>NW_018397271.1:116524-116599 GCF_002168275.2 Theobroma umbraticum | reverse complement strand
AAAGCATTATTACTCGCTTTAAATGAATTTATAATCTCATAATTGATTTTAAGTTGAATTCTTTTACATTTTTGA
>NW_018397271.1:111910-116424 GCF_002168275.2 Theobroma umbraticum | reverse complement strand
GACCTACATCCACTACCTTGATTGTTCAACCAAGGATTTTTCAAACCAAATCACAATAAACAGTGAAATTCTCAAGCTTTCACCAAGCTTTTACAAGGGCTTTTCGTAGGCTCAATGACAACCTTTAACAATAGTTTTTCTCGAGATCAATCAAAACCTAAAATTAACTTTTCTAGACTGAGTTAGAACCTATACGCTCAATCAAGCTAACCTAAGCTTCATTGTTCCCCTTAGAGTGTCTCGCACACTCTAAGGAATCAAAGAGAAAATAAATAAAGAAGTGCCTATGATCACTAACCTGATTTGAATGGTACAAAGTGAAATGCTTAACTCTATTACAAAGATTGGAGTGAAGTGCAGAAAGTATGTAGAGAGTTTTTGCTATTTTCGAGCGTTTTTTGATCTTAGAAGCCTTCAAAACTTGTTTATAGCTGTTGGGAGTGCTTTTTATACTTGAAAAATCAACTTTGATAGCTGTTAGATAGATTCTAACCATTGAAAATAATTTGGACACAAGTTTAGCCATTAATTTGTCTTTTAGCATTCAATTCAAATGTTCAAACAAAATACTCTTAGTCGACTAACATTACTACTTAGTAGATTAAGTCATCTCTGTCTCTGAACCCAGTGTCTGACAGTAGGCTCTTAGGCAACTAACAAAACTTCTTAGTTGATTAAGTTGTTTCTATCTCTGAACCTACTTTCTGGTAGTAAGCTCTTAGTCGATTAACACTGTCTCTTGGTCAACTAAGTGTTTTCTGTCTCATAGATTGCTTGAACCTGCCAACTTCTGTTTTGAGTTTTATCCAACCAACTTCCTTGATTATCCAACTGAGAGGCTTCGTATTTCATTGCTCAATTGTATGTCCTTATTCTTATAAGTGTTGATATTTGCTTTTGAATGATTAACTAATTATTGAACATAAATTTTTGTCCTACACACTCAAGTAAAAAAGTCAGACATAAATGAATGGGAATGTTTTATTATCATCAAAAACTAATGGAGCCAACAATCTCCCCTCTTTTGATGATGATAAAACATTCCTTGATTAAATGTAGAATGTCTATTTCTTACTTTTATTTTGAACTAGATTAAAGTTTCTCCCCCTGAATGTGTGCTCCCCCTTAGTATATGCATCATCTTTTCAAGTTATTTTACTATCCAACTTAACAAGTCAGCAAATTTGTATCTATCTCTTAGAAAGAGTAGCAAGTACAAATTCAAATATTTTAATAAAGTAACTTCATTCAAGCTTCCAGGACATTAGTGACAGGTGGCAAAATATCATCCACATTGTAACTAGCTATCACCAGCATATTATCAATAATCCATATTCATTCCAAAATCAACAATCATTAACATTCCATTAACCATAAAAGCATAAAAATAATTTCAGCATTTAGATATCATCAACAGTCCATTACCAATTAAAATAAAATATTGTCATAAACAATCCAACATCATCAAAGTCAGCTTTCCTAAAATACCCTTAAATTTCTAATAACTCCTACCCTATCTTACTATCTCTCCCTTTTTGTCATCAACAAAACAAGAACAAATCTAAGAGGAGTCTGAAGGGGTCGATTCATCTGTTCCAAAGAAGATATTGAGAGGTTCAGGAGATGTTAGAGGGGAGGATTTCTATGATGGAGAGTCAAAGAAAGATGTGTCTAAGACTTGGAGTGGATTCTGAGCAGAAGACTTGACTAGAGGTTTAGCTTTTTCTGCTAATCTAGAGGACATTTTCCTTTTAAGGAACTTAGTCTTGGTTTCCATAGTCTTTCTGCCCCTACTAGTAGCTTTATTTTCAGCTTGTGCAGTTATAGTAGCTTTCCCTTTTTCTTTCCCAATCTCATCATTTTTCCTTGTAGTATGGACAGATTCAGGGGATGCTCTAGTAAATGTTGGTTTCTATGCTTTGCTTTTTACTGCTTCTTTTTTAGCTTGCTCTTCCCTTGCCATCTGTTAAAAGACATCCATGATGAAAACTTCCTTAGAGTTTGGTGGGGAGGATTCAGCTTCTTGTGTTTCCTCATGGAGTTAAGATCCAATCACTTCTATGCTTACACTATCGTTTTCCTCAATTTTAGGTTCAGGGGTTTGCAGTTTCTTTGCTGGACCAAGTATTGGTTCATCATCTTTTTCTTGGAAATCAGGACTCTCACTTGCTTGTTCTGCTGGAGCTAGACTTGGTGCTGTAGGAGCATGTTCAGTTGCAGAACCTGAAGAAGATTTCTTTTTGTCTTTAATTAAATTTCCCAATTATTGTAACTTTTCTTCAATTTCTCTATTTTAGCACATTGGTCAGTGAGTTTTCTATCTATCCTCATTAGTAAGTTTAGAATCATCTCATCGAAAATTTGTGAGGGAATTGTTGTTGCTTGAATAGGAGTAGCTTGCTCATCCCTCTGAGCATCCTTGGAAGTCTTGACAAATTTTTCTCCATACAACTTGTAACCCATTTTAGGCAGACTTCCTAGATAGATGGCTTGATCTCTACTCCTTACCTGATCTATCTCATATTTGGAACTCTAGATACCTTTCTTCTTTGCCAAAGAAGTAATTATATTGCAAAAAGGAAAATGTACTTTGTCAACCCGGCATGTTCCTCTCATCCTTTCTATCATAAATCTTCCTAAATTAAGAGGAAAAGCATTGAATGCAAACTGCTTCATCCACATATCCTACAGACTTACATAGCTAAAGCTACCACCTTTTCCATTAACTGTTAAAGCTATGAAGCAGAGCAATATCCTAGTTTGAGGACTTTTGATGAAACTAGCATAGCTTTTTGGGGAAAATCTTTCAGTTTTTCCAATAATCATTTCCGACAATGATGAGGGATCATAATCTTCTGGAAGTTCATAACTTCCCTCATTACACTCAACATGCAACAATTCTCCTAAATCAGAGGTAGTAACCAAAAACTTCTTTCCATTCAAAAACACATTTAGACCATCATTCACAAATTCCTCAAGATCATCTAGTTCATTTTCATCCTGTGCTATGCTAGCATAAAATTCTTTTACCAGACTAGCACTATAGGTTCTGTTCTTAAAGACACTCAATTTCTTCATTTTCATTTCTTCAAAGTATTCTAATAATCTTTCCTTAATTTCTGGAACCTCATTGATGTTGTCCCAGTTGATAAATTTCCCGCATGAGATAGGAGCATTTTTTATTTTCTTAAACCTATTTTCATGAATCTTATTTCTGAATTTCAAGGATGAAGAGTTACCTTTTGCTGAGGGTTTTCTTTTTTCTTTCTTTTTCTCTGATTTCTATTCCTTTTCTCTTTGTTTTTTCCCAATTTTCATGATCACTATAGCAGATTCATCTTTCTTTTTCTTTTTCTAAATTTTGAATGGTCGACTTTCTTTCATGGGCCGTTTGCCCTTTTTCTTTTCCAGAATATCTGTGGGCAAGGAAGATCTTGCCATCGGTTTTGGAAGTTTCAGATTTAGAGTTTGAAAATTTGGGAAAAAAGGGATTTGGTTTTAGGAAATTAGTTCTAGATGGAAAAGAATAAGGAGAGAATGAGTTAGGAGAAATTATTTTTCTTTAAGCACGGACAGATTCCCCTCTTTTTTTTTAAATGTGGTTAGTTTTTCTTATTTCAAAATTTAGAGTTTCCCTCATTTTTCATTTTTGGTTAATGGATTTTTTCTTTTTTTTTTCTTCATCAAATTACCTGCTTCTATTTCTTTAGATTTTATTACTTTATTTGAGCTTTTTAAATGACAAAGTTTTACCCTTCTCTGATTGTGTCTTTTATTAACAAAAACAGAATGCTCTTAGTTGATTAAGTGATGCTGTTAATCAACTAAGTATACACTGTCTTACCAAAATAATGCTCAAAAATTTTCTCAAAGCTCTTGAACACTAGTCATTTCTAGATTTCTCCTAATTTTATAGAATCTTTTCTCATTCAAGGGTTTGGTAAATATATCAGCTAATTGATGCAACGTGTTGACAAACTCAATCTTAATGTCTCCTTTAAGCACATGGTCTCTAACAAAATAATGTCTAATTTCAATGTGCTTTGTTCTAGAGTGCTAAACTAGATTTTTTGAGATATTGATTGCACTTGTGTTGTCACAAAATATTGGTACATTATGCATAGTCACTCCAAAATCTTTTAATTGTTGTTTAATCCATAACATCTGAGCATAGCAACTACCTAAGGAAATAAGTTCAGCTTCAGTTGTGAAAAGGACAACAGAGTTTTGTTTCTTACTTGACCATGACACAAGCATATCTCCTAAAAACTGACATGTGCCACTAGTGCTCTTTCTATCTATTTTACTTCCAGCAAAATCTACATCTCAGTATCCAATAAGATTGAAGGATGTTCCTTTAGAATACCATAATCCTAAATTTTATGTATTTAAAAGATACCTAAAGATTCTTTTTACTACAGTTAAGTGTGACTCTTTAGGTTGAGATTGAAATCGTGCAGACAAGCATACACTAAATTGAATATCAAGTCTACTAGCAGTTAAATAAAGTAAAG
>NW_018397271.1:111781-111888 GCF_002168275.2 Theobroma umbraticum | reverse complement strand
TTTTTGATCAATACTTTTTCCTTTCTTGTCTGCATCAAGTTTGACTGAGGGACTCATTGGTGTACTGATTGATTTCAATTTCAACATATCAAACTTCTTTAGCATGT
>NW_018397271.1:111673-111771 GCF_002168275.2 Theobroma umbraticum | reverse complement strand
TCTTTCTTGACTAATGAAGATGCTCTCTTTACATTGTTTAATTTGGAGGCCAAGAAAGAATTTTAGTTCACCCATCATGCTCATCTCAAATTCACCTT
>NW_018397271.1:111522-111663 GCF_002168275.2 Theobroma umbraticum | reverse complement strand
AGCAAAGTTCTTGCACAAAGCCTCATTAGTAGCACCAAATACAATATTGTCCACATAAATTTGAACTATAATTAAATCATTCAAGCTTTTCTTAATAAACAATGTTGTATCAATGCTTCCTCTAATATACCCTTTTTCAAC
>NW_018397271.1:111394-111491 GCF_002168275.2 Theobroma umbraticum | reverse complement strand
CTTGGAGCTTGTTTTAATCCATATAATGCCTTATGTAGCTTGAAAACATAATCAAGTTTTTCAAAGTCCTCAAATCCGAGGGGTTATTTAACATAGA
>NW_018397271.1:111249-111384 GCF_002168275.2 Theobroma umbraticum | reverse complement strand
CTTCTTAGTTATATCCTTGAGCCATTAACCTAGCTTTATTTCTAATAATACTACCTTGCTCATCTACCTTGTTTCTAAACACCTACTTTGTCCCAACGATTGGGTGATCTAATGGTCTAGAAACTAATGTCCACA
>NW_018397271.1:110676-110828 GCF_002168275.2 Theobroma umbraticum | reverse complement strand
ACTACATGGATAGATTCTTCAATTGTTAAAGTTCTTTTGTTAAAAATTCTATAGACTTTTGAGTTTAATACATATCCTTGAAATATTGCTTATCACTCTTAGCATCAAACTTTCCTAGAGAATGTTTTCCATTATTCAAAACAAAACATTTG
>NW_018397271.1:110347-110488 GCF_002168275.2 Theobroma umbraticum | reverse complement strand
TTTCTTTTAAAGTTCTATTTTTCCTTTCTACAACTCTATTTTGTTGAGGTGTTCTAGGTGTAGAGAAGTTGTGATCTAACCCCTTTCCATTACAAAAATTTTCAAAATCATCTCCTTCAAACTCTCCTCCATGATCACTCC
>NW_018397271.1:109927-110256 GCF_002168275.2 Theobroma umbraticum | reverse complement strand
CCCATGTGTACCTAGAGTAGTCATCAACTATTACAAAGCCATATGATTTGCCTCCTAAGCTTCTTGTGTTTATTGGACCAAATAAATCAATATGTAACAACTCAAAAGGTCTAGAGGTTGAAATAATCTTCTTGATTTTAAAGGATGTTCTAACTTGTTTGCCTAGTTGACAAGCATCACAAATCTGATCATTTTCATATTTAAGTTTAAGTAATCCTATAACCAGATTCTTTCTCATCAATTTTGAGATAGTATACAGACTCACATGTCCAAGTCTCCTATGCCATAACCAACTATCATTTCCATCATTTGCCATAAGACATGTTTCA
>NW_018397271.1:109679-109843 GCF_002168275.2 Theobroma umbraticum | reverse complement strand
TTAATTCTTTTTCCTATGAATGAAACTTTATTGGTACTAATGTCTATCACTTCAAATTTATATGAATCAAAACATACTTTAAACCCTTTATCATACAATTGACTGATATGTAATAAATTGTGCTTTAAACCTTTAACAAGTAACACATGACTAATTTGAGCTTG
>NW_018397271.1:109267-109464 GCF_002168275.2 Theobroma umbraticum | reverse complement strand
TTTTTCTTATCCAGTTGAGCAAATAACATTTCGTTTCCAGTCATGTGTCTTAAGTAACCACGGTCTATGTACCAAGGTTGCTTCTCCTTTAGTTGAGCTCTTTAACATATGTCTTTTCTATTAGGCTCAATCTGCAAGACAGATTTTTAGTTTTTCTTAATAGGTACCCTTACCTTGATGGGTCCTTGAAGGTTAGC
>NW_018397271.1:107740-109257 GCF_002168275.2 Theobroma umbraticum | reverse complement strand
GATCCTTTTGGAACCCAAATTCTTTTTGTTTTCTACATGCTTCTATTTTTATAACGGTTATAAGATAGGTGACCAAGTTTATTACAAATATAGCACCTAGGAGAAACTTTAACAGAACTTTTCTTGAAATATGTGTTTCTTCTTGATGTTTCATTTCTTACATTCTTAAGAGCAGTATTTTCATCAATGACATTTTGTAAACCTTCAGTCCTATTTTCCAATTCCAATCTCAGAATTTCATAATCTGATTTTAGTGTTCTAGTTTAGTTTGAAGTAAGTTTCTTTGTTCAAAAACAGAGCAGAAATCATGATTTATGTTTTCTAAATCATTCTCAAGAGATAAAGTCTTTCTTTTCAAAGTCTTGTATTTTGATGCAAGTTTTTCAAACTCATCATAAAGATATTCATATTTCTCTTGAAGTTCATCCATAGAAAAATCACAAGAAGCAGAAGATACCTCGGATTCATCATCTTTTGCCATCAGACATAAATTTGCTATTTCTTTCACTTTTTCTTCTTCAGCATTTGAGCTTGAAACATCACTGTCTGACTAGATTATAGCTACCATTGCCTTCTTCAATTTTTTATTTTGCTCGGGAGTTTTTTCCTTCAACAAAGGGCATTCTAACTTGAAGTGTCCTAAACTTTTTGCATTCAAAGCATATAAGCTCTTCCTTCTTTTCGGAATCATTTTTATTTCTTGGTCTCCATGAAGAACCTTAATCTCTTCTGTACCCTTTCTTAACTAATCTTCTATCTCTTTGTCCCATAAGTTTTCTAAACCTTCTAGCTACCATAGCCAATTCTTCATCATTATCGCAAGATAAATTTTTTAGTTCTTTTTCCAAAATGCTTGCTTTTAAGGCAATGCTTTTCTTCTTTTCTTTTGCTTCTCTCTTGTCTTCTTCTTCTTCTTCTTTAAGTTCCAACTCATGAGTGAAAAGAGACCCACAAATTTCATCAAGAGTGATGACATTTAATTCCTTAGCTTCACGGATAATAGTCACTTTTGGCTTCTAATTTTTTGGTAGGCTTCTAAGTAGTCTTTTGACAATTTCATGTTCAGAAATAGGTTTGCCTAGCTGACTGAGTTTATTGGTGATGTTTGTGAACCTATCAAGCATACTGGTGATATCTTCAAGAAGTTTCATCTTAAACATCTCATAGTTATGAGTTAAGATTGCTATTTTGGACTCCTTAACTTGAAAAGTCCCTTCATGGATAATCTTAAGTTTGTCCCACACTTGTTTAGCTGTGGTACAGCTTGACACTTTGTTAAACTTAGTTGGAGTTAGAGTACAATGTAAAGTGTTTATTGCTTTAAAGTTTGTCAGAACCTTTTTGGTTTCAGCTTCAGTCCATTCAACCCTTACCTTAGGAATCATTTCATTTGTCACTACATTTATGGCTGAGGCAATGAAGGGTCCATCAGTGATAACATCTAACATTTCATAATCCATTGGCCTTATATAGATTGACATTCTAGTGCTCCAATAGGGGTAGTTCGATCCATCAAA
>NW_018397271.1:107164-107369 GCF_002168275.2 Theobroma umbraticum | reverse complement strand
AAAGAATGAAATGAAAAATAAAATAAGGAAGACAATACACAAAGATTTATAGTGATTCGATTAAAGACCTACATCCACTACTTTGATTGTTCAACTAAGGATTTTTCAAACCAAATCACTATAAACTGTGAAATTCTCAAGCTTCTACCATGCTTTTACAATGGCTTTTCATAGGCTCAGCCACAACCTTTAACAATGATTTTTT
>NW_018397271.1:106569-106870 GCF_002168275.2 Theobroma umbraticum | reverse complement strand
TCCCCTTAGAGTGTCTCACACACTCTAAGCAATCAAGAAGAAAAGAAATAAAGAAGTACCTATAATTACTAACCTAATCTGAATGGTACAAAGTGAAGTGCTTAACTTTATTACAAAGATTAGAGTGAAGTGCAGAAAGTATGTAGAGAGTTTTTACTATTTTTGAGCTCTTTTTGATCTTGGAAGCCTTTTAAACTTGCTCATAGCTGTTGGCATGCCTTTTATACTTGAAAAATCAACTCTGGTTGCTGTTATACAGATTTTGACCATTGAAAACAATTTGGAGACAATTCTAGCCGTT
>NW_018397271.1:106074-106559 GCF_002168275.2 Theobroma umbraticum | reverse complement strand
TTAGCATTCAATTCAAATTTTCAGAAAGAATGCTTTTAGTCGACTAACATTGTAACTTAGTCGATTAAGTCGTCTCTGTCTCTGAACCCAGTTTCTGGCAATAGGCTCTTAGTCGACTAACATTGTCTCTGGGTCGACTAAGCATTCTTTGTCTCACAGTTTGCTTAAACCTGCCAACTTCTCTTTTAAGTTTTATCCAACTAATTGCCTTGATTATCCAACTAAGAGGCCTTTTGTTTCATTGCTAAATTGTAGCTCTTTATTCTTATGGGTTTTGATATTTGCTTTTGAATAATTAACTAATAATTTAACATATATTTTTGTCTTGCACACTCAAGTAGAAAAGTTGGACATAAATGAATGGAAATATTTTATTTTCATCAAAAACTAATGGAGCCAACAAGAAAAGCCTGTTTATAGTCACTAAAGCCTTCAAAAGCCTTATTACTCACTTTAAATGCTTTTATAATCACATAATTGATTTT
>NW_018397271.1:104689-105950 GCF_002168275.2 Theobroma umbraticum | reverse complement strand
AAACCATTCACTGGCAAGAAAAGTCCATTTATAGTCACCCATGGCTTTGAAAGCCTTATTACATACTTTAAATGATTTTATAATCTCATAATTGATTTTATGCTAAATTTTTTTACATTGTTGGTGGAAATAGATTATAGTTGAATGTCTGCCTCTGAAAACGTGAAGCAAAAGCCATCAATTAGAGAGAAAAGTCTATTTATAGTTATTCTTACCTTTTAAAGCATTATTACTTGCTTTAAATGGTTTTATAATGCTGTAATTGATTTTAAGTTAAGCTTTTTCACATTTTTGGTTAAAAAGAAATTGTAATGGAATGTCTAACTTAGGAAATATGAAGAAGAAGAGATTCATTAGCAAAAAAAGTCTATTTATAGTTACCCATTCCTTCAAAAGCCTTATTATTTACATTAAATAGTTTTATAATCTCATAATCAATTCTAAGCTGAATATTTTTTATATATTTAATTAAAATATATTATAATTGAATGTCTACTTTGGCAAACATAAAGCAAAAGCTATCCATTTGTAAAAAAAGTTCATTTATAGTCACTCAAGCCTTCAAAAGCATTATTACTCAATTGAAATAGTTTTATAATCCAATAATTGATTTTAAGTTGAATCTTTTTATATTTTTAGTTAAAACAACTTATATTTAATTTTATACCTTGGAAAATATAAAAAAAGCTATTCATCGATAAGAAAAGCCCATTTATAGTCATCCATGCCATCGAAAGCCTTATTAGTTGCTTTAAATAGTTTTATAATCTCATAATTAATTTTAAGTTAAATATCTTATATTTTTAGTTAAAATATATTATAATTGACTGTTTGCTTCAGGAAACGTGAAGCAAAAGCCATCCATTGGCCAGCAAAATCCATTTATAGTCACTCAAGACTTAAAAACCCTTATTACTTGGTTTAAACGCTTTTATAATCTCATAATTGATTTTAAGTTAATTTTTTTTACATTTTGGGTTAAAACAGATTATATTTAAATGTCTACTTCAAGAAACGTGAAGAAAAACCATTCATTGAGAAAAAAAGTCCATTTATAGTCACTTATACGTTTGAAAGCCTTATTACTTGCTCTAAATACTTTTATAATCTCATAATTGATTTTAATTCAAATATTTTACATTTTTGATTAAAATATATTATAATTGATTGTCTACTTTAGGAAACATGAAGTAAAAGCTACCCATTGGCAAGCAAAATCTATTTATAGTCACTCAAGGTTTCGAAAGCCTTATTACTCGCT
>NW_018397271.1:104317-104679 GCF_002168275.2 Theobroma umbraticum | reverse complement strand
TTCTAATCTCATAATTGATTTTATATTGAATTTTATTTTATATTTTTACTTAAATAGATTATAATTAAATATCTGCTTTGAGAAACATAATAAAAAATCCATTCATTGGCAAGAAAAGTCTATTTACAATCACCCATGGCTTCAAAAGCCTTATTACTTGCTTTAAATGATTTTATAATCTCATAATTCGTTTAAGGCGAAATTGTTTTACATTTATGGTTAAAACAGATAATATTTGATTGTCTATGTTGGAAATCGTGAGAAAAAAATCATTCATTAGCAAGAAAAGTCCATTTATAGTTGCCCATGCCTTTGAAAGCCTAATTACTTGCTTTAAATGGTTTTATAATCTCATAATTGAT
>NW_018397271.1:98154-104217 GCF_002168275.2 Theobroma umbraticum | reverse complement strand
CAATTATGAGATTATAAAACCATTTAAAGCGAGTAATAATGCTTTCAAAGACATAAATGGCTATAAACAAAATTTTCTCTCCAATGGATGGCTTTTGTTTCATACTTTTTGAGGCAGATATTCAATTATAATATATTTTGACCAAATATGTAAGAAAACTCAACTTAAAATCAATTAGGAGATTACAAAACCATTTAAAGTGAGGAATAAGTCTTTCGAAGGCTTGAGTGACTATAAATGGATTTTTTTAGCCAATTGATGGCTTTTGCTTCACGTTTCCTAAGGCAGATATTTAATTATAATATATTATAATAAAATATTTAAAAAAATTTAACTTAAAATCAATTATGAGATTATAAAACCATTTAAAGCGAGTACTAATACTTTTGAAGGCATGAGTGACTATAAATGAAGTTTTCTCTCCAATGGATGGCTTTCGCTTTATGTTTTCTAAGGCAAATATTCAATTATAATACATTTAGTAAAAAGGTAGACATTCTGTTATAGTCTGTTTTAACAAAAAATGTAAAAAAAAATTCAACTCAAAATCAATTATGAGATTAGAAAACCATTTAAAGCAAGTAACAATACTTTCAAAGGCTTGAGTGACTATAAATCGACTTTTCTTATCAATAGATGGCTTTTGCTTCACGTTTCCTAAAGCAAGCACTCAAATATTATCTATTTTAAATATAAATATAAAAACATTCAACTTTAAACCAATAATGAGATTATAAGACTATTTAAAGCGAGTAACAAGGCTTTCGAAGGCAAGTGTGACTATATATGGATTATTTTTGCCAATAATTGGTTTTTTTTCATGTTTCCCAAGGTAGATACTCAAATATTATCTATTTTAATCAAAAATGTAAAAACATTTAACTTAAGAATAATTATGAGATTAGAAAACTATTTAAAGCGAGCAATAAGGCTTTCGAAGGCATGGGTACTTTTCCTGCCAATGGTTGACTTTTCTTCACGTTTTCAAAGCTAGACATTCAGTTATAGTTTATTTCAATGAGAAGTGTAAAAAAATTTAATTAAAAATCAATTATGAGATTAGAAAACCATTTAAAGCGAGTAACAATACTTTCGAAGCCTTGAGTGACTATAGATCGGCTTTTCTTGCCAATGGATGGCTTTTGCTTCACGTTTTCTAAAGCAAACATTCAAATATTATCTGTTTTAACCATAAATATAAAAAAATTCAACGTTAAATCAATTATGAAATTAGAATACCATTTAAAGCAAGTAATAAGGCTTTCGAAGGCATTAGTGACAATAAATGGACTTTTCTTCTCAATGATTGACTTTTTCTTCATGTTTCTTGAGATAGACATTCAGTTATAATCTATTTTAATCAAAAATATAAAAAGATTCAACTAAAAATCAATTATGAGATTATAAAACCATTTAAAGTAAGTAATAAGGATTTTAAAGGCATGAGTGACTATAAATAGACTTTTCTTGCTAGTGGATAGCTTTTACTTCACATTTCCTAAAATAGACAGTCTATTATAATATATTTTAGCCAAAAACATAAAAAAATTCAACTTAAAATCAATTATGAGATTACAAAACTACTTAATGCAAATAATCAGGCTTTCAAAGGCATTATAAAGGGGCATTGCTTCTTATTGAATGACTTTTTCTGTGTGTTTCCCAAGGTAGATATTTAAATATAATATGTTTTAATCCAAAATGTAAAAACATTTAACTTAAAATCAATCATGAGATTATATAAGTATTTGAAGTAAGTAATAAGGGTTTTGAAGACTTGAGTGCCTATAAATGCACTTTTCTTACCAGTGGATGGTTTTTACTTTATGTTTCTCAAAACAAACATTCAATTATAATCTTTTTTAACAAAAAAAATGTAAAAGAATTCAACTTAAAACTAATTATGAGATTACAAAACTATTAAAATCAAGTAATAAGGCTTTCGAAGGCTCGAGTGACTATAAATAGACTTTTCTTGCCAATGGATAACTTTTGCTTCATGTTTCCCAAGGCAGACATTCAATTATAATGTATTTTAACAAAAAATGTTAAACTATTCAACTAAAAATCAATTATGAGATTATAAAACCATTTAAAGCGAGCAATAATGTTTTCGAAGGCATGAGTAACTATAAATGGACTTTTCTCTCCAATGGATGGCTTTTGCTTCACGTTTCCTAAAGTAGACATTTAATTAAAATCTATTTTAACTAACAATATAAAAAATTCAACTTAAAATCAATTATGAGATTAGAAAAACATTTAAAGCAAGTAATAAGGCTTCCAAAGGTATGGGTGACTATAAATTGACTTTTCTTACCAATGAATGGCTTTTTCTTTATGTTGCCCAAGGTAAACATTTAATTATAATATATTTTAACAAAAATTGTAACAAAGTTCAACTTAAAATCAATTATGAGATTAGAAAAGCATTTAAAGCAAGTAATAAGGCTTTCGAAGGCATGGGTGACTATAAATGGACTTTTCTTGACAATGAATGGCTTTTTCTTTACGTTTCTTGAGGTTGATATTTAATTGTAATCTGTTTTAACCAAAAATTTTAAAAAATTCAACTTAAAATCAATTATGAGATTATAAAACTGTGTAAAGCGTGTAATAAGCCTTTTGAAGGAATGAATGACGATAAATGGACTTTTCTTATCAAAAAGTGGCTTTTGCTTCACGTTTCTCAAAACATACAGTCAACTATAATATATTTTAACAAAAAATGTAAAAAACTTTAACTTAATATCAATTGAAAGATTATAAAACCATTTAAAACAAACAAAAAGGCTTTCAAAGGCATGGGTTACTAGAAATGGGCTTTTCTTGTCAATGAATGGCTTTCTTTACACGTTTCCTAAAGCAAACATTTAAACATAATTTGTTTTAGCCCAAAATGTAAAGAAATTTAATTTAGAATCAATTATGAGATTACAAAACCTTTTAAAGTGAGTAATAGGACTTTCGAAGCCTCAAGTGACTATAAATAAAATTTTATTGTCAATGGGGTGGCTTTTGCTTCTGATTTACTAAAGTAGACAATCGATTATAATATATTTTAACCAAAACATAAAAAAATTCAGCTTAAAATCATGTATGAGTTTATAAAACCATTTAAAGCAAGTAATAAGGCTTTCCGAAGGCTTTGGGTGACTATAGATGGACTTTTTTTTCCAACGAATGGTTTTTCTCCACGTTCTCCAAAGCAAACATTCAAATATTATCTTTTTTAATGACAAATGTAAAAGAATTCAACTTAAGATCAATTATGAGATTAGAAACCATTTAAAGCGAGTTACAAGGCTTTCGAAGGCATGGGTGACTATAAATGGACTTTTTTTATCAATGAATGGCTTTTTCTTCACGTTTCTCATGAAAAACATTCAATTAAAATATGTTTTAATCAAAAATGTAAAAGCATTCAACTTAAAATCAATTATGAGAATAGAAAACCATTTAAAATGAGTAATAAGGCTTGGAAGCCTTAAGTGACTATAAATGGACTTTTTTTTCCAATGGGTGACTTTTGCTTCATGTTTTATGAAGCAGACGATCAATTATAATATATTTAATAAAAAAAATAAAAAAAATAAACTTAAAATCAATTATAAGATTATAAAACTGTTTAAAGTAAGTAATAAGGCTTTCGAAGCCTTAAGTGACTATGAATGGACTTTTCTTACCAATGGGTGGCTTTTGCTTCATGTTTCCTAAAGCAGACAGTCAATTATAATATATTTTGACCAAAAATGTAAAATATTCAACTTAAAATCAATTATGAGATTATAAAATTATTTAAAGTGAGTAATAATGCTTTCGAATGTAGGAGTGACTATAAATGGACTTTTCTCTCCAATGGATGGCTTTTGCTTCATGTTTCTTGTGGTAGACATTGAATTATAATACATTTTAATTAAAATATAAAAAAGACTCAACTTAAGATCAAGTATGAGATTATAAAACTATTTAAAGCGAGTAATAATGCTTTCGAAGGCATGAGTGAACATAAATGGACTTTTCTCTCCAATGGATGGCTTTTGCTTTACATTTCCCAAGATAGACATTTAATTATAATATATTTTAATCAAAAATGTGAAAAAATAACTTTAAATCAATTATGAGATTATAAAACTATTTAAAGCGAGTAATAAGGCTTTCAAAGGCATAAGTGACTATAAATGGACTTTTTCTACCAATGGGTAGCTTTTGCTTCATGTTTACCAAAGCAGACAGTTAAATATAATATATTTTAATCAAAAATATAAAAAAGTTCAGCTTCAAATCAATTATAGGATTAGAAAACCATTTAAAGTAAGTAGTAAGGCTTTCAACGGTATGAGTGACCATAAATGGACTTATCTTGCCAATAACTGGCTTTTTCTTCACATTTCTTGAGATAGACATTTGGTTATAATCTATTTTAATGAAAAATGTAAAAAAATTTAACTCAAAATCAATTATGACATTACAAAACCATTTACAGCGCATAATAAGGATTTTGAAAGCTTGAATAACTATAAATAGACTTTTTTTGCCAATGGATGGCTTTTGCTTCATGTTTCCTTAAGAAGACATTCAATTATAATATAGTTTAATAAAAAATGTAAAAAAATTTAACTTAAAACTAATAATGAGACTATAAACTATTTAAAGCAAGTAATAAGGCTTTCAGAGGCATGAGTGACTATAGATGGACTTTTCTTGTCAATGAATGACTTTTCGTCATGATTCCCAAGGTAGGCATTCAAACATTATTTGTTTGAACCATACAAGTAAAAGAATTCAACTTTAAAGCAATTATAAGATTATAAAACCATTTAAAGCGACAAATAAGGCTTTTGAAGGCATAGGTGACTATAAATGGACTTTTCTTGCCAATGAATGGCTTTTTCCTCAAGCTTTCTAAGATAGACATTCTATTATAGTCTGTTTTAACCAAGATTATAAAAAAAATTCAACTTAAATAAATTATGAGATTGGAAAACCATTTAAAGCAAGTAATAAGGCTTTTAAAACCTTGAGTGACTATAAATGAAAATTTCTTGCCAATGGATGGCTATTGCTTCATATTTCCTAAAGTAGACAGTCAATTATATTATATTTTAACTCAAAAAGTAAAAAATTTAAATTAAAAACAATTATGAGATTATAAAACCATTTAAAGTAAAAAATAATGCTTTCGAAGGCATATGTGACTATAAATGGGCTTTTCTTCTCAATAAATAACTTTCTCTTCACGTTTCCTTAGAAAAACATTTAAATATAATGTGTTTTAACCCAAAATATAAAAAATTTAACTTAAAACCAATTATAAGATTATAAAATCATTTAAAGCATGTCATAAGGGTTTCGAAGGCTTGAGTGACTATAAATAGACTTTTCCCTCTAGTGGATGACTTTTTCTTCACATAGCCTAAAATAAACTTTCAATTATAATCCATTTTAACCAAAAAAGTAAAAATATTCAACTTAAAATAAATTATGACATTATAAAATTATTAAAAGCAAGTAATAAGGCTTTCAAAGGCTCGACTAACTATAAATAGACTTTTTTTATAAATAGATGGTTTTTACTGTATGTTTCCCAAGATAGACATTCAATTGTAATATATTTTAACCAAAAATAAAAAAAAATTAAACTTAAAATCAATTATAGGATTATAAAACCATTTAAAGCGAGCAATAATGCTTTCAAAGGCATGAGTGACTATAAATAGACTTTTCTCTCCAATGGATTACTTTTGCTTCACGTTTCCTAAGGCAGACATTCAATTATAATCTATTTTAACTAACAATATAAAAAAATTTAACTTAAAATCAATTATGAGATTATAAAACCATTTAAAGCGAGTAATAAAGCTTTTGAAGGTATGAGTGACTATAAATGGGCTTTTCTCCTCAATGGATGCCTTTTGCTTCATGTTTCCAAAGGTAGACAGTCAACTATAATATATTTTAATCAAAAATGTAAAAAAATTTAACTTAAAATCAATTATGACAATTGAAAACTATTTAAAGCAAGTAATAAGGGTTTCAAAGATATGGGTGACTATAAATGGA
>NW_018397271.1:97594-97921 GCF_002168275.2 Theobroma umbraticum | reverse complement strand
CTTTTACTTCATGTTTCTCAAAGCAAACATTCAGTTATAATATATTTTAATCAAAAAATGTAAAAAAATTTAACTTTAAACTAATGATGAGATTATAAAACCATTTAAAGAAAATAATAAGGCTTTCGAAGGCATGGGTGGCTATAGTTAGACTTTTCTTACCAGTAAATAGCTTTCTCTTCATAATTCTTAAGGCAGACATTCAAATATTATCTGTCTTAACCATAAATAAAAAAATATTTAACTTTAAATCAATTAGAAGAGTACAAAATCATTTAAAGTGAGTAATAAGGCTTTCGAAGGCATGGGTGACTAGAAATGGACTTT
>NW_018397271.1:97376-97494 GCF_002168275.2 Theobroma umbraticum | reverse complement strand
TTAAGTTGAATTCTTTTACATTTTTACTTAAAATATATTCTAATTGAATGTTTGCCTTAGGAAATGTGAAGCAGATACCATCCATTGGCTAGGAAATTACATTTATAGTCACTCAAGT
>NW_018397271.1:97179-97366 GCF_002168275.2 Theobroma umbraticum | reverse complement strand
TTTATTACTCGCTTTAAATGGTTTTATAATCTCATAATTGATTTGTAATTGAATTTTTTATATTTTTAGTTAAAACAGATCATAAATGAATGCCTACCTTAGGAACCATGAAGAAAACACCATCCTTTGGCAAGAAAAGTCCATTAGTAATAACCAAAGCCTTCGAAAGCCTTATTACTCGCTTTAA
>NW_018397271.1:93932-97169 GCF_002168275.2 Theobroma umbraticum | reverse complement strand
AATCTCATAATCCATTTTAAGTTGAATTTTTTTATATTGTTGGTTAATATACATTATAATTGAATATTTGCTTCAGGAAACATGAAGTAAAAGCCATCGATTGAAGAGAAAAGTCCATTTATAGTCACTCATGCCTTCAAAAATATTATTACTTGTTTTAAAAGGTTTTATAATGTCGTAATTTATTTTAAGTTGAGTTTTTTTACATTTTAGTTAAAACAGATAATATTTGAATGTTTGCCTTGGGAAACATAAAGAAAAGCTATTCATTTGTCAAGAAAAATTCATCTATAGTCACCCATATCTTTAAAAGTCTTATTACTCGCTTTAAATAGTTTTATAATCTCATAATTGATTTTGGGTTGAATTCTTGATATTTTTTATTAAAATTTATTATAATTGAATGACTACTTTAGGAAACGTGAAGCAAAAGCCATCCATTGACAAGAAAAGTACATTTATAGTGACCCTTGCCTTCAAAAGCCTTATTACTCGCTTTAAATAGTTTTATATTCTCATAATTGATTTTAAGTTAAATTATTTTATATTTTTTGTTAAAATTTATTATAATTGAATTTCTACTTTATGAAAGAGAAAGCAAAAGCCACCCATTGGTAAGAAAAATTTTTTTATAGTCACTCGAGGCTTTGAAAGCCCTATTACACGCTTTAAACGATTTTATAATCTCATAATTAATTTTAAATTGAATATTTTTACATTTTGAGCTAAAATATATTATGTTTAAATGTCTGCCTTGGGAAACATAAAGGAAAAGATATTCATTGACAAGACTAGCCCATTTATAGTCACCAATGCCTTCGAAAGCCTTATTATTTGCTTTAAATGGTTTTATAATCTCACAATTGATTTTAATTGAATTTTTTAACATTGTTGGTTAAAATATATTATAATTGACTGTTTGTTTTAGGAAACGTGAAGCAAAAGCCACCCTCTAGCAAGAAAAGTCCATTTATCATCATTCATGCCTTGGAAAGCCTTATTACTTGCTTTAAATGGCTTTATAATCTCGTAATTGATTTTTAGTTCAATTTGTTTTATATTTTTGGTTAAAGCAAATAATATTTGAATGTTTGCCTTGGTAAACATGAAGCAAAAGCCATCTATTGGCAAGAAAAGTCCGTTTGTAGTCACTCAAGCCTTCAAAAGCCTTATTACTCGCTTTAAATTGTTTTATAATCTCATAATTGATTTTAAGTTGAATTTTTTTATAGTTTTGGTTAAACATATTATAATTGAATGTCTACCTTAGAAAACATGAAGAAAAGCCATTCATTGGCAAGAAAAGCACATTTATAGTCATTTATACCTTCAGAAGCCTTATTACTCACCTTAAATGGTTTTATAATCTCATAATTGATTTTCAGTTCAATGTTTTTACATTTTTGGTTAAAATATATAATAAGTGAATGTCTACCTTCGGAAACATGAAGCAAAAGTCATCTATTGGAGAGAAAAGTCCATTTATAGTCACTTAAGCTTTTGAAACCCTTATTACTCACTTTAAATAGATTTATAATCTTATAATTAATTTTAAGTTGAATTTTTTTATATTTTGGACTAAAACTGGTTATATTTAAATGTTTACCTTGAAAAACATGAAGAAAAAGCCATCTATTGGCATAAAAACTCTATTTATAGTCACCATGTCTTCAAAAGCCTCATTACTCGCTTTAAATGGTTTTATAATCTTATAATTGATTTAAAGTTGAATTTTGTTATATTTTTAATTAAAATATATTATAATTGATTGTGCCTGTAGAGAAACATGAAGCAAAAGATATCCATTGGAGAGTAAAGTTCATTTATAGTCGCTCATGCCTTTGAAAGCATTATTACTTGCTTTAAATGGTTTTATAATATCATAATTGATTTTAAGTTAAATTTTTTCACATATTTTATTAAAATATATTATCATTGAATATTTGCTTTGGGAAACGTGAAGTAAAAGTCATCCATTGATACTAAAGTCTATTTATAGTCACTCAGACTTTCAAAACGCCTTATTACTCGCTTTAAGTAGTTTTCTAATCTCATAATTAATTTTAAGTTGGGATTTTTACCATTTTGGTTACAACAGATTATAATTGAATGTCTACCTTGGGAAACGTGAGGAAAAAGTGATTCATTGACAAGAAAAGTCCATTTATAGTCACCCATGCCTTCAAAAGCCTTATTACTAGCTTGAAATAATTTTATAATCTCATAATTGATTTAAATTTGAATTTTTTTACATTGATTGTTAAAACAAATAATATTTGAATGCTTGTCTTAGGAATCATGAAGAGAAAGCCATTTATTAGCAAGAAAAGTCCATCTATAGTCACCAATGCCTTCAAAAGCCTTATTACTTACTTTAAATAGTTTCGTAATCTCATTATTGATTTTAAGTTAAATTTTTTTATATTTTTAATTAAAATATATTATAATTGAATGTTTACTTTGAAAAACATGTAGAAAAGGTCATCTATTGGTAAGAAAAGTCTATTTATAGTCACTCAAGCCTTTGAAAGCTTTGTTATGTGTTTTAAATAGTTTTGTACTCTCATAATTGATTTTGAGTTGAATTTTTTTACATTTTCGGTTAAAACAGATTATACTAAATGTCTGCCGTAGGATATGCAGGGAAAAAGCTAGTAATTGGTAAGAACAAGTTCATTTATAGTCACTCATGCCTTCGAAAGCCGTATTATTTGCTTTAAATGGTTTTCCAATCCCATAATTGATTTTGAGTTAAATTTTTTTATATTCTTTATTAAAATGTATTATAATTGATTGTCTACTTCAGGAAATATGAAGCAAAAGCCACCCATTAAAAAGAAAAGTCTATTTATAGTCACTCAAGGCTTCGAAAGCCTTATTACTCATTTTAAATAGTTTTCTAATCTCATAATTGGTTTTAAGTTTAGTTTTTTTTACGTTTTAGCTGAAATATATTATAATTGAATGTTTGCTTAAGGAAATGTGAAACAAAATCTATCCATCAAAGAGAAAAGTCTATTTATAGTCACTTATGCCTTCAAAAGCATTATTGGTCTCTTTAAATAGTTTTATAATCTCATAATTGATTTTATGCTGAATTCTTTTACATTTTTAGTTAAAATAGATTATAATTAAATGTCTGTTTCAAGAAACAGGATGTAAAAGCCATCCACTAGCAAGAAAAGTCTATTTATAGTTACTTAAGCCTTCGAAACCCTTATTACTCGCTTTAAATGG
>NW_018397271.1:88783-93922 GCF_002168275.2 Theobroma umbraticum | reverse complement strand
TCATAATTGATTTTAAGTTTAAATTTTTTATATTTTGGGTTAAAACAAATTATATTTAAATGTTTGCCTTGGAAAACATGAAGGAAAAGTCATTCAATGAGAAGAAAAGCCAATTTATAGTCACCTATGCCTTTGAAAAGCCTTATTATTTACTTTAAATGATTTTATAATCTCATAATTGATTTTAAGTTAAACTTTTTTATATTTTTGGTTAAACTATATTATAATTGATTGTTTACTTTAAGAGATGTGAAGCAAAAGCCATTCACTAATAAGAAAAGTCCATTTAAAGTCACTCAAGCCTTTGAAATTGTTATTACTTGCTTTAAATAGTTTTATAATCTCATAATTGATTTAAAGTTGAATTTTTTTACATTTATGGTTAAAACAGATAATATTTGAATGTCTGCCTTGGGAATCATGAAGAAAAAGCCATTCATTGGCAAGAAAAGTTCATCTATAGGCACCCATGCCTTCAGAAGCCTTATTACTTGTTTTAAATTGTTTTATAATCGCATAATTGGTTTTAAGTTGAATTTTTTTATATTTTGATTAAAATATCTTATAATTAAATGTTTGCTTTGGGAAACATGAAGCAAAAGCCATCCATTGGCAAAAAGAGTCTATTTATAGTTAGACAAGCCTTCGAAAGTATTGTTACTCGCTTTAAATGGTTTTGTAATCTCACAATTGATCTTGAGTTGAATTTTTTTATATTTTTGATTAAAACAGCTTATAACTGAATGTTTGTCTCAGGAAACGTAAAGAAAAAGTCAATCACTGGCAAGAAAAGTCCATTTATAGTCACCCATACCTTTGAAAGCCTTAGTACTCACTATAAATGGTTTTCTAATCTCATAATTGATCTTAAGTTGAATTTTTTACATTTTGTGTTAAGATAGATAATATTTGACTGTTTGCCTTGGGAAACATTAAAAAAATTCATTCATTGTCAAGAAAAATCCATTTATAGTCACCTTTGCCGTCAAAAACCTTATTCCATGCTTTAAATGGTTTTATAATCTCATAATTGATTTTAAGTTAATTTTTTATATATTTTTAATTAAAACAGATTACAGTTGAATGTCGACCTTGGGAAATGTGAGGAAAAATCCATTCATTGATAAGAAAAGTCCATTTATAGTTACTCATGCCTTTGAAAGCCTTATTGCTCGTTTTAAATGAATTTATAATCTGATAATTGATTTAAAGTTGAATTTATTTACATTTATAGTTAAAATATCTAATATTTGAATGTTTACCTTAGGAATCATGAAGAAAAAGCCATTCATTGGTAAGAAAGGTCCATCTATAGTCATTCATGCCTTCCAAACCCTTATCACTTGCATTCAATGGATTTATAATCTCATAATTAGTTTTAAGTCAAATGTTTTTACATTTTTAATTACAATATATTATAATTGAATGCTTGCTTCATGAAACATAAAGCAAAAGTCATCAATTGGCAAGAAAAGTCCATTTATAGTCACTCAAGCCTTTGAAAGCATTGTTACTCGCTTTAAATAGTTTTATAATCTCAGAATTGATCTTAAGTAAAATTTTTTATATTTTTAGTTAAAACAAATTATAACTAAATATTTGCCTTGGGAAATGTGAAGAAAAAACCAATCATTGGCAAGAAAAGTCTATTTATAGTCACCCATGCCATCAAAAGCCTTACTACTCCCTTTAAATAGTTTTTTAATCTCATAATTGATCTTAAGTTGAATTTTTAAAAATTTTTATTAAAATAGATAATATTTGAGTGTCTGCCTTAGGAAACATGATTAGCAAAAGAAATCCATTTATAGTCACCCTTTCCTTTGAAAGCCTTCTTACTCACTTTAAATGGTTTTATAATCTCATAATTAATTTTAAGTTGATTTTTTTTACATATTTGGTTAAAACATATTATAATTAAATGCCTACCTTAGGAAATGTGAGGAAAAAGCCGTTCATTGGCAAGAAAAGTCTATCTATAGTCACCCATGCCTTCGAAAACCTTATTACTCGCTATAAATGGTTTTATAATCTCATAATTGATTAAAGTTGAATTTATTTATATTTATGGTTAAAACAGCTAATATTTGAATGTTTGCTTTAGGAATCGTGTAGAAAAAGCCGTTCATTAGTAAGAAAAATCTATCTATAGTCACTCATGGCTTCAAAAGCCTTATTACTTGCTTTAAATGGATTTATAATCTCAAAATTGACTTTAAGTTGAATTTTTTTTATATTTTTTATTAAAATATATTAAAATTGAATGTTTACTTTAAGAAACATAAAGCAAAAGCCATCCATTGATAAGAAAAGTCTATTCATAATTACTCAAGCTTTTGAATCGCTTTAAATTATTTTGTAATCTCATAATTGATTTTGAGTTAATTTTTTTTATATTTTTGGTTAAAATAGATTATGACTAAATGTCTACTTTGGTAGACATGAAGAAAAAGCCAACCATTAGCAAGAAAAGTCTATTTATAGTCGCTCATGCCTTCGAAAGCCTTATTACTTGCTTTAAATACTTTTCTAATCTCATATTGATTTGAAGTTGAACTTTTTTACATTTTTAGTTAAAATATATTCTAATTGAATGTTTGCCTTATGAAACATGAAGCAAAAGCCATGCATTGGAGAGAAAAGTCTATTTATAGTCACTAAAACTTTCGAAAGCCTAATTACTCACTTTAAATGATTTTGTAATCTCATAATTGATTTTGAAGTGAGTTTTTTTACATTTTTGGTTAAAACAGATTATCACTGAATGTCTGCTTCAAGAAACATGAAGAAAAAGTTAGTCATTGACAAGAAAAGTCTATTTATAGCCACCCATGCCATCAAAAGCCTTATTACTTGCTTTAAATGTTTTTCTAATCTCACAACTGATTTTAAGTTAAACCTTTTTACATTTTTTATTAAAATATATTATAATTGAATGTCTGTCTCAAGAAACGTGAAACGAAAATCATCAATTAGAGAGAAAAATCCATTTATAGTCACTAATTCCTTCAAAAGTATTATTACTCACTTTAAAATGTTTTATAATCTCATAATTGATCTTAAGCTGGGGTTTTTTACATTTTAGTTAAAATATATTATAATTGAATGTGTACCTCAGGAAGTGTGAAGCTAAATCCATCCATTGGAGAGAAAAGTCCATTTATAATCACTCATACCTTCGAAAGCATTATCACTCACTTTAAATGGTTTTATAATCTCATAATTGATTTTAAGTTGAATTTTTTTATATTTTTCATTAAAATGTGTTATAATTGACTGTCTACTTCGGGAACATGAAGCAAAGCCACCCATTGGAAAGAAAAGTCCATTTATAGTCACTTATGACTTCAAAAGCCTTATTACTTGCTTCAAATAGATTTATAATCTCATAATTGGCTTTAAGTTGAATTTTTTTATATTTTTTATTAAAATATATTATAATTGAATGTTTACTTTAGGAAAAATAAAACAAAAGCCATCTATTGATAAGAAAAGTCTATTTATAATTACTCAAGCTTTCGAATCGCTTTAAATTATTTTATAATTTCATAATTGATTTTTAGTTAATTTTTATTTGCATTTTAGTTAAAATAGATTGACTAAATGCCTACTTTGGTACACATGAAGAAAAAGCCAACCATTAGCAAGAAAAGTCCATTTATAGTCGCCCATGCCTTCGAAAGCCTTATTACTTGCTTTAAATGCTTTTCTAATCTCATAACTAATTTTAAGTTGAGCTTTTTTACATTTTTTGTTAAAATATATTATAATTGAATGTTTGCCTCATGAAACATGAAGCAAAAGCCATGCATTGGAGATAAAAGTCTATTTATAGTCACCAAAACTTTTGAAAGCCTAATTACTCGCTTTAAATGGTTTTGTAATCTCATAATTGATTTTGAGTTGAGTTTTTTACATTTTTGGTTAAAACAGATTATCACTGAATGTCTACTTCGAGAAACATGAAGAAAAAGCTAGCCATGGATAGGAAAAGTCTATTTATAGTCACCCATGCCTTCAAAAGCCTTATTACTTGCTTCAAATGCTTTTGTAATCTCATAACTGATTTAAAGTTAAACTTTTTTACATTTTTTATTAAAATAGATTATAATTGAATGTATGCCTTAAGAAACGTGAAACGAAAGCCATCCATTGAAGAGAAAAATCCATTTATAGTCACTCATTCCTTCAAAAGTATTATTACTCGCTTTAGAATGTTATATAATCTCATAGTTGATCTTAAGTTAAGGTTTTTTTTATTTTAGTTAAAATATATTATAATTGAATATCTACCTCAAGAAGCATGAAGCAAAAGTCATCCATTGGAGAGAAAAATTCATTTATAGTCACTCATACCTTCGAAAGCATTATTACTCACTTTAAATGGTTTTATAATCTCATAATTGATTTTAAGTTGAATTTTTTTACATTTTTCTTTAAAATGTGTTATAATTGACTGTCTACTTCAGGAACGTTAAGCAAAGCCACCCATTGGAAAGAAAAGTCCATTTATTGTCACTCAAGGCTTTGAAAGTCTTATTACTCCCTTTAAATGATTTTCTAATCTGATAATTGATTTCAAGTTGAATTTTTTTATATTTTTGATTAAAAAAGATTATAATTGAATATCTATCTCAAGAAATGTAAAAAAAAAGCCATTCATTGGTAAAAAAAAGTCCATTTATACTCACCCATGCCTTTGAAAGCCTTATTACCCGCTTAAAGTGGTATTATAATCTCATAATTGATTTTTGATTGAATTTTTTTATATTTTTGGTTAAAATATATTATAATTGAATGTTTCCCTCAAGAAACGTGAACAAAAAGCCATTCATTGACTAGAAAAGTCCATTTATAGCCACTCAAGTCTTTAAAAGCCTAATTGCTCACTTTAAATTGTTTTGTAATCTTATAATTGATTTTGAGTTAAATTATTTTACATTTTTTATTCAAACAAATTATTATTGAATGTCTACTTCAATAAATATGAAGAAAAAGCCAATCATTTGCAAGAAAAGTCCATTTATATTCACCCATGCCTTAGAAAGCCTTATTACTTGCTTTAAATGCTTTTTTAATCTCATAACTGATTTTAAGTTGAACATTCTTGCTTTTAGTTAAAATATATTATAATTGAAT
>NW_018397271.1:88337-88718 GCF_002168275.2 Theobroma umbraticum | reverse complement strand
TTTAAATAGTTTTAAAATCTCATAATTAATTTTAAATTGAATTTTCTTACATTTTGGGCTAAAACAGATTATGTTTAAATGTCTACCTTGAGAAATGTGAAGAAAAGCCATTAATGGACAAAAAAAGCCTATTTATAGTCACTATGCCTTTGAAAGCCTTATTATTTACTTTAAACGATTTTATAATCTTACAATTCATTTTAAATTATATTTTTTATATATTTAATTAAAATAAATTATAATTGACTGTTGGCTTCGAGAAACATGAAGCAAAAGTCACCCTTTGATAAGAAAAGTCAATTTATCATCACTCATTCCTTTGAAAACCTTATTATTCACCTTACATGGTTTTATAATCTCATAATTGATTTTAAGTTGAAT
>NW_018397271.1:86199-88169 GCF_002168275.2 Theobroma umbraticum | reverse complement strand
TTTAAGTTGAATTTTTTTATATTGTTGGTTAAAATATATTATAATTGAATGTTTGTCTCAACAAACATGAAGCAAAAGTCATCCATTGGCATGAAAAGTCTATTTATAGTCGATCAAGCTTTCGAAAGCCTTGTTGCTCTCTTTAAATAGTTTTATAATCTCATAATTGATTTAAGTTTAATTTTTTTATATTTTTGGTTAAACCAAATTATAATCGAATGTCCAAATTGGGAAATGTAAAGAAAAAGCCATGCATTGGTAAGAAAAGTCCATTTATAGTCACCTATGCCTTCGAAGGCCTTATTACTGGTTTTAAATAGTTTTATAATCTGTTTTAATTAAAAATATAAAAAAATTCAACCTAAATCAATTATGATATTATAAAATCATACAAAGCGAGTAATAAGGCCTTCAAAGGTATGGGTGACCATATGTGTACTTTTCTTGCCAATGCATAGCGTTTTCTTCATGTTTTCCAAGGCAAACATTCAATTATAAGATTATAAAACTATTTAAAGTAAGTAATAAGACCTTCGAAGGCATGGTTCACTATAAATGGACTTTTTTTGGCAATGCATGACTTTTTCTTCATGTTTCTCGAGACAAACATTCAATTATAATCTGTTCTAATTAAAAATGTAAAAAAATTCAAGTTAAAATCAATTATGAGATTATAAAACTATTTAAAGCTAGTAACAAGGCTTGAGTGAGAATAAATTGACTTTACTTGCCAATGAATGGCCTTTTTTTCACATTTCCCAAGGCAAACATTCAATTATAATTTGTTTTAACTAAAAATGTAAAAAAGTTTCAATGTAAAATCAATTATGAGATTATGAAACTATCTAAAGTGAGTAATAAAGCTTTCGAAGGCTTGAATCACTATAAATGGACTTTTCATACCAATGGATGGTTTCTGCTTCATGTTTCTCGAGATAGACATTCAATTGTAACATATTTTAATCAAAATGTAAAAAAATTTAACTTAAAATCAATTATGAAAATATAAAACTATTTAAAGAGAGTAATAATACTTTTGAAGACATGAGTGACTATAAATGGACTTTTCTTACCAATAAATGGCTTTTTTTTCACGTTTTTTGAGGAAGACATTCAATTAAAATCTATTTTGACCAATAATATAAAAAAATTTAATAAAAACAATTGTGAGATTATAAAACTATTTCGACAGAGCAACATGGCCTTTAAAAGCTTGGGTGACTCTAAATAGACTTTACTTGTCAATGAATGGCTTTTCTTCATGGGTCCCATGGTAAACATTTAATTATAATCTATTTTAACCAAAAATGTGAAGTAACTCAACTTAAAATCAATTATGAGATTCTAAAACCATTTAAAGTGAGTAATAAAGCTTTCGAAGGCTTGGGTGGCTATAAATAGACTTTTCTTGCCAATAAATGGCTTTTTCTTTATGTTTTCTTAGACAAACATTCAATTATAATATGTTTTAACAAAAAATGTCAAAAAACTCAACCTAAAATTAACTATGAGATTATAAAACCATATAAAGCGAGTAATAAGACTTTCGAAGGTTTGGGCAACTGTAAATGGACTTCTCATATCAATGAATGGCTTTTCCTTTATGATTTAAAGCTAGACATTCAATTATAATCTGTTTTGACTGATAATATAAAAAAATTCAACTTAAAATCAATTGTGAGATTATAAAACCGTTTAAAACGACTAATAAGGCTTTTGAAGGAATGGGTGACTATTAATGGATTTTTCTTCATATTTTTTGAGGCAAACATTCAATTATAATCTACTTTAACAAAAAATATAAAATAATAAGGCCTTTGAAGGCTTGGGTGACTATAAATAGTCATTACTTGTCAATGAATAGCTTTTTCTTCACAACTCTTGCGGTAGACATTCAATTATAATCTGTTTTAACAAAAAATGTGAAATAATTCAACTTAAAATCAATTATGAAATTATAAAACTATTTA
>NW_018397271.1:81991-85955 GCF_002168275.2 Theobroma umbraticum | reverse complement strand
GTAAACATTCAATTATAATTTGTTTTAACTAAAAAAAAATTCAACCTAAAATTAACTAAGAGATTATAAAATCGTTTAAAATGAGTAATAAGGCCTTTGATGGCATGGGTAATTATAAAGGGATTTTTCTTCACATTTAACGGCTTTTTCTTTACACTTCATAAGACAAACATTCAATTATAATCTATTTTAACTAAATATGTAAAAAATTCAACATAAAATCAATTAAAAGATTATAAAACTATTTAAAGCGAGTAATAAGGCTTTCGAAGGCTTGGGTAACTATAAATGGACTTTTTTTTCCAATGAAAGGCTTTTTCTTGATGTTTTCTTATAGGAAATATTCAAATTATAATATATTTTAACCAAAAATGTAAAAACTTCAACCTAAAATAAATTATGAGATTATAAAACCATTTAAAGCGATTAATAAAGCCTTTAAAGGTATAAGTGACTACAAACGGATATTTTTTTATCAATGAATGGCTATTTGTTCACATTTTTCTAGGTAAACATTCAACTATAATCTGTTTCAACCAAAAATGTAAAAAACTTCAACTCAAAATTAACTATGACATTATAAAACCATTTAAAGCGAGTTACAATGCTTCCGAAGGTATGGGCAACTATAAATAGATTTTCCTCTCTAATGGATGGCTTTTGCTTAATGTTTGCTAAGGCAGATGTTCAATTATAATGTAATTTAACTAACGATATAAAGACAATTCAACTTAAATTTAATTATGAGACTATTAACCCGTTTAAAGCGAGTAATAAGGCTTTTAAAGGCTTGGGTGACTATAAATTGACTTTTCTTATCACTGAATGGCTTTTTCTTCATGTTTTCAAAGGCAAAAATTCAATTATAATCTGTTTTAATCAAATATATAAAAAATTCAACTTAAAATCAATCGTGAGATTATAAAACCATTTAAAGCGAGTAATAAGGCTTCCAAAGGCTTGGGTGACTATAAATGAACTTTTTTTGTCAATGAATGGTTTTTTCTTAATGGGTTTCATGCTAGACATTCAATTATAATATGTTTTAAGAAAAAAATTAAATAATTCAACTTACAATCAATTATGAGATTATAAAACCATTTAAAGCAAGTAATAAGGCTTCCAAAGGCTTGAGTGACTATAAATGGAGTTTTCTTGCTAATTAATGGCTCTTTCTTCATGTTCTCCCAAGGCAAACATTCAATTATAATATGTTTTAAGAAAAAATGTAAACAAATTCAAGTTAAAATCAATTAAGAGATTATAAGACTGTTTAGAGCGAGTAATAAGGCTTTTGAAGACATGGGTGACTATAAATGGACTTCTCTTGTCAATGAATGGCCTTTTTTTCATGTTTTCCAAGGGAAGCATTCAATTATAATCTGTTTTAACTAAAAATATAAAACAATTCAACTTAAAATCAATTATGAGATTATAAAACCGTAGAAAATGAGTAATAAGGCCTTCAAAGGCATGGTTGACTATAAATGGACTTTTCTTACCAATGCATGGGTTTTTCTTCATATTTCATGAGGCAGACATTCAATTATATTCTGTTTTAACTAAACATGTAAAAAAGTTCAACTTAAAATCAATTAATTATAAAATCATTTAAAGCGAGTAACAAGGCTTTCGAAGGCTTAAGTGACTATAGATCAACTTTTCGTACCAATGGATGGCTTTTGCTTAACATTTCCTAAGACAAACATTCAATTATAATATATTTTAAGAAAAAATGTAAACAAATTCAAGTTAAAATCAATTAAGAGATTATAAGACTGTTTAGAGCGAGTAATAAGGCTTTTGAAGACATGGGTGACTATAAATGGACTTTTCTTGTCAATGAATGGCTTTTTTTTCATGTTTTCCAAGGGAAGCATTCAATTATAATATGTTTTAACCATAAATATGAAAAAATTCAACTTAAAATCAATTATGAGATTATAAAACCGTATAAAGTGAGTAATAAGGTCTTCAAAGGCATAGTTGACTATAAATGGTCTTTTCTTGCCAATGCATGGGTTTTTCTTCATGTTTCATGAGGCAGACATTCAATTATAATCTGTTTTAACTAAACATTTAAAAAAGTTCAACTTAAAATCAATTTATTATAAAATCATTTAAAACGAGTAACAAGGCTTTTGAAGGCTTAAGTGACTATAGATCGACTTTTCATACCAATGGATGGCTTTTTCTTAACGTTTCCTAAGACAAATATTCAATTATAATATATTTTAATAAAAACTATAAAAATGTTCAACTTAAAATGAATTGTAAGGTTATAAAGCCATTTAAAGCAAGTAATGAAACTTTCGAAGGCATTGGTGACTATGAATGGACTTTTTTTCTTAATGAATGGCCCTTTTTTTTTAGATTTCTTGAGGCAAATATTTAATTATAATATGTTTGAATCAAAAATGTAAAAACATTGAACCTAAAATTAATCATGAGATTATAAAACCATTTAAAGCGAGTAATAAGGCCTTCGAAGGCATAGGTGACTATAAATGGACTTTTATTACCAATGCATGGCTTTTTCTTTACATTTCCCAATTTGGACATTCGATTATAATTTGTTTTAACTAAAAATATAAAAAAATTCAACTTAAAATCAATTATGAGATTATAAAACTATTTAAAGAGAGTAACAAGGCTTTCGAAAGCTTGATCGACTATAAATAGACTTTTCATGCCAGTGGATGACTTTTCCTTCATGTTTGTTGAGACAAACATTCAATTATGATATATTTTAATAAAAAATGTAAAAAAATTCAACTCAAAATCAATTATGAGATTATAAAACTATTTAAAGCGAGTAATAAGGCTTTTGAAGACATGGGTGACTATAAATGAACTTCTCTTACCAATGAATGCCTTTTTTTTATGTTTTCAGAGGCAAACATTTAATTATACTTTATTTTAACAAAAAATGTAAAAAAAATTCAACTTAAAATCAATTATGAGATTATAAAGCCATTTAAAGCGAGTAACAAGGCATTCGAAGGCTTGAATGGTTATAAATAGACTTTTCATGTCAGTGGATGACTTTTGCTTCTTGTCTTTCGAGATAGACATTTAATTATAATATATTTTAATAAAAAATGTAAACAAAATTTAACTTAAAATCAATTATGAGATTACAAAACCATTTGAAGTGAGTAATAAGGATTTCGAAGGCTTGGGTGACAATAACTGAACTTTTCTTATAAATGAATGGCATTTTCTTCACAATTCTCATGGCAGATATTTAATTATAATTTGTTTTAACTAAAAATGTAAAAAAATTCAACTTCAAATCTATTATGAAATAATAAAACTATTTACAACGAGTATGGCTTTTTTTTTTTTCATATTTTCCGACACAAACATTCAATTATAATTAGTTTTAACCAAAAATGGAAAAAATTCAACCTAAAATCAATTACGAGATTGTAAACCCATATAGAGCGAGTAATAAGGTCTTTGAAGGCATTGGTGACTATAAACACACTTTTCATGCCAATGCAAGGCGTTTTCTTCATGTTTCCCAAAGCAAACATTCAATTATAATCTGTTTTAAAAAAATGTAAAATAATTCAAGTTAAAATCAATTATAAGATTATAAATCCATTTAAAGTAAATAATAAGGCTTTCGAAGGCACGAGTGACTATAAATAGACTTTTGTTGTCAATGATTGATTTTTTCTTCATGCTTTCGGAGACAAACATTCAATTATAAGCTGTTTTACTAAAATGTAAAAACATTTAACTTAAAATCAATTATGAGAAAATAAAATCATTTAAAGCGAGTAATAAGGCTTTCAAAGACTTGGATAACTATAAATGGACTTTTATTACCAATGAATGGCTTTTTCTTCATGGGTCCCATGGCAGACAGTAAATTATTATCTATTTTAACAAAAAATGTAAAAAAGTTCAACTTAAAATTAATTATGGGATTATAAAACTATTTGAAGCTAGTAAT
>NW_018397271.1:81429-81891 GCF_002168275.2 Theobroma umbraticum | reverse complement strand
AAAGTGAGTAATAAGGCTTTCGAAGGCATGGGTGACTAGAAATGGACTTTTCTTGTCAATGAATGACTTTTTCTTCCTGTTTCCTAAAGTAGACATTCAATTATAATCTCTTTTAACCAAAAATATAAGAAAATTCAACTTAAAATTAGGTATGAGATTAGAAAGCTATTTAAAAGGAGTAATAAGGCTTTCGAAGCCTTGAGTGATTATAAATAGACTTTTCTTTCCAATGGGTGGCTTTTGCTTTACGTTTCCTAAAGCAAATAGTCAATTAAAATATATTTTAACAAAAAATGTAAAACAAATTCAACTTAAAATCAATTATGAAATTATAAAATCATTTAAAGTGAGTGATAATACTTTTGAAGGCATGAGTGACTATAAATAGACTTTTCTCTCCAATGGAAAGCTTTTGCTTCATGTTTCTTGAGGCAGACATTCAATTATAATATATTTTAACCA
>NW_018397271.1:80746-81097 GCF_002168275.2 Theobroma umbraticum | reverse complement strand
CAATGGGTGGCTTTTCTTTCATGTTTTCTAAAGTAGACATTCAATTATAATATATTTTAAAGGAAAAGATAAAAAAATTCAATTTAAAATCAATTATGAGATTATAAAATGATTTAAAGCAGGTAATAACTTTTTTGATGGCATAGGTGGCTATAAATGGACTTTTATTGCTAGTGAATGGCCCTCTCTTCATGTTTTTCATGACAGATGTTCAATTTCAATCTATTTTAGCGAAAAATGTAAAAGAATTGAACTCAAAATCAATTATTAAATTATTAAACTATTTAAAGTGAGTACTAAGGCTTTTGAAGGCTTGAGTGACTATAAATGGACTTTTCTTGCTAATGGATG
>NW_018397271.1:80535-80646 GCF_002168275.2 Theobroma umbraticum | reverse complement strand
ATAAGTACACCAATGAGCCCCTCCATCAAACTTGACATAGATAAGAAAGGAAAAAGTGTTCATCAAAAACTTTATAGAGGTATGATTGGATCTTTACTTTATTTAACTACT
>NW_018397271.1:80058-80525 GCF_002168275.2 Theobroma umbraticum | reverse complement strand
ATATTCAATTTAGTGTATGCTTGTGTGCTCAGTTTCAATCTCAACCCAAAAAGTCACACTTAATTGTAGCAAAAAGAATCTTCAGGTACCTTTTAGACATATAAAATTTAAGATTATGGTACCCTAGAGGAACATTCGTCACTTTTATTAGATATTTAGATGCAGATTTTGCTGGAAGTGAAATAGATTGAAAGAGCACTAGTGGCACATGTTAGTTTTTAAGAGATATACTTGTACCATGGTCAAGTAAGAAACAAAATTCTGTTGCATTTTCCACAGCTGAAGCTAAATATATTTCCTTAGGTAGTTGTTGTGCTCAGATTTTATAGATTAAAGAACAATTAAAAGATTTTGGAGTGACTATGCATAATGCACCAATATTTTGTGACAACACAAGTGCAATCAGTATCTCAAAAAATCCAATTCAGCACTCAAAAACTAAGCACATTTAAATTAGACATCATTTT
>NW_018397271.1:79839-80048 GCF_002168275.2 Theobroma umbraticum | reverse complement strand
ATGTGCTTAAGGGAGACATTAAGATTGAGTTTGTCAACACCTTTCATCAATTAGCTGATATATTTACAAAACCCTTAAATGAGGAAAGATTTTATGACATTAGGAGAAATTTAGGAATGACTAGTGTTCAAGAGCTTTGAGAAAATATCTGAATATTTCTCTAGTAAGACAGTGTGCACTTAGTTGATTAAGAGCATCACTTAATCAAC
>NW_018397271.1:78713-79752 GCF_002168275.2 Theobroma umbraticum | reverse complement strand
AAGTAAAATAATAAAATTTAAAGAAACAAAAGGAGGAAATCGGGTGAAGAAAAAGGAGAAGAAAAATGAACCCAAAATGAAAAAGGAGGGAAACTCTAAATTTTGAAATAATAAAAACTGCCCACATTTAAAAAGGTAGGGTCTGTCGGTCTTTAAAGAAAATTTTTTTTCCAACACATACTTTCCTTATTCTCTCTCATTTGAAACCGACTCACTAAAGCCTAAACTCTTTCTTCCCAAATTCTTCAAACCCTAAAATCTGAAACTTCCAAAATCAATGACAAAATCTTCTCTGGCCAAATATGTTTTGGAAAAGAAGAAAGGTAAATGACCCATGGAAGAAAATCCACTGTTCGAGATTCAGAAGAAGAAAAAAAAAGATGAATCTACTACAGCGACTGTGAAAATTGGAAAAAAATAGAGAAAAAGAAGGAAAAAGGAAAACCCTCAACAAAAGGTAGCATTTCATCCCTGAAATTCAGAAATAAGATTCATGAAGATAGGTTTAAAAAAAATTGAAAATGCTCCTATCTCATGTGGGAAATTATCGACTGAGATAGCTTTAATGAGGTTTCAGAAATTAATAAAAGATTATTAGAATGCTTTGAAGAAATTCATTGTCTTTAAGAACAGAACCTATAGTGCTAGTCTAGTAAAAGAATTTTATGCTGGTATAGCACAAGATGAGAATGAATTAGATGATCTTGAGGAATTTGTGAATGATGGTCTAAATGTATTTTTGAATGGAAAAGAGTTTGTAGTTACTACCTCTGCTTTGGGAGAATTGTTGCATGTTGAGTGTAATAAGGGAAGTTATGAAATTCCAGAAGATTATGATCCCTTATCCTTGTGGGAAATGATTATTGGAAAAACTGAAAGATTTTCCTCAAAAAGCTATGCAAGTTTCATCAAAAGTGCACAAACTAGGATATTACATTACTTCATAGCTTCAACAGTTCATGGAAGGGTGGCAGCTTTAACTATGTAAGTCTGCAAGATATGTGGATGATGCAGTTTGCATTCAATATTTTTTTCCTAA
>NW_018397271.1:75123-78613 GCF_002168275.2 Theobroma umbraticum | reverse complement strand
AAAAAAATTCAACCTAAAATCAATTATGAGATTATAAAACCATTTAACAGAGTAATAAGGCTTTCGAAGACATAGGTGACTATAAATGGACTTTTGTTACCAATAAATGGCTTTTCTTCATGTTTTGAAAGGCAGGCATTCAATTATAATATATTTTAACCAAAATATAAAACAATTCAACTTAAAATCAATTATGAGATTATAAAATCATTTAAAATGAGTAATAAGACTTTCGAAGGCTTAGGTGACTGTACATAGGCTTTTCTTGCCAATGAATGGCTTTTTCTTCATGGTTCCTAGGGTAAACAATCAATTATAATCTGTTTTAACTAAAAATGTAAAAAGAATTGAAATTAAGATCAATTATGAGATTATAAAACTATTTAAAGCGAGTAATGAAGCTCTCAAAGGCATGGGTGATTATAAATGGACTTTTCTCATGAATGAATAGTTTTTTCTATACGTTTTTTAAGCCAACGAATCGTTATTTGTTCGCGTTTCTATGGGCAGACATTCAATTATATTCTGTTTTAACCAAAAATGTAAAAATATTCTACTTAAAATCAATTATGAGATTATAAAACCATTTAAAATGAGTAATAAGGCTTTTGAAAGCTTGGGTGACCATAAATGGACTTTTCTTGCCAATGAATGGCTTTTTCTTCATGTTTTCTGAGGCAAACATTCAATTATAATCTGTTTTAATCAAAATTGTAAAAAAATTCAACTAATATCAATTATGAGATTATAAAACCATTTAAAGCGACTAATAAGGCTTTCGAAGGCATGGGTGATTATAAATAGACTTTTCTATTAGCTCTATTAGTTTTTGATGATAATAAAATATTTCCATTTATCTATGTCTAACTTTTTTACTTGAATGTGTAGGCCAAAAATGTATATTAAATAGTTAGTTAATTATTCAAAAGTAAATATCAAAACTCATAAGAATAAAGAGCTGCAATTGAGCAATGAAACAAGAAGCGTCTTAGTTGGATAATCAAGAAGGTTGGTTGGATAAAACTCAAAAGAGAAGTTGGAATGTTCAAGCAAACCATGAAATAGAGAACACTTAGTTGACCAAGAGACAGCGTTACTCGACTAAGAGCTTACTGTCAGAAACTGGGTTCAAGATAGAGACGGCTTAATCGACTAAGAGTATTTTGTTTGAAAATTTGAATTGAATGCTAAACGACAAATTAACAGCTAGAATTGTCTCCAAATTGTTTCCAACAGTCAAAATCTATCTAACAGCCATCAGAGTTGATTTTTCAAGTATAAAAAGCATTCCCAACAGCTATGAATAAGTTTTTGAAGGCTTTCAAGATTAAAAAGAGCTCAGAATAGCAAAACCTCTCTACATACTTTTTGCACTTCACTCCAATCTTTGTAATAGAGTTAAGCACTTCACTTTATACCATTCAGATTAAGTTAGTGATCATAGGTACTTTTTTATTTCTTTTCTCCTTGATTGCTTAAAGTGTGCAAGACACTTTAAAGGGATAAATCAAGCTTGGGTTAGCTTGATTGAGTGTATAGGTTCTAACTTAGCCTAGAAAAGTTAGTTTTGGGTTTTGGTTGATCTCAGGAAAAACCATTGTTGAAGGTTGTGGCTGAGCTTGTGAAAGGCCATTGTAAAAGCTTGGTGGAAGCTTGGGAGTTTTACCATTTATAGTGATTTGGTTTGAAAAATCCTTTATGTAAGTCTTTGACTGAATTACTATAAATCTTTGTGTATTGTTTTCCTTGTTTTATTTTTTATTTCATTCTTTGATTAGATTATTCCTTCACCTTGCATTTAATTTCTCATCATTAAGCTTTAACTTGCCCTCAATTAAAGGTCAAATTTAGTAAGAGCCAAAAAATGTTATTCACCCCCCTCTAGCATATTTGTTTGGGACCAACAAGTGGTATCAAAGCTAGATATCTCATTCTTAAGGCTTAACATCCTAAAAGAGATCCAAATGGCTTTTCAAAAATCTATAGTTGCTGCAGGACAATCCATAAACAGACCACCCTGTTTGATGGATTGCACTATCTCTATTGGAGCACTAAAATGTCTATCTAGATAAGGGAAATAAACTATGAAATGTGAGATGTCATCACTAATGGACCCCTCATTCCCTCAACCATAAATGTAGTGACAAATGAAATGACTCCTAAGCCAAGGGCTGAATGGATTGAAGCTGAAACCAAAAAGGTTTAGACAAACTTTAAGGTAATAAGCACATTACATTATGCACTAACCCTCACTGAGTTTAATAAAGTGTCAAGCTATACAACAGCTAAACAAGTGTGGGATAAACTTAGGATTGCCCATGAAGGGACTTCTCAAGTAAAGGAGTCCAAAATAGCTCTTTTCACTCATAACTATGAGATGTTTAAGATGGAACCCAGTGAAGTTATCGCCAGCATGCTTGATAGATTCACTAACATCACCAATAAACTCAGTCAACTAAGGAAACCAATCCCTAAACATGAAATTGTCAAAAGACTACTTAGAAGCCTACCAAAAGATTAGAAGCCAAAAGTGACTGCTATCTGTGAAGCCAAGGACTTAAATGTCATTAGTCATGATGAAATTTATGGGTCTCTTCTTACTCATGAGCTAGAACTTAAAGAAGAGGAAGAAGAAGACAAGAAAGAAGCTAAAGAAAAGAAGAAAAGAATTGCCTTAAAAGTAAGAATTCTGGAAGAAGAACTGAAAAATTTATCCTGCAATGATGATGAAGAATTGGCAATGGTAGCTAAAAGGTTCAGAAAACTTATGGGACAAAGGGACAAGAGATTATCAAAGAAAGGGTACAGAAGAAATGAAAGTTCTTCATGGAAAACCAAAAATAAGAATGGGTCCAACAAAAAGGAATAGCTTATATGCTTTGAATGCAAGAAGCGTGGACACTTCAGGTCAGAATGTCCCTTGATAAATGAAAAAGCTCCCAAGAAAAAGCTCCCTTGAATGCAATGGTAGATGCAACCTGGTCAGATAGTGATGTTTTAAGCTCAGATGTTGAAGAAGAGAAAGTGGAGGAAAGAGAAAATTTATGTTTGATAGTAAGAGATAATGAATCCGAGGTATGTTCTGTTTCTTGTGACATTTCTATGGATGAACTTCAAGAAGAATATGAATGTTTTTGTGATGAGTTTCAAAAACTTGCATCAAAATACAAGGCTTTGAAAAAAAAGACCTCATCTCTTGAGAATGAATTAGAAAAGATAAATCATGATTTCTGCTATGTTTTTGAACAAAGAAACTTACTTCAAACTAAACTTGAATACTGAAAAACATATTATGAAATTTGAAAATTGGAATTGAAAAATAAGACTAAAGTTTTGCAAAATGTCATTGATGAAAATACTGTTCTTAAGAATGTAAAAAATGAAACATCAAGAAGAAACACATATTTCAAGAAAAGTTTTGTTAATGTTTCTCCAAGGTATTATATTTGTGATAAACTTGGTCACCTATCTTATAACTATTATTGAAACA
>NW_018397271.1:74689-74970 GCF_002168275.2 Theobroma umbraticum | reverse complement strand
ACAGTGGCTGTTCAAGACACATGATTAGAAATGAAATGTTATTTGCTCAACTAGACAAGAAAAAAGGTGGTACTATATCATTTGGAGATGACTTAAAAGGTATAATTCATGGTATTGGAACTCTTGGTAAGAATTCTCAAGCTCAAATTAGTCATGTGTTACTTGTTGAAGGTTTAAAGTATAATTTATTAAGGATCAATCAGCTGTGTGATAAAGGCTTTAAAGTATGTTTGGACTCATATAAATGTGAAGTGATAGACATTAGTACCATAGAGTTTCAT
>NW_018397271.1:74513-74679 GCF_002168275.2 Theobroma umbraticum | reverse complement strand
TCTTGAGATTAATTGTGAAACATGTCTTATGGCAAATGATGTAAATGATAGTTGGTTATGGCATAGGAGACTTCGACATGTGAGCATGCATACTATCTCAAAATTAATTAAGAAGAATCTGGTTATAGGATTACCTGAACTTAAATATGAAAATAATCAGATTTGT
>NW_018397271.1:74272-74428 GCF_002168275.2 Theobroma umbraticum | reverse complement strand
CAAATCATATGGCTTTGTGATAGTTGATGACTACTCTAGGTACACTTGGGTTTATTTCCTTGCTCATAAAAATGATGCATTGCCTGCATTTGTGAATCATTATAAGAGAGTTCAAAATGAAAAAAGACTTGTCATTGTTAGTATTAGGAGTGATCA
>NW_018397271.1:73502-74172 GCF_002168275.2 Theobroma umbraticum | reverse complement strand
AAAGCCTATAGAGTTTTTAACAAAAGAACTTTAACAATTGAAGAATCTATCCATATAGTTTTTTATGAATTTAATGCCTTGCAAAAGGAAGCTCTTGCTTATGAAAATGATGCAGAAGACTTTGAAAGACAAATGGAAGAATGAGCTTAGAAAACAAGAAAAATAGTGAAGAAAATTCACTTAGAAGAGAAGCAGAACCTCCACCCTTAGAAACTCTGCAAAGGACTGAAAATTAACACATTGATCTTTCAAAGAGCTAGAAGTATATAAAAAATCATCCACAAGAACAGATCATAGGTGATCTTTCACAAGGTGTTAAAACCAGAAGAAGAATTAGAGAGACATGTGAATTCTCTACTTTCATCTTACAAATTGAGCCTAAGAGCTTTGAAGAGGTAGAAAAAGAAAAAAGCTAGATATTGGCTATACAAGAAGAGCTTGATCAATTTAAAAGAAATTGATTGTGGACATTAGTTTCTAAACCATTAAATCACCCAATCGTTGGCAAAAAATGGGTGTTTAGAAATAAGGTAGATGAGCAATGTAATGTCATTAGAAATAAAGCTAGGTTAGTGGCTCAAGGATATAACCAAGAAGAAGGCATTGACTATGATAAAACATTTGCTCCTGTTGCTAGGATAGAAGCCCTAAGATTATTACTTGCATTTGC
>NW_018397271.1:72966-73246 GCF_002168275.2 Theobroma umbraticum | reverse complement strand
AAACAAGCTCCAAGAGCTTGGTATGAAAGACTCTCAAAATTTTTAGTTGAAAAATGGTATATTAAAGGAAACATGGATACAACATTGTTTATTAAGAAATGCTTGAATGATTTAATTGTAGTTCAAATTTATGTGGATGATATTATATTTGGTGCTACTAATGAGGCTTTGTGTAAGAACTTTACTGAAAAAATGCAAGGTGAATTTGAGATGAGCAAGATGAGTTAACTGAAATTCTTTCTTAGCCTTCAAATCAAACAATGCAAAGAGGGCATCTTCA
>NW_018397271.1:72750-72866 GCF_002168275.2 Theobroma umbraticum | reverse complement strand
TTTAGTAAGAGCCAAAATGTGCTATTCATCCCCCTCTAGCACATCTGTTTGGGACGAACAAGTGGTATCAAAGCTAGATCCCTCATTCTTAAGGCTTAACATCCTAAAAGAGATCT
>NW_018397271.1:72498-72605 GCF_002168275.2 Theobroma umbraticum | reverse complement strand
ACCCTTCATTCCCTCAACCATAAATGTAGTGACAAATGAAATGATTCCTAAGCCCAGGCTGAATGGACTGAAGCTGAAACCAAAAAGGTTTAGATAAACTTTAAGGC
>NW_018397271.1:71883-72086 GCF_002168275.2 Theobroma umbraticum | reverse complement strand
TTCTAGAAGAAGAACTGAAAAATTTATCCTGCGATGATGATAAAGAATTGGCCATGGTAGCTAGAAGGTTCAGAAAACTTATGGGATAAAGAGACAGGAGATTAGCAAAGAAAGGGTATAGAAGATATCAAAGTTCTTCATGGAAAACCAAAAATAAGAATGAGTCCAACAAGAAGGAAGAGCTTATATGCTTTGAATGCAAG
>NW_018397271.1:71280-71426 GCF_002168275.2 Theobroma umbraticum | reverse complement strand
TTTTGAACAAAGAAACTTACTTCAAACTAAACTTGAACACTGAAAAATAGATTATGAAATTTTGAAATTGAAATTGAAAAATAAGACTGAAGCTTTGCCAAAAGTCATTGATGAAAATACTATTCTTAAGAATGTAAAAAATGAAA
>NW_018397271.1:71174-71270 GCF_002168275.2 Theobroma umbraticum | reverse complement strand
AAACACATATTTCAAGAAAAGTTCTATTAATGTTTCTCCTAGGTATTATATTTGTGATAAACTTAGTCACCTATCTTATAACTGTTATAGAAACAG
>NW_018397271.1:70999-71145 GCF_002168275.2 Theobroma umbraticum | reverse complement strand
TTCCAAAAGGATCCTATGTAGCCGCTAACCTTCAAAAACCCATCAAGGTATGGGTGCCTATTAAGAAAAACTGAAAATTTATCTTTCAGGTTGAGCCTAACTTAAAAGACATATGTTCAAGAGCTCAACTGAAGAAGAAGCAACCA
>NW_018397271.1:70311-70465 GCF_002168275.2 Theobroma umbraticum | reverse complement strand
AGGAGGCAAATCATATGGCTTTGTGATAGTTGATGACTACTTTAGGTACACTTGAGTTTACTTCCTTGCTCATAAAAATGATGCACTGTCTGCATTTGTGAATTATTGTAAGAGAGTTCAAAATGAAAAATGACTTGTCATTGTTAGTATTAGG
>NW_018397271.1:70060-70301 GCF_002168275.2 Theobroma umbraticum | reverse complement strand
GAGGAGATTTTGAAGGAGATGATTTTGAAAATTTTGTAATGAAAATGGGTTAGATCACAACTTCTCTGCACCTAGAGCACCTCAACAAAATGGGGTTGTAGAAAGGAAAAAAAGAACTTTAAAAGAAATGGCTAGAACCATGCTTTGTAAAAACAATCTACTCAAATACTTTTAGGCAGAAGCTGTCAATACAGCTGCATACATTCTTAATAGAGTATCAATAAAGGCCATGATATCAAAA
>NW_018397271.1:69670-69829 GCF_002168275.2 Theobroma umbraticum | reverse complement strand
TTTGATGCTAAGAGTGATGAAGCAATATTTCTAGGATATGCATTGAACTCAAAAACCTATAGAGTTTTTAACAAAAGAACTTTAACAATTGAAGAATCTATCCATAAAGTTTTTGATGAATCTAATGCCTTGCAAAAGGAAGCTCTTGCTGATGAAAAT
>NW_018397271.1:69397-69510 GCF_002168275.2 Theobroma umbraticum | reverse complement strand
GGAAGAATGAGCTTAGAAAACAAGAAAAATAGTGAAGAAAATTCACTTAGAAAAGAAGTAGAACCTCCACCCTTAGAAACTCTACAAAGGATTGAAAATTAACACATTGATCT
>NW_018397271.1:68972-69297 GCF_002168275.2 Theobroma umbraticum | reverse complement strand
AAACTTATGGGACAAAGAGACAGGAGATTAGCAAAGAAAGGGTACAGAAGAGATCAAAGTTCTTCATGAAAAATAAAAAATAAATATGAGTCTAATAAGAAGGAAGAGCTTATATGCTTTGAATGCAAGAAGTCTGGACATTTCAGGTCAGAATGCCCCTTGATAAAGGAAAAACTCCCAAGAAAAGTAAAAAATTGAAGAAGGCAATGATGGCTGCAACCTGGTCAGACGGTGATGTTTCAAGCTCAGATGTTGAAGAAGAGAAAATGGAGAAAAGAGCAAATTTATGTCTGATGGTTAGAGATGATGAATCCAAGGTATGTTC
>NW_018397271.1:68892-68962 GCF_002168275.2 Theobroma umbraticum | reverse complement strand
GACATTTCTATGGATGAACTTCAAGAAGAATATGAATGTATTTGTGATGAGTTTGAAAAACTTGCATCAA
>NW_018397271.1:68666-68882 GCF_002168275.2 Theobroma umbraticum | reverse complement strand
TTTGAAAAAAAAGACCTCATCTCTTGAGAACGAATTAGAAAAGATAAATCATGATTTCTGTTATGTTTTTGAGCAAAGAAACTTACTTCAAACTAAACTTGAACACTGAAAAATAGATTATGAATTTTAAAATTGGAATTGAAAAATAAGACTGAAGCTTTGCAAAATGTCATTGATGAAAATATTGTTTTTAAGAATGTAAAAAATGAAACATCA
>NW_018397271.1:68562-68656 GCF_002168275.2 Theobroma umbraticum | reverse complement strand
CATATTTCAAGAAAAGTTCTATTAATATTTCTCCTAAGTATTATATTTGTGATAAACTTGGTCACCTATCTTATAACTGTTATAGAAACAGAAG
>NW_018397271.1:67741-67968 GCF_002168275.2 Theobroma umbraticum | reverse complement strand
AAAAGAATTAAAAATATATGTTATATTTCTAGAAGATCTTAAGATTAATTGTAAAACATGTCTTGTAGCAAATGATGGAAATGATAATTGGTTATGGCATAGGAGACTTGGACATGTGAGCATGCATACTATCTCAAAATTAATGAGAAAGAATTTGGTTATAGGATTACCTAAACTTAAATATGAAAATAATCAGATTTGTGATGCTTGTCAACTAGGTAAACAAG
>NW_018397271.1:63271-67444 GCF_002168275.2 Theobroma umbraticum | reverse complement strand
AGTTCAAAATGAAAAAAGACTTGTCATTGTTAGTATTAGGAGTAATCATGGAGGAGAATTTGAAAGAGATTATTTTGAAAATTTTTGTAATGAAAAAGGGTTATATCACAACTTCTCTGCACCTAGAGCACCTCAACAAAATAGAGTTGTAGAAAGAAAAAATAGAACTTTAAAAGAAATAGCTAGAACCATGCTTTGTAAAAGCAATCTACCCAAATACTTTTGGGCAAAAGCTGTCAATACAGCTACATACATTCTTAATAGAGTATCAATAAAGGTCATGATATCAAAAACCCCATATGAATTGTACAAAGGTAGAAAACTAAATATTTCTCACTTTAAGAGCTTTGGCTGCAAATGTTTTATATTAAATAATGAAAAACATTCTCTATGAAAATTTGATGCTTAGAGTGATGAAGCAACATTTCTAGGATATGCATTGAACTCAAAAGCCTATAGAGGTTTTAACAAAAGAACTTGAACAATTGAAGAATCTATGCATATAGTTTTTGATGAATCTAATGCCTTGCAAAAAGAAGCTCTTGCTGATGAAAATGATGTAGAAGACTTTGAAAGACAAATGAAAGAATGAGCTTAGAAAACAAGAAAAATAGTGAAGAAAATTCACTTAGAAGAGAAGCAGAACCACTACCCTTAGAAACTCTGCAAAGGACTAAAAATTAACACATTGATCTTTCAAAGAGCTAGAAGTATATGAAAGATCATCCACAAGAACAGATCATAGGTGATCTTTCACAAGGTGTCGAAACCAGAAGAGGAATTAGAGAGACATGTGAATTCTTTGCTTTCATCTCACAAATTGAGCCTAAGAGCTTTGAAGAGGCAGAAAAAGAAAAAGCTAAATATTGGCTAGGCAAGAAGAGCTTGATCAATTTAAAAGAAATTGAGTGTGGACATTAGTTTCTAGACCATTAAATCCACCAATCGTTGGCACAAAATGAGTGTTTAGAAACAAGGTAGATAAGCAAGGTAATGTCATTAGAAACAAAGCTAGGTTAGTGGCTCAAGGATATAACCAAGAAGTAGGCATTGACTATAATAAAATATTTGCTCCTGTTGCTAGGATAGAAGCCCTAAGATTATTACTTGTATTTGCATGTTTCATGAACTTCAAACTATTTCAAATGGATGTGAAAGGTGCTTTTTTAAATGGTCTTATCTAAGAAGAAGTCTATATTAAACAACCCCTAGATTTGAGGACTTTGAAAAGCCAGTTTATATTTTCAAGCTACATAAGGGATTATATGGATTAAAACAAGCTCTAAAAGCTTGGTATGAAAGACTTACAAAATTTTTAGTTGAAAAAGGGTATATTAGAAGAAACATTGATACAACATTGTTTATTAGGAAATGCTTGAATGATTTAATTGTAGTTCAAATTTATGTGGATGATATTATATTTGGTGCTAAAAATAAGGCTTTGTGCAAGAACTTTGCTGAAGAAATGCAGGGTGAATTTGAGATGAGCATGATGGGTGAACTGAAATTCTTTCTTAGCCTTCAAATCAAACAATGCAAAGAGGGCATCTTCATTAGTCAAGAAAGATACATTCAAGACATGCTAAAGAAGTTTGATATGCTGAAATTGAAATCAATCAGTACACCAATGAGCCCCTCCATCAAACTCGATGTAGATGAGAAAGGAAAAAGTGTTCATAAAAAACTTTATAGAGGTATGATTGGATCTTTACTTTATTTAACTGCTAGCAGACCTGATATTCAATTTAGTGTATGCTTGTGTGCTCGGTTTCAATCTCAACCCAAAGAGTCACACTTAACTGCAGCAAAAAGAATCTTCAGGTACCTTTTAGACACACAAAATTTAAAATTATGGTATCCTAGAGGAATATCCTTCACTTTCATTGGATATTCAGATGTAGATTTTGTTGGAAGTAAAATAGATTCAAAGAGCACTAGTGGCACATGTCAGTTTTTAGGAGATTTGCTTGTGCCATGTTCAAGTAAGAAACAAAATTCTGTTGCACTTTCCACAGCTAAAGCTGAATATATTTCCTTAGGTAGTTGTTGTGCTCAAATTTTATAGATTAAACAACAATTAAAAGATTTTGGAGTGACTGCATAATGTACCAATATTTTGTGACAACACAAGTGCAATTAATATCTCAAAAAATCTAGTTAAGCACTCAAAAACTAAGAACATTTAAATTAGACATCATTTTGTTAGAGACCATGTGCTTAAGGGAGACATTAAGATTGAGTTTGTCAACACCTTACATTAATTAGCTGATATATTTACTGAACCCTTAAATGAGGAAAGATGTTATGAAATTAGGAGAAATCTAGGAATGACTAGTGTTCAAGAGCTTTGAGAAAATATCTGAACATATCTCTAGTAAGACAGTGTACACTTAGTTGATTAAGAGCATCACTTAATCAACTGAGAGCTTTCTGTTTCTCATAATAAAAGACACAGCCAGAGAAGGGCAAAACATGGTCATTTAAAAGGCTGAGTAAAATAATAAAATTTAAAGAAACAAAAGGAGGAAATTGGGTGAAGAAAAAGGAGAAAAAAATGAACCAAAAATGAAAAAGGAGGGAAACACTAAATTCTGAAATAATAAAAACTATCCACATTTAAAAAAGTAGGGTCTGTCAGTCTTTAAAGAAAATTTTTTTCCCAACACATTCTTTCCTTATTCTCTCTCATTTCAAACCGACTCACTAAAACCTAAACTCTTTCTTCCTAAATTCTTCAAACCCTAAAATCTGAAACTTCCAAAATCAATGGCAAAATCTTCTCTAGCCAAATATGTTCTGGAAAATAAGAAAGGTAAACGGCCCATGGAAAAAAATCCACCGTTCAAGATTCAGAAGAAGAAAAAGAAAGATGAATCTGCTACAGTGACTGTGAAAATTGGAAAGAAATAGAGAAAAAAAATAAAAATTAGAGAAAAAGAAGGAAAAAGGAAAACCTTAACAAAAAGTAACACTTCATCCCTGAAATTTAGAAATAAGATTCATGAAGATAGGTTTAAAAAAATTGAAAATACCCCTATCTCATGTGGGAAATTTATAGACTAAGACAGCTTTAATGAGGTTTCAGAAATTAAAGAAGGATTATTAGAATACTTTGAAGAAACGAAAAATGAAGAAATTCAGTGTCTTTAAGAACAGAACCTATAGTGCTAGTCTAGTAAAAGAATTTTATGCTGGTATAGCACAGGATGAGAATGAATTAGATGATCTTGAGGAATTTGTGAATGATGGTCTGAATGTATTTTTGAATGGAAAGGAGTTTGTAGTTACTGCCTCTGATTTAGGAGAATTGTTGCATGTTGAGTGTAATGAGGGAAGTTATGAAATTCTAGAAAATTATGATCCCTTACCCTTATGGGAAATGATTATTGGAAAAAATGAAAGATTTTCCTCAAAAAGCTATGCAAGTTTCATCAAAAGTCCACAAACTAGGATATTACATTACTTCATAGCTTCAACAGTTCATGGAAGAGGTGGCAGCTTTAACTATGTAGGTCTGCAAGATATGTGGATGATATAGTTTGCATTCAATGCTTTTTTCCTAGATTTAGGGAGATTTATGATAGAAAGGATGAAAGGAACATGTCGAGTTGACAAAATATATTTGCCTTATGGAAATATAATTACTCCATTGACAAAGAAGAAAGGTATTTGGAGTTCTAGCTATGAGAGTGATCAGGTAAAGAGTAGAGATCAAGCCACCTATCTGGGGAGTCTACCTAAGATGGGTTACAAGTTGCATGGAGAGACATTTGTCAAGACTTCTAAGGATGGTTAGAGAGATGACCAAGCTACTTCTACTCAACCAATAACAACACCCTCACAAATCTCTAATGAGATGATCCTGAACTTACTGATGAGGATAGATGGAAAACTTACTGACCAGAGTACCAGAATAGAGAAAATTGAAGAAAAACTACAAGAGTTGGGAAATTTGATGAAGAACAAAAGGAAATCTCCTTTAAGTTCTGCAATTGAACATGCCCTTATAGCACCAAGGCAAACTCTAGCAGGACAAACAAGTGAGAGTCTTCATTTTCAAGATGAAGGCAATGAGAACTTGATCCAGCAAAGAAATTGCACACCTTTAAACCTAAAACTGAGGAAAAAGATAGTAAAATCACAGAAGTGATTGGATCTCAACTCCATGAGGAA
>NW_018397271.1:58444-63171 GCF_002168275.2 Theobroma umbraticum | reverse complement strand
GAGTAATAAGGCTTTCAAAAGCTTGGGTGACTATAAGTAGACTCTTTCTGCCAACAAATGGCTTTTTCTTCATGTTTCCCAAAGTAGATATTCAATTATAATCTGTTTTAACTATAAATATAAAAAAATTAAACCTAAAATAAATTATACAATTATAAAACCATTTAAAGCAAGTAATAAGGCTTTTAAAGACATAGGTGACTATAAATGGACTTTTCTTGTCAATGAATGGATTTTTCTTCATGTTTCCTAATGCAAACATTCAATTATAATCTTTTTCAACCAAAAATGTAAAAAAATTCAACCTAAAATCAATTATAAGATTATAAAACCATTTAAAGTGAGTAATAAGGCTTTCGAAGGCATGGATGACTATAAATGAACTTTTCTCTCTAATGGATGTCTTTTGCTTTACATTTCCTTAGATAGACAGTCAATTATAATATATTTTACTAAAAATATAAAAAAATTGAACTTGAAATCAGTTATGAGATTATAAAACTATTTACAACGAGCAATGAGGCTTTTGAAAACACGGATGACTACAAATTGACTTTTTTTACTAATAATTGGCTTTTTCTACATGGTTCTTGAGGCAAACATTCAATTATGATATGTTTTAACCAAAAATATAAAAAAATCAGCTTAAAATCAATTATGAGATTATAAAACTATTTAAAGCAAGTAATAAGGGTTTCAAAGGCTTGAGTGACTATAAATAGACATTTATTGCTAGTGGATGGCTTTTGCTATATGTTTCCTAAAACAAACATTCAATTATAAATATTTTAGCTAAAAATGTATAAAAATTTAACTTAAAACCTATTATGAGATTATCAAACTATTTAAAGTAAGCAATAAGGCTTTCAAAAAAATGGGTGATTATAAATAGACTTTTCTTACAAATGAATGATTTTTTTTCATGTTTATCAAGGCTGACTTGCAATTATAATCTACTTTAACCAAGAATATAAAAAAATTTAAGTTAAAATCAATTATGACATTATAAAATCATTTAAAGCGAGTAATAAAGCTTTTGAAGACTTAGGTGACTATATATGGGCTTTTCCTGCCAATGAATGATTTTTTCTTCATATTTCCTGAGGCAGACATTCAATTATAATCTGTTTTAAGAAAAAATGTAAAAAAAATTCAACTAAAAATTAATTATGAAATTATGAAATTATAAAACTATTTAAAGCGAGTAATAAGGCCCTCGAAAGCATAGGTGACTTTAAATAGACTTTTCTTACCAATGAATGGCTTTTAACCAAAAATATAAATGAATTCAACTTAAAATCAATTATGCAATAATAAAACCATTTAAAGTGAGTAATAAGGCTTTTGATGGAATGGGTGAATATAAATAGACTTTTCTTACTAATGAATGCTTTTTTTTCATGTTTTCAGAGGCAGACATTTAATTATAATCTCTTTCAACCAAAAATATAAAAAACTTCAACTTAAAATCAATTATAAGATTATAAAACCATTTAAAGTGAGTAATAAGGCCTTCAAAGGTATGAGTGACTATAAATAGACTTTTCTTGCCAATGAATGACTTTTTCTTCATGTTTCTCAAGGCAGACATTCAACTATAATCTATTTTAATAAAAAATGTAAACAAATTTAACTTAAAATCATTTATGAGATTATAAAACCATTTAAAGTGAGTAATAAGACTTTTGATGGAATGGGTAACTGTAAATGGACATTTCTTGCCAATGAATGGCTTTTTCTTCATGTTTCCCAAGGTAGACATTCAATTATAATCTGTTCTAACCAAAAATGAAAAAAAATTCAATTTAAAATAAATTATGAGATTATAAAACTATATAAAAAGAGTAATAATGCTTTCGAAGGTATGAGTGACTATAAATAAACTTTTCTGTCCAATGGATGGCTTTCGCTTCACGTTTCTAGAAATGGACATTCAATTATAGTATATTTTAATCAAAATTGTAAAAAGAATCTAACTTAAAATCAATTATGAGATTATAAAACTATTTAAAGGAAGTAATCAAGCCTTCGAAAGTATAAGTAGCTATAAATGGGCTTTTTTCATCAATGAATGGCTTTTTCTTCATGTTTCTCATGGTAAACATTCAATTATAATATGTTGTAACAAAAAATAGAAAAAATACAACCTAAAGTTAATTATGAGATTATAAAACCATTTAAAATGAGTAATAAGGCCTTCGAAGGCATGGGTGACTATAAATGAACTTTTCTTGCCAATAAATACTTTGTTCATCATGTTTCTCAAGGTAAACATTCAATTATAATTTGTTTTAATTAAAAATGTAAAAACATTCAACTTAAAATTAATTATAAAACTACAAAACCATTTAAATTGAGTAATAAAACTTTCGAAGGCTTGGGTGACTATAAATTGATTTTTCTTATCAATGAATGGCTTTTTCTTTATGTTTTCAGAGGTAGACATTCAATTATAATCTATTTTATCTAAAAATATAAAAAAAATTCAGCTTAAAATAAATCATGAGATTATAAAATCATTTAAAGCGAGTAATAAGGCCTTTTAAGGCTTGGGTGACTATGAATGGACTTTCTTTTGTCAATAAATGGTTTTTTTTTCATGGTTCCCATGGTAGACATTCAATTATAATATGTTTTAACAAAAAACGTAAAAAATTTAACTCAAAATCCACTATGAGATAATAAAACCATTTAAAGTTATTGATGATGCTTTCAAAGGCATCGATGATTATAAATGGACTTTTCTCTCTAATGGATGGCTTATGCTTCATGTTTACTAAGGCAAACATTCAATTATAATCTAATTTAACTAATAATATAAAAAATTTAACTTAAAATCAATTATGAGATTATAAAACCATTTAAGGTGATTCGTAAGGCTTTCGAGGGTTTAGATAACTAAAAATGGACTTTTCTTTCCAATGAATGGCTTTTTCTTTATGTTTTCAGAGGTAGACATTCAATTATAATCTATTTTAACTAAAAATATAAAAGCATTCAACCTAAAATTAATTATGAGGTTATAAAACCATATAAAGCAAGTATAAGGCTTTCGAAGGTTTGGGTGACTATAAATAGACTTTTCTTACCAATGAATGGCTTTTTCTTTATGGTTCTCATGGAAGATATTCAATTATAATATGTTTTAACTAACACTGTAAAAAAATTCAACTTAAAATCAATTATTAGATTATAAAATTATTTAATGTGAATAATAAGGCTTTTGAAAGCTTGAGTGACTATAAATGGACTTTTTTTGCCAATGAATGGTTTTTGCTTCCTGTTTCTTGAGATAGGCATTTAATTAGAATACATTTTAATGAAACATGTAAAACAATTCAATTTCAAATTAATCACAAGATTATAAAACCATGTAAAGTGAGTAACAATGCTTTCGAAGGCATGAGTAACTATAAATGAACTTTTCTCTACAATGGATAGCTTTTGTCACATGTTTTCAGAGATAGATATTCAATTATAATATATTTTATCTAAAAATATAAAAAAATTCAACTTAAAATCAATTACGAGATTATAAAATCATTTAAAGCGAGTAATAAGGCTTTTAAAGGCATGGGTGGCTATAGATGGACTTTCCTTACCAATGAATGACTTTTTCTTCATTTATCTTGAGGTAGATATTTAATTATAATCTATTTTAACTAGAAATGTAAAAAATTTCAACCTAAAATTAATTATGAGATTATAAAACCATTTAAAGCAAGTAATAAGGTTTTCGAAGGCATGGATGACTATAAATGGACTTTTCTTACCAATGAATGGCTTTTTCTTTACGTTTCCTAAGACAAACATTCAAATATTATCTATTTTTATGATAACTCTATTATATAGAGTTATTTTGACACATTTTGGGGGCTTAGGTAGCTAGATCTTTGAGATTTTAGGTTCAAATTTTAGCATTTTAGTTATTTTTCTCGTTTAAATTTGATTATTTGTTAAGTGATTAATTTAAGTTATTTTAGTTAAATTTTATATTGTTTTGTTTTAAATTACTTTAAGAGTAGTTATTGCTAATTTCTCTTATGGCTTTTGTAGGAAATTGATGAAAAAGTCAAAATTTGATGAAAATTAGTGCAAGTATGGCAATGACTTCATTCATATATGTTTCAATATTTTGATTATTGCTCTCTCTAAACAACTCCAAATATGATGATTCTTGGACCACTAGAATTCCATAAAGAAGGGCAACAACGTTTATTTTGATCAATTCACCCAATTCTGAGTGGATCATGGTCAAAATATTTGTCAAAGTTGGAGCACTGCAGTGGTATGTAAGGACTGAATATGATGCAGTATTTGGAGCATATCTTTCAATACAGAAGTCCAATTGATGTGATTCTTCATCCAATTGAAAGTTAAGAGATAGAGCTAAAACTTTTATGTTTACCACTTTGCCAGTTTGAAACATGTCAGGGTGAAACTCATGTTTGAAATTGATACACTGCCACAGCTTTGGGAGAATAAGGCTGTAGCGTTGATGAAAGGATGCGGACATACAAATTTTCAGAGAGCTTAGCACTGCAGCGCTGAGGAAGCAGTGCTGTAGTGCTATGCGACTTTCCAAAAATAAAAGAAGTTGACGGGATTTTAGAAATTAGGTTATTTGGAGCCTATTTAAGGGACTTTTTTCAGAAATTTTGAGGATGAGGCAACAAGCAACTATTCTGAAGATTTGAAGCCAAGAAAAAAGCAAGAAAACAAGAGAA
>NW_018397271.1:57901-58344 GCF_002168275.2 Theobroma umbraticum | reverse complement strand
TTTGGAATACAAATAGCCATGATTTTGCAAGAGTTCTTGTCACACAAGAATACAGCTCCAGCAAACCATTTGCATAGAAACATCATCAGATCATGACCCAAACGAGGTAATTAAATGCTGTAAATTTTCAGAGGTTGATCTTGACCTTCTACCCTCCAAAAATCATGTACAAACTCCTTCTTTAAGTTCCTCAAAAAAATTTCCAAAACAGATCACATTATGCTACCAGATTTTTTAGATTTGGATTCTCTTAAAACAAATCTATAAAATATTTAAGGAGTTATTAAATCTAGATATTAAATCCACAAATCAAGACTTTAAAGGACTTTTGAAACATAATTGAGGCTTTAAAAAAATCCATTAAGAATTATTCTAAATTATTTTTTCAAACCTTGCATCAAATCGACATATAAATAGAATAGTTTTTGTAATCTTCAACAACT
>NW_018397271.1:57789-57891 GCF_002168275.2 Theobroma umbraticum | reverse complement strand
CTAGATTAAATCAATTAAACCTGGCTTTGATACCACTATTGGGAATTTAGATCATACTAAGATAACTCATACACAGTGGAATATTATTAAAATTTTAATCCC
>NW_018397271.1:57135-57731 GCF_002168275.2 Theobroma umbraticum | reverse complement strand
AAAAATTTTGACATACCTGAAAGTCTGCTTTCTTTGGTGGAGTCCTCCTTGGCTCTTTATTTTAACTTTGGTACACCAACTAGGACTTATCAAATCATAGTAGCATAGTTGTCTTGCCTCTAATGGTGATCAATATAGTGATTTGCCGAAATCTCTTCACTAAGAGTGTGTGAATCTTTAAGCCAAAGTTTGTGCTAACAAACTCTCAACTTTTGAGCTCTCTTGTGTTTCTCCCTTTTAGCTATTATCCTATCTCAACATATGAAAACGTCAAATAGAACTCATCTATATCTTCAAGAGGCGGTTAACAGATTCTTTTATAGAGTGAATTGACCTACTTTATATCCAACAGGGATTATAAAATATCTTGGGCTAATTGGGCATTTATTTAATACTTCATCAAATCATATTTGATTTAGCCCAATACTTAAATGGATCCAGCCTCTATAAAATCAATTAGATCACATCCAATTGAACTCAAATTAATTTCGAGAATTCACCTTATGTTTGTGACCCATTAAGTTCCCAACATGTTAGCAATAAATATAAATTAATTCAATTAAGAACTTATATTTATATTTATAGATCATGAACGA
>NW_018397271.1:56955-57125 GCF_002168275.2 Theobroma umbraticum | reverse complement strand
TACATCATGACCACCCAAATGTTAGGAGAGTCAGTATGATTTGACTAATTTTTCAGTGTACAGTATCTCAGTGTAATTCAATCCTTTCATCATATATCCCAGATAGATAGAAAACTTGGCTCGATGTCTACTTTCTAACTTATCCATATTAGTCCTGCAGCTTCTATATT
>NW_018397271.1:56350-56610 GCF_002168275.2 Theobroma umbraticum | reverse complement strand
CATGAGAGTATTTTTATAGACACTTGAGTGAAATACCAAATGGAACTCTCATAGGGGGTCATGTTCAATGAACTTGTTCCATAACAAGCACCCACATACTATCACGAAGTATCTCACATACTTCAACCTATGAGATTCATTTCTTACTTTTAAAGTAAGGAGGCTTAGCATGTACTAGTCTTTGAGCATTGTCAATGCCCTTATTCTTGGCAATACAATGACTAGGAACATATTTAGGAACAAGGCTTTGATGCATAAGA
>NW_018397271.1:56215-56340 GCF_002168275.2 Theobroma umbraticum | reverse complement strand
TATAACCTTTATAATTTCTTTGTAAGGCCATTATGTTCCAAGGACTTTATCAACATAAGTCTCTCATAACTCTTTATAAATAAACTCATGGATAAAGAAATACCCCATACATTATATAAAATATC
>NW_018397271.1:55835-56044 GCF_002168275.2 Theobroma umbraticum | reverse complement strand
AAAGCTATTCATTGGCAGAAAAAGTCCATCTATAGTCACCCATGCCTTTAAAAGACTTATTACATGCTTTAAATGGTTTTATAATATCATAATAGGTTGTATGTTGAATTTTTTTACATTTTTGGTAAAAACAGATAATTCTTGAATGTTTACCTTGGGAAACATACCTTATTACTTGCCTTAAATGGTTTTATAATCTCATAATTGAT
>NW_018397271.1:55710-55825 GCF_002168275.2 Theobroma umbraticum | reverse complement strand
ATTTTTTACATTTTTAGTTAAAACAAATTATAATTGATTGTCTGTCATGGGAATTGTAAGGAAAAAGCCATTCATTGGCAAGAAAAGTCCATTTATAGTCACCCAAGCCTTCGAA
>NW_018397271.1:55372-55610 GCF_002168275.2 Theobroma umbraticum | reverse complement strand
ATTCATTGGCAAGAAAAGTCTATTTAGAGTCACCCAAGCCTTCGAAAGTCATATTGCTCGCTTTAAATGGTTTTATAATCTCATAATTAATTTTAAATTATATTTTTTTACATTTTTAGTTAAAACAGTTTATAAATAAATGTCTACCTCTGAGAACGTGTAGAAAAAGCCATCCATTGGCAACAAAAGTCCATTTATAGTCACCCAAGCCTTCAACAGCCTTATTACTCACTTTAAA
>NW_018397271.1:55209-55362 GCF_002168275.2 Theobroma umbraticum | reverse complement strand
AAACAGATTATAATTGAATGTCAACTAGGGAAAATATGAACAAATAGCCATTCATTGGCAAGAAAAGTCCGTTTATAATCACTCATGCCTTCAAAAGCTTTATTACTCACTTAAAATAGTTTTATAATCTTAGAATTGATTTTTAGTTGAATT
>NW_018397271.1:54354-55199 GCF_002168275.2 Theobroma umbraticum | reverse complement strand
TTTGGTTAAAATATTTTATAATTAAATATCTGGCTCGAAAAACATGAAGAAAAAGCCTTACATTAGCAAGAAAAGACCATTTATAGTCAACCATGCCTTCAAAGGCCTTATTACTTGCTTTAAATAGTTTTATAGTTTTATAATTGATTTTAGGTTGAATATTTTTACATTTTTAGCTAAAACAAATTATAATTGAATGTCTGCCTCGGAAAGTATGAAGAAAAAGCTATTTATTGGCAAGAAAAGTTCATTATAGTCACCCAAGCCTTTGAAGGCCTTATTACTCGCTTTAAATGGTTTTATAATCTCATAATTGATTATAAATTGAATTTTTTTACATTTTCACTTAAAACATATTATAATTGAATGTCTGCCTTAGGAAATGTTATGCAAAAGCCATCCCTTGTCTTGAAAGTTTGTTTATAGTCACTCAAGCTTTCGAAAGCTTTGTTACTTACTTTAAATGGTTTTCTAATCTCTTACTTGATTTTATGTTGAATCGTTTACATTTTTGCGTAAAATATATTATAATTGAATGTATGCCTCAAGCCTTATTACTCGCTTTAAATAGTTCTATGTTCTCATAATTGATTTTAAGTTAAAATTTTTTTACATTTTTGTTAAAAGAAATTATAATTGAATGTCTGTCTTGAGAAACGTGAAGAAAAAACCATGCATTGACAAGAAAAGTGCACTTATAGTCACCTATACCTTCAAAGCCCTTATTACTCGCTTTAAATGGTTTCATAATCTCATAATTAATTTTAAGTTGAATTGTTTTCACATTTTTGGTTAAAACATATTATAATTGAATGTCTAGCATGTGAACCGTGAGAAAAAAGCCA
>NW_018397271.1:54090-54254 GCF_002168275.2 Theobroma umbraticum | reverse complement strand
TAAAAAAATTTAACTTAAAATCAATTATGAGAACATAAAACTATTTAAAGCGAGCAATAAGGCCTTAGACATACATTCAATTATAATATGTTTTATGCAAAAATATAAACGATTCAACTTAAAATCAATTAAGAGATTATAAAACCATTTAAAGTAAGTAACAA
>NW_018397271.1:53545-53790 GCF_002168275.2 Theobroma umbraticum | reverse complement strand
AATTATGAGACTATAAAACCATTTAAAGCAAGTAATAAGGCCTTCGAAGGCATGGTTGACTATAAATGGACTTTTCTTGCCAATGTAAGGCTTTTTCTTCATGTTTTCCAAGCCAGATATTCAATTATAAAATGTTTTAACCAAAATTGTAAAAACATTCAACTAAAAATCAATTCTGAGACTACAAAACCATTTGAAGTGAGTAATAAGGCTTTTGAAGGCATGGGTGATTATAAATGGACTTT
>NW_018397271.1:53190-53439 GCF_002168275.2 Theobroma umbraticum | reverse complement strand
TTTAACAAAAAAAGTATAAAAATTCAACTTAAAATCAATTATGCGACTACAAAACAATTTAAAGTGAGTAATAAGGCTGTTGAAGGCTTAGGTGACTATAAATGGACTCTTGTTGCTAATGAATAGCTTTTTCCACACGTTCTCAGAGGTAGACATTCATTTTTAATATGTTTTAACCAAAAATGCAAAAAAATGCAATTGAAAATTAATTATGAGATTATGAAACCATTTAAAGCAAGCAATATGGCT
>NW_018397271.1:53003-53119 GCF_002168275.2 Theobroma umbraticum | reverse complement strand
AGGGTTGGGTAACTATAAATGGACTTGTCTTGCTAATGAATGGCTTTTTCTTCATGTTTTCTGAGGTAGACATTCAAATATAATCTATTTCAACCAAAAACATAAAAAATTTCAAC
>NW_018397271.1:52750-52903 GCF_002168275.2 Theobroma umbraticum | reverse complement strand
AATTGATTTTAAGTTTAATTTTTTGATGTTTATGGGTTTAGGGTTTAGGGATTAGGGATTACGGTTTAGGCTAAAATAGATTAAATATGAATGTATGCTTCTAAAATGTGAAGAAAAGCCATTCATTGGCAAGAAAAGTCCATTTATAGTCAC
>NW_018397271.1:52402-52711 GCF_002168275.2 Theobroma umbraticum | reverse complement strand
ATAATTGATTTTAAGTTAAATTTTTTACATTTTTTGTTAAAACAGATTATAATTCAATGTCTGTCTTAGAAATATGAAGCAAAAGCTATCCATTGGTATGAAAAGTCCATTTATAGTCAGTCAAGCCTTCGAAAGCCTTGTTGCTCGCTTTAAATGATTTTATGATCTCATAATTTATTTTAAGTTGAATTTTTTTATATTTTTAGTTAAAACAAATTATGATTGAATCTCTACCTCTAAAAACATGAAGAAAAAGCCATTCATTTGCAAGAAAAGTCCATTTATAGTCACCCAAGCCTTCGAAAGCTT
>NW_018397271.1:52179-52334 GCF_002168275.2 Theobroma umbraticum | reverse complement strand
TTTTTTACATTTTTAGCTAAAACAAATTATAATTGATTGTCTGCCATGGGAATTTTGAGGAAAAAGTCATTCATTGGCAAGAAAAGTCCATTTATAGTCATCCAAGCCTTTGAAAGCCTTGTTACTCGCTTTAAATGGTTTTATAATCTCATAAT
>NW_018397271.1:51854-52102 GCF_002168275.2 Theobroma umbraticum | reverse complement strand
ATGCCTCTGAAACGTGAAGAAAAGCCATTCATTGCCAAGAAAAGTCTATTTATAGTCACCCATGCCTTTGAAAGCCTTAATACTCAATTTTAAGTTGAATTTTTTATATTTTTTGTTAAAACAGATTATAATTCAATGTCTGTCTTAGAAAACATAAAGCAAAAGCTATCCATTGGTATGAAAAGTCCATTTATAATCACTCACCTTCGAAAGCCTTGTTATTCGCTTTATGGTTTTATGATCTCATA
>NW_018397271.1:50318-51844 GCF_002168275.2 Theobroma umbraticum | reverse complement strand
AGTTGAATTTTTTTACATTTTTAGTTAAAACAGATTATAATTGAATCTCTACCTCTAAAAACATGAAGAAAAAGCTATTCATTCTCAAGTGAAGTCCATTTATAGTCACCCAAGCCTTTGAAAGCCTTATTACTTGCCTTAAATAGTTTTATAATCTCATATTGGATTTTAAGTTGAATTGTTTTTACATTTTTAGCTAAAGTAGATTATAATTGAATGTCTACCATGGGAATTGTGAGAGAAAAGCCATTCATTGGCAAGAGATGTCCATTTATAGTCACCCAAGCCTTTGAAAGCCTTGTTACTCGCTTTAAATGGTTTTATAATCTCATAATTGATTTTAAGTTAAATTTTTTGTTGTTTTTTGGGTTTAGAGTTTACGGTTTAGGGTTTAGGATTTAGGCTAAAACAGATTATAATTGAATATATGCCTTTGAAAACATGAAGAAAAGTCATTCATTGGCAAGAAAAGTCTATTTATAGTCACCTATACATTCGAAAGCCTTATTACTCGCTTTAAATGGTTTTATAATCTCATAATTGATTTTAGGTTGAACTTTTTTACATTTTTGGTTAAAACACATTATAATTGAATGTTTGCCTCGGAAAACATGGAAAAAAAAGTATTCATTGGTAAGAAAAGTCCATTTATATTCATTCCAGCCTTTGAAGGGCTTGTTACTCGCTTTAAATGGCTTTATAATCTCATAGTTGATTTTAGGTTGAATGTTTTTACAGTTTTGGTTAAAACATATTGTAATTGGATATTTTCCTTAGAAAAACAGGAAGGAAAAGTCATTTATTAGCAAGAAATGTCCATTTATAGTCACCTAAGCCTTTGAAAGCCTTATTACACGCTTTAAATACTTTTATAATCTCATAATTGATTTTAAGTTAGATTTTTTTACATTTTTGATTAAAACAGATTATAATTGAATCCCTTCCATAGGAACTATGGAGAAAAAGCCATACATTGGCAAGAAAAGTCTATTTATAGTCACCGAAGCCTTCGAAAGCCTTACTGCTCATTTTAAATGGTTCTATAATCTCATAATTGATTTTAAATTGAATATTTTTATATTTTTAGTTAAAATAGATTATAAATGAATGTCTGGCTTTGAAAGCATGTAGAAAAACTCATTCATTTGCAAGAAAAGTCTATTTATAGTCACCCACGCGTTCGAAAGCCTTATTACTTGCTTTAAATAGTTTTATAATCTCATAATTGATTTTAAATAGAATTATTTTATATTTTTTATTAAAAAAGATTATAATTGAATGTCTGCCTAGAGAAACATGAAGAAATAGCCATTCATTGGCAAGAAAAGTCCATTTATAGCCACTTATGCCTTTAAAAGCCTTATTACTCGCATGAAATGGTTTTACAATCTCATAATTGATTTCAAGTTAAATTTTTTACATTTTTAGTCAAAATAGATTATAATTAAATGTTTACTTTGGGAAACATAAAGAAAACTATGCATAGATAAGAAAAGTCTATTTATAATCACCCATGCCTTCAAAGG
>NW_018397271.1:50054-50218 GCF_002168275.2 Theobroma umbraticum | reverse complement strand
CTTTTAAAGGCTAGGGCAACTATAAATAGACTTTTCTTGCCAATGAATGGCCTTTCTTCATATTTTCAAAAGCAGACATTCAATTATAATATGTTTTTATCAAAAACATAAAAATATTCAACTTAAAATAAATTATGAGATTATAAAACCATTTAAAGCGAGTA
>NW_018397271.1:49820-49942 GCF_002168275.2 Theobroma umbraticum | reverse complement strand
GAATGGCTTTTTCCTCATAATTCCCGTGGTAGACATTCAATTTTAATCTGTTTTAGCCAAAAATGTAAAAAAAAAAATTCAACTTAAAATCAATTATGAGATTTTAAAACCATTTAAAACGA
>NW_018397271.1:49656-49797 GCF_002168275.2 Theobroma umbraticum | reverse complement strand
GTTGACTATAAGTGGACTTTTCCTGTCAATGCATGGCTTTTTCTTCATGTGTCCTAGGACAGACATTTAATTATAATCTATTATAATAAAAAATGTAAAAAATTGAACTTAAAATCAATTATGAGATTATAAAACCATTTA
>NW_018397271.1:49157-49439 GCF_002168275.2 Theobroma umbraticum | reverse complement strand
GGTGACTATAAATAGACTTTTCTTGCCAATGAATGACTTTTTCTTCCTATTTTCAAAGACAGACATTTAATTATGATATGTTTTCACCCAAAAGGAAAAATAAATTCAACTTAAAATCAACTGTGGGATTATAAAACCATTTAGAGTAAGTAATAAGACTTTCGAAGGGTTGGGTAACTATAAATAGACTTTCTTTGCCAATGAATGGCTTTTTCATCATGTTTTCAGAGGCAGACATTCAATTATAATATGTTTCAACCAAAAACATAAAAAAAATTCAAC
>NW_018397271.1:47151-49057 GCF_002168275.2 Theobroma umbraticum | reverse complement strand
TTCATTGGCAAGAAAAGTTTACTTATAGTCCCAAGCCTTCGAAAGCCTTATTACTCACTTTAAATGATTTTATAATCTTATAATTGATTTGAAGTTGAATTTTTTTTATGTTTTTGGTCGAAACAGATTATAATTGAATGTTTGCCTTTGAAAAAATGATGACAAAGCCATTCATTGGCAAGGAAAGTCCATTTATAGTTACCCAACCCTTCGAAAGCCATATTACTTACTTTAAATGGTTTTATAATCTCACAATTGATTTTAAGTTGAATTTTTTTTTACTTTTTGGGTGAAAAAAGATCATAATTAAATGTCTACCTTGGAAAATATGAAGAAAAAGTCATTCATTGGCAAGAAAAGTCCATTTATAGTCACCTATGCTTTCGAAAGCCTTACTACTTGCTTTAAATGGTTTTATAATCTTATAACTGATTTTAAGCTAAATGTTTTTACATATTTTCTTAAAACATATTATAATTGAATCTATGTCTTGAAGAACATGAGGCAAAAGCCATCCAATGGCATGAAAAGTTCATTTATAGTCACTTAAGCCTTCGAAACCCTTGTTACTCACTTTAAATGGTTTAATAATCTCATAATTGATTTTAAGTTCAATTTTTTTACATTTTTTATTAAAATAGATTATAATTAAATGTCTGTCTTGAGAAACATGAAGCAAAAGCCATGTATTGGCAAGAAAGGTCCACTTATAGTCAACCATACCTTTAAAGGCCTTATTACTCGCTTTAAATGGTTTTATAATCTCATAATTGATTTTAAGTTAAATTGTTTTTACATTTTTGGCTAAAACAGATTAAAATTGAATGTCTACCATGTGAATTATGAGGAAAAGCCATTCATTGGCAAGAAAAGTCCATTTATAGTCACCCAACCCTTCGAAAGCCTTATTACTCGCTTTAAATGGTTTTATAATCTCATAATTTATTTTAAGTTGAATTTTTTTATGTTTTTGATTAAAACATATTATAATTGCATGTCTGCTTTTGAAAACATGAATAAAGGCCATTCATTGGCAAGAAAAGTCTATTTATAATTGCCCTAGCCTTTAAAAACCTTACAACTTGCTTTAAATACTTTTATAACCTCGTAATTGATTTTAAGTTGAATTTTTTATATTTTTATTAAAACAGATTATAATTGAATGTCTATCTTAGGAAACATGAAGCAAAAGCTATCCATTGGTATGAAAAGTCTATTTATAGTCACTCAAGCCTTCGAAAGCCTTGTTACTTGCTTTAAATGGTTTTATGATCTCATAATTTATTTTAAGTTGAATTTTTTTACATTTTTAGTTAAAATAGATTATAATTGAATCTCTGCCTCTATAAAACAGAAGAAGAAAAGCCATTCATTTGGAAGAAAAGTCCATTTATAGTCACCCAAGCTTCGAAAACCTTATTACTTGCCTTAAATGGTTTTATAATCTCATAATTGATTTTAAGTTGAATTTTTTACATTGTTAGCTAAAACAAATTATAATTGATTGTCTGCCATGGGAATTGTGAGGAAAAAGTCATTCATTGGCAAGAAAAGTCCATTTATTAGTCACCCAAGCCTTTGAAAGCCTTATTAGTAGCTTTAAATGGTTTTATAATCTCATAATTGATTTTAAGTTTAATTTTTTTATGTTTATGGGTTTAGGGTTTAGGGTTTAGGCTAGAATAGATTAAATATGAATGTATGCTTCTAAAACGTGAAGAAAATCCATTCATTGGCAAGAAAAGTCCATTTGTAGTTACCCATGCCTTTGAAAGCCTTACTACTCGATTTAAATACTTTTATAATCTCATAATTGATTTTAAGTTGAATTTTTTACATTTTTTGTTAAAATAGATTATAATTCAATGTCTGTCTTAGAAAACGTGAAGCAAAAGCTATCCATTGG
>NW_018397271.1:44643-47141 GCF_002168275.2 Theobroma umbraticum | reverse complement strand
CCATTTATAGTCACTCAAGCCTTCGAAAGCCTTGTTACTCACTTTAAATGGTTTTTTGATCTCATAATTTGTTTTAAGTTGAATTTTTTATATTTTTAGTTCAAACAGATTATAATTGAATCTCTGCCTCTAAAAACATGAAGAAAAAGTCATTCATTCTCAAGAAAAGTTCATTTATAGTCACCCAAGCCTTCTAAAGCCTTATTACTTGCCTTAAATAGTTTTATAATGTCATAATTGATTTTAAGTTTAATTTTTTACATTTTTAGCTAAAACAAATTATAATTGATTGTCTGCCATAGGAATTGTGAGAAAAAAGTCATTCATTGGCAAGAGAAGTCCATTTATAGTCACCTAAGCCTTCGAAAGCCTTATTACTAGCTTTAAATGGTTTTATAATCTCATAATTGATTTTAAGTTTAATTTTTTGATGTTTATGGGTTTAGGGTTTAGGGATTAAGGTTTAGGGTTTAGGCTAAAATAAATAAAATTGAATGTATGCCTCTGAAAGGTGAAGAAAATCCATTCATTGGCAAGAAAAATCTATTTATAGTCACCCATGCTTTTGAAAGCCTTACTACTCGATTTAAATACTTTCATAATCACATAATTGATTTTAAGTTGATTTTTTTACATTTTTTATTAAAACAGATTATAATTCAATGTCTGTCTTAGAAAAAATAAAGCAAAAGCTATCCATTGGTATGAAAGTCTATTTATAATCACTCAAGCCTTCGAAAGCCTTATTACTCACTTTAAATGGTTTTATGATCCCATAAATTGTTTTAAGTTGAATTTTCTTACATTTTTTGTTAAAACAGATTATAATTGAATCTCTATCTCTAAAAATGTGAAGAAAAGCCATTCATTCTCAAGTAAAGTCCATTTATAGTTACCCAAGCCTTCGAAAGCCTTATTACTTGCCTTAAATGGTTTTATAATCTCATATTTGATTTCAAGTTGAATTGTTTTTACATTTTTAGCTAAAGCAGATTATAATTGAATGTCTACCATGGGAATTGTGAGGGAAAAGTCATTCATTGGCAAGAAAAGTCCATTTATAGTCACCCAAGCTTTTGAAAGCCTTGTTATTCACTTTAAATGGTTTTATAATATCATAATTGATTTTAAGTTGAATTTTTTGTTATTTTTGGGTTTGAAATTTAGGGTTTAGGGTTTAGGGTTTAGGTTGAAATAGATTATAATTGAATGTATGCCCCTGAAAATGTGAAGAAAAACCATTCATTGGCAAGAAAAGTCCATTTATATTCACCCATACCTTTGAAAGCCTTATTACTCACTTTAAATGATTTTATAATCTCATAATTGATTTTAGGTTAAATTTTTTTACATTTTTGGTTAAAACAGATTATAATTGAATGTTTGCCTTGGGAAACATGGAGAAAAAACCATTCATTGGTAAGAAAAGTCCATTTATATTCACTCCAGCCTTTGAAGGGCTTGTTACTTGCTTTAAATGGTTTGATAATCTCATAGTTGATTTTAGGTTGAATATTTTTATATTTTTAGTTAAAAAATATTGTAATTGGATGTTTGCCTTAGGAAAACATGAAGGAAAAGTCATTTATTAGCAAAAAATGTCCATTTATAGTCACCTAAACCTTCGAAAGCCTTATTACTCGCTTTAAATGCTATTATAATCTCATAATTGATTTTAAGATGGATTTTTTTGTATTTTTGGTTAAAACAGATTATAATTGAATCCCTGCCATAGGAACCATAGTGAAAAAGCCATACATTGGCAAGAAAAGCCTATTTATAGTCACCGAAGCCTTCAAAAGCCTTACTGCTTGCTTTAAATAATTTTATAATTTCATAATTGATTTTAAGTTGAAAATTTTTACATTTTTTGTTAAAACGGATTATAAATGAATTTCTGGTTTTGAAAACATGTAGAAAAACCCATTCAATTGCAAGAAAAGACCATTTATAGTCACCCAAGCTTTCGAAAGCCTTATTACTCGCTTTAAATAGTTTTATAATTTCATAATTAATTTTAAATAAATTTTTTTTATATTTTTTATTAAAACATATCATAATTGAATATTTACCCAGAGAAATGTGAAGAAATAGCCATTCATTGACAAGAAAAGTCTGTTTATAGCCACTTATGCCTTCAAAAGCCTTATTACTCGCATGAAATGGTTTTATAATCTCATAATTGATTTCAAGTTGATTTTTTTTATATTTTTAGTTAAGACAGATTATAATTAAATGTTTACCTTGGGAAACATGAAGAAAAACTATGCATAGATAAGAAAAGTCTATTTATAATCACCCATGCCTTCAAAGGCCTTATCACTTGCTTTGAATGGTTTTATAATCTCACAATTGATTTTATTAAATTTTTTTGTATTATTGGTTAAAACAAATTATAATTGAATGTCATAATTGATTTTAGGATGAATGTTTTGAAATTTTTCGTTAAAACATATTATAATTGAATGTTTGCCTTAGGAAACATGAAGAAAAAGCCA
>NW_018397271.1:44171-44368 GCF_002168275.2 Theobroma umbraticum | reverse complement strand
CCTTATTACTCACATTAAATGGTTTTATAATCTCACAATTGATTTTAGGTTGAACTTTTTTACATTTGTAGTTAAAACAGATTATAATTGAATGTTTGCCTTGAAAAACATGAAAAAAAGCCATTCAATTACAAGAAAAGTTCATTTATAGTCACACATGCCTTCGAAGGCCTTATTACTCGCTTTAAATGGTTTTA
>NW_018397271.1:44009-44161 GCF_002168275.2 Theobroma umbraticum | reverse complement strand
ATTGATTTTAGGTTGAATTTTTTTACATATTTGGTTAAAACAGATTATAATTGAATATTTACCTCAAAAAACATGAAAAAAAGGCGTTCATTGATAAGAAAAGTCTATTTATAGTCATCCAAGCCTTTGAAAGACTTGGTACTCTCTTTAAA
>NW_018397271.1:43439-43840 GCF_002168275.2 Theobroma umbraticum | reverse complement strand
AAGGCCTTATTACATGCTTTAAGTGGTTTTATAATCTCATAATTAATTTTAGGTTGAATTTTTTTTATAGTTTTGGTTAAAAAAGATAATAATTGAATGGTTGCTTTAGGAAAACATAAAAAAAGAGCCATTCATTGACAAGAAAACTCCATTTATAGTCATCCAAGCCTATAAAAGCCTTATTACTTACTTTAAATGGATTTATAATCTCATAGTAGATTTTAAATTGAATTTTTATACATTTTTAGTAAAAACAGATTATAATTGAATGTCTGCTCAAAGAAACGAGAACTAATAGCCATTCATTGACAAGAAAAGTCCATTTATAGTCACTCATGCCTTTAAACACCTTATTACTCGCTTCAAATGGTTTTACAATCTCATAATTGATTTTAAGTTCA
>NW_018397271.1:43279-43429 GCF_002168275.2 Theobroma umbraticum | reverse complement strand
CATTTTTGCTTAAAACATAGTATAATTCAATGTCTGTGTTAAGAACCATGAGGCAAAAGCCATTCGTAGGCATGAAAGTCTGTTTATAGTTACTTAATCCCTCAAAAGCTTTATTACTCGCTTTAAATAGTTTTATAATCTTATAATTGA
>NW_018397271.1:43104-43269 GCF_002168275.2 Theobroma umbraticum | reverse complement strand
AATTTTTTATATTTTTGCTTAAAACATATTATAATTGAATGTATGCCTCAGCAAACATGAGGCAAAAGCCATCCATTGACATGAAAAGTCTATTTATAGTCACTCAAGCTTTTGGAAGCCTTGGTACTTGCTTTAAATGGTTTTATAATCTCATAATTGATTTTA
>NW_018397271.1:42759-43094 GCF_002168275.2 Theobroma umbraticum | reverse complement strand
TTTTATATTTTTATTAAAACATATTATAATTGAACGTATATCTTGGGAAACATGAAGAAAAAGTCATGCATTGGTAAAAAAAGTCCATTCATATTCACCCGATCCTTTGAAGCCCTTATTACTCGCTTTAAATAGGTTCATATTCTCATGATTAATTTTAGGTTGAATTTTTTTTACATTTTGGTTAAAACATATTATAATTGAATGTTTGTTTTGGAAAAATGTAAGGAAAAAGTCATTCATTAGCAAGAAAAGTCCATTTACAGTGACCCAAGCCTTTGAAAACTTTATTACTCGCTTTAAATAGTTTTATAATCTCATAATTGATTTTAAGT
>NW_018397271.1:42464-42579 GCF_002168275.2 Theobroma umbraticum | reverse complement strand
ATTTTTTACATTTTTTATTGAAATAGATTATAATTGAATGTTTGTGTTAAGAACCATGAGGCAAAAGCCATCCGTAGGCATGAAAATCTGTTTATAGTCACTCAATCCTTCGAAA
>NW_018397271.1:41847-42230 GCF_002168275.2 Theobroma umbraticum | reverse complement strand
TTTAAGTTAAATTTTTTTATATTTTTTATTAAAACAAATTATAATTAAACGTCTGTCTTGAAAAACATGAAGAAAAGGTCATGCATTGGCAAGAAAAGTGTACTTATAGTCACCCATTCCTTCGAAGTCCTTATTACTCGCTTTAAATAGGTTCATAATCTCATGATTAATTTTAGGTTAAATTTTTCTTACATTTTTGATTAAAACATATTATAATTGAATGTTTGCTTTGGAAAAATGAAAGGAAAAAGCCATTCATTGGCAAAAAAAGTCCATTTACAGTCACCCAAGCCTTTAAAAATTTTATTAATCACTTTAAATAGTTTTAAAATCTCATAATTGATTTTAAGTTGAATTATTTTACATTTTTAGTTAAAATAGAT
>NW_018397271.1:37647-41819 GCF_002168275.2 Theobroma umbraticum | reverse complement strand
TGAAGAAAAAGCCATTCATTGTCAAGAAAATCTATTTATAGATGTCCAAGCCTTCTAAAGCGTTATTACTTGCCCTAAATGGTTTTATAATCTCATACTTAATTTTAAATTGAATTTTTTATATTTTTGGTTGAAACAGATTATAATTGAATGTCCGCCTCTGAAAACGTAAAGAAAAAGCCATTCATTGGATGGAAAAGTTTATTTATAGTCATCAAACCCTTCGAAAGCCTTCTTACTTACTTTAAATAGTTTTATAATCTCACAAATGATTTTAAGTTAAATTTTTTTACTTTTTTAATGAAAACAGATTATAATTGAATGTCTGCCTTAGGAGACATGAAGAAAAAGCCATTCATCAAAAAGAAAAGTTCATTTATAGTCACCCATGCCTTCGAAAGTCTTATTTCTCACTTTAAATGGTTTTTTATAATCTCATAATTGATTTTAAGTTGAATTTTTTTATATTTTTGGTGAAAACAGATTATAATTGAATGTCTACCTTTGGAACCATGAAGAAAAAGCCGTTCATTGGCAAGAAAAGTCCATTTATAGTCACCTAAGCCTTTGAAAGCCTTATTACTCGCTTTAAATGGTTTTATAATCTCATAATTGATTTTAAGTTGAATTTTTTCTGTTTTTGGTTAAAACAGATTATAATTGAATCTTCGCCTCTGAGAATGTGTAGAAAAAGCTATTCATTGGCAAGAAAAGTCCATTTATAGTCACCCAAGCCTTCAACAGCCTTATTACTAGCTTTAAATTATTTTATAATCTCATAATTGATTTTAAGGTAAATTTTTATATGTTTTTAGTTAAAACAGATTATAATTGAATATCAGCCCAGAGAAAAGTGAACAAATAGCCATTCGTTGGCAAGAAAAGTCTATTTATAGTCATCCATGCCTTCGAAAGCCTAATTACTCGCTTGAAATGGTTTTATGATCTCATAATTGATTTTAAGTTGAATTTTTTTACATTTTTGGTTAAAACATATTACAATTGAATATCTGGCTTAGGAAACATAATGAAAAAGCCATGCATTGGTAAGAAAAGTCTATTTATAATCGCCAATGCTTTGGAAGACCTTATTACTCTCTTTAAATGGTTTTATAATCTCATAATTCATTTTAGGTTGAATTTTTTTACATTTTTTGTTAAAATAGATTATAATTGAATATTTGCCTAACGAAACGTGAAGCAAAAGCCATTCATTGACAAGAAAAGTTCATTTATAGTCAACCATGCCTTTTAAGGCCTTATTACTTGCTTTAAATGGTTTTATAATCTCATAATTGATTTTAGGCTGAATGTTTTTATATTTTTGATTAAAACAAATTATAATTAAATGCCTACCTCATAAAACATGAAGAAAAAGCTATTCAGTAGCAAGAAAAATCCATTTATACTCACCTAAGCCTTCAAAAGCCTTCTTACTCACTTTAAATCGTTTATTAATCTCATAATTGATTATAAGTTGAATTTTTTATAGTTTTACTTAAAACATATTATAATTGAATATCTGTCTTAGGAAATAAGTGGCAAAAGCCATCCACTAGCATGAAAGTCCGTTTATAGTCACTCAAGCCTTCGAAAGCTTTGTTAATCTCTTTAAATAGTTTTATAATCTCAGAATTGATTTTAAGTTTAATTTTTTACATTTTTACTTAAAACATATTATAATTGAATGTATGTCTCAATAAACATAAAGCAAAAGCCATCCATCGGCATGAAAAGTTGATTTATAGTCACTCAATCCTTCAAAAGCCTTGTTGCTTTGTTTAAATGGTTTTATATTTTCATAATTGATTTTGAATTGAATTTTTTTACATTTTTTACTATAACATATTATAATTGAACATCTGTCCTTTGAAACATAAAGAAAAAGTCATCCATTAGTAAGAAAAGTTGACTTATAGTCACCCATGTCTTCGAAGCCCTTATTACTCGCTTTAAACGGTTTCATAATCTCATGACTAATTTTAGGTTAAATTTTTTTATATTTTGGGTTAAAACATATTATAATTAAATGTTTTCCTTCAAAAAATGTAAACAAAAGACTATTCATTAGCAAAAAAGACCCATTTATAGTCACCCAAGCCTTCGAAAATCTTATTACTTGTTTTAAAGAGTTTTATAATCTCATAATTGATTTTAAGTTTAATTTTTTTATTTTTTTAGTTAAACAGATAATAATTAAATATCTACCATACGAACTATGAAGAATAAGCCATTCATTAGTAAGAAAAGTCCATTTATAGTCAGCCAAGCTTTCGAAAGCCTTATTACTCGCTTCAAATGGTTTTATAATCTCATAATTGATTTTTAGTTGAATTTTTTTATGTTTTTGGTTGAAACAGATTATAATTGAATGTCTACCTCTGGAAACATGAAGAAAAAGTCATTCATTGGCAATAAAAGTCTATTTACAGTTACCCAACCATTTGAAAGCCTTATTTCTTACTTTAAATAGTTTTATAATCTCACAATTGATTTTAAGTTGAAGTGTTTTACTCTTTTGGTGAAAACAAATCATAATTGAATGTCTATCTTGGCAAACATGAAGAAAAAGTTATTCATTGGCAAGAAAAGTCCATTTATGGTCACCCATGCCTTCGAAAGCCTTATTACTTGTTTTAAATGGTTTTATAATCTCATAATTGATTTTAAGCTAAATATTTTTGCATCTTTGGCTAAAAGATATTATAATTGAATGTTTGCCTTAGGAAAACATGAAGAAAAGCCATTCATTAGTATGAAAAGTCCATTTATAGTCACCCAGGCCTTCAAAAGCCTTATTACTCTTTTTAAATAGTTTTATAGTCTCATAATTGATTTTAAGTTGAATTTTTTTATATTTTTGGTTAAAATAGATTATAAATGAATGTCTACCTTTGAAAACATATAGAAAAAGTCATTCATTGGTAAAACAAGTTCATTTATAGTCACCCAAGGCTTCAAAAGTCTTATTACTCGCTTTAAATGGTTTTATAATCTCATAATTGATTTGAAGTTGAATTTTTATACATTTTTAGTTAAAATAGATTATAATTAAATATTTGTCTGGAGAAACATAGAGAAAAATCCATTCATTGGCAAGAAAAGTCCATTTATATTCACTTAAGCATTCAGAGGCCTTGTTACTCGCTTTAGATAGTTTTATAATCTCATAAGTCATTTTAGGTTGAACTTTTCTACATTTTTTGTTGAAATAGATTATAATTGAATGTTTGCCTTGGGAAACATGGAGAAAAAGCCATTCATTGATAAAAAAAGTCTATTTATAGTCAACCATGTCTTTGAAGGCCTTATTACTTACTTTAAATGGTTTTATAATCTTATAATTGATTTGAGATTGAATTTTTTACATTTTTGATTAAAACAGATTATATTTAAATGTCTGCCTCAAGAAACATATAGAAAAAACTATTCGTTGGTAAGTAAAGTCTATTTATAATCACCCATGCTTTTGAAGGCCTTATTGCTTACTTTAAATGGTTTTAAATCTCATAACTGATATTAGGTTGAATTTTTTTACATTTTTTGTTAAAAAAGATTATAATTGAATGTTTGCCTCAAAAAACATGAAAAAAAAGCCATTCATTAGGAGAAAAGTCCATTTATAGTTACCCAAACCTTCAAAAGCCTTATTACTCGCCTTAAATGGTTTTATAATCTCATAATTGATTTTAAGTTGAATTTTTTTACATCTATGGTTAAAACTTATTATAATTGAATATTTGCCTCAAGAAACATGAAGAAATGGCTATTCATTGGCAAGAAAATGTTAGTCCCAAATAGATGTGCTAAGGGGGGTGAATATCACTTTTTGGATCTTACTAAATTTGACCTTTAATTGGGGGCAAGTTAAAGCTCAATGATGAGAAATTAAATGCAAGATGAAGGAATAATCTAATCAAAGAATGAAATGAAAAATAAAACAAGGAAGACAATACACAAAGATTTATAATGGTTCGGTCAAATACCTACATCCACTACCTTGATTGTTCGATCAAGGATTTTTCAAACCAAATCACTATAAACGGTAAAATTCCCAAGCTTTCACCAAGCTTTTACAATGGCTTTTTATAGGCTCAACCACAACCTTCAACAATAGTTTTTCCCGAGATCGACCAAAACCCAAAACTAACTTTTCTAGGCTGAGTTAGAAC
>NW_018397271.1:37065-37602 GCF_002168275.2 Theobroma umbraticum | reverse complement strand
GCACACTCTAAGCAATCAAGGAGAAAAGAAATAAAGAAGTACCTATTATCACTAACCTGATCTGAATGATACAAAGTGAAGTGCTTAACTCTATTATAAAGATTGGAGTGAAGTGTAAAAAGTATGCACAGAGTTTTTGCTATTTTGAGCTCTTCTTTATCTTGGAAGCCTTCAAAAACTGATTCATAGCTCTCGGGAATGCCTTTTATACTTGAAAAATCAACTCTGATGGTTGTTAGATAGATTTTGATGGTTGAAAATAGTTTGGAGACAATTCTAACTGTTAATTTGTCTTTTAGCATTCAATTCAAATTTTCAGACAGAATGTTCTTAGTCGATTAAGTTGTCTCTTTCTCTAAACCCAATTTCTGGCAGTAAGCTCTTAGTCGACTAACATTGTCTCTTGGTCAACTAAGTGTTCTCTATTTCACAGTTTGCTTGAACTTGCCAACTTCTTTTTTGAGTTTTATCCAACCAACTCCTTTGATTATCCAACTAAGAGGCTTCTTGTTTCATTGCTCAATTGTAGCTCCTTAT
>NW_018397271.1:36344-36861 GCF_002168275.2 Theobroma umbraticum | reverse complement strand
ACCAGATTGGAATTTCTCTCCCTGAGTGTGTGCTCCCCCTTAGTATATGCATGATCTTTTCATGTTATTTTACTATCCATTTAACAAATCAGAAAGTTTTTATCTATTTCTTAGAAATATTGGCAAGCTGAAATTCAGACATTTTAATAGAGTATCTTCATTCAAGCTTTCAGGACATTAGCGATAGGTGGCAAAATATCATCCACATTATAACTAGCTATCACCAGCATATTATCAACAATCAACAATCATTGACATTCCACTAAACACAAAAGCATAGAAATAATTTCATTATTCAGATATCATCAACAAAATATCCATCAACAATTAAGATAAAGTGTTGTCATAAACAATAAAGTCAGCTTTCCAAAAATACCTTCCTAAAATACCCTTAAATTTCAAATAACTCCTATGCTATCCTATTTTCTCCCCCTTTCTGTCATCAACAAAACAAGAATAAATCTTCGAGGAGTTTGAGGGGGTCGATTCATCTGTTCCAAAGAAGATATTGAGGGGT
>NW_018397271.1:28187-36244 GCF_002168275.2 Theobroma umbraticum | reverse complement strand
AGATCCCCTCCCAATCTTAGACACATCTTCCTCTGACTCTCCATCACAGAAATCTTCCTCTCCAACATCTCCTAAACCCCTCAATATCTTCTTTAAAACAGATGAATCGACCCTTCAAGCTCTTCTTAGATTTGTTCCTGTTTTGCTGATGACAAAAAAAGGGAGAAAATAGGATAGGATAAGAGTTATTAGGAATTGAAAGGTATTTTAGAAAGGTATTTTTTTAAAGCTGACTTTATTGTTTATGACAACACTTCATCTTAATTGGTGATGGATATTTTGTTAATGATATCTGAATGCTGAAATTATTTCTATGCTTTTGTGTTTAGTGGAATGTCAATGATTGTTGGTTGTTGATAATATGCTAGTTATAATGTGGATGATATTTGTCACCTATCGCTAATGTCCTGAAAGCTTGAATGAAGATACTCTATTAAAATGTCTGAATTTAAGCTTGCCACTATTTCTAAGAAATAGATAAAAACTTGCTGATTTGTTAAATGGATAGTAATATAACTTGAAAAGATGATGCATATACTAAGGGGGAGCACACACTCAAGGAGAGAAATTCTAATCTGGTGCAAAATAAAAATAACAAATAGACATTGTGCATTTAATCAAGGAATGTTTTGTCATCATTAAAAAAGGGGAGATTGTTGGCTCTATTAGTTTTTTATGATAATAATTCATTTCCATTTATCTATGTCTAACTTTTCTACTTAAGTGTGAAGGACAAAAATGTATATTTAAATAATTAGTTAATCATTCAAAAGCAAATATCAAAACTCATATAAGGAGCTACAATTGAGCAATGAAACAAGAAGCCTCTCAGTTGGATAATCAAAGGAGTTGGTTGGATAAAACTCAAAAAAGAAGTTGGTAGGTTCAAGAAAACTATGAAATAAAGAACAGTTAGTCGACCAAGAGACAATGTTAGTTGACTAAGAGTTACTGCCAGAAATTGGGTTGAGAGAAAGAGACGACTTAATCGACTAAGAACATTCTATCTGAAAATTTGAATTAAATGCTAAAAGACAAATTAACGGCTAGAATTGTCTCCAAACTACTTTCAACCGTCAAAATCTATCTAACAGCCATCAGAGTTAATTTTTCAAGTATTAAAAGCATTCCCAACAGCTATGAATCAGTTTTTGAAGGCTTCTAAGATAAAAAAGAGCTCAAAATAGTAAAAACTCTCTGCATACTTTCTGCACTTCACTCCAATCTTTGTAATAGAGTTAAGCACTTCACTTTGTACCATTCAGATCAGGTTAGTGATCATAGGTACTTCTTTGTTTCTTTTCTCCTTGATTGCTTAGAGTATGCAAGACACTCTAAAGGGATTAATCAAGCTTGGGTTAGCTTGATTGAGTGTATAGGTTCTAACTCAGCCTAGAAAAGTTAGTTTTGGATTTTGGTTGATCTCGGGAAAAACTATTGTTGAAGGTTGTGGTTGAGCCTATAAAAAGTCATTGTAAAAGCTTAGTGAAAGCTTGGGAATTTTACCGTTTATAGTGATTTGGTTGTATTCCTTCATCTTGCATTTAATTTCTCATCATTGAACTTTAACTTGCTCTCAATTAAAGGTCAAATTTAGTAAGAGCCAAAAAGTAATATTCACCCCCCCTTCGCACATCCATTTGGGACTAACATTTTCTTGCCAATGAATGGCCATTTCTTCATGTTTCTTGAGGCAAATATTCAATTATAATATGTTTTAACCATAGATGTAAAAAAATTCAACTTAAAATTAATTATGAGATTATAAAACCATTTAAGGCGAGTAATAAGGCTTTCAAAGGTTTGGGTAACTATAAATGGACTTTCCTCAGAATGAATGACTTTTTTTTTATGATTTTGAGGCAAACATTCAATTATAATCTTTTTTAACCAAAAATATAAAAGAATTCAACCTAATATTATTTATGAGATTTAAAACCATTTAAAGCAAGCAATAAGGCCTTCAAAAGCATGGGTGATTATAAATAGACTTTACTTACAAACGAATAGCTTTTTCTATGTGTTTGTTGAGGTAGACATTTAAATATAATCTGTTTTAACCAAAAATGTAAAAAATTCAACCTCAAATCAATTATAAGATTATAAAACTATTTAAAGTAAGTAATAAGGCCTTCAAAGGCATGGTTGACTATAAATGGACTTTTTTTACCAATGAATGACTTTTTCTCCATGTTTCCCAAGGTAAACATTCAATTATAATCTGTTTCAACCAAAAATGTAAAAACATTCAACCTAAAATGACTTATGAGATTATAAAACTATTTAAAGTGACTAACAAGGCCTTTGAAGCTTTAAGTGAATATAAATGAACTTTTCTTGCCAATGAATAGCTTTTTCTCTATGTTTCTCAAGGAAAACATTCAATTATAATCTATTTTAACTAAAAATGTATAAAAATTCAACTTCAAATCAATTATGAGATTATAAAACCATTTAAAGCGAGTAATAAGGCTTTTGAAGCCTTGGGTGACAAAAAATGGACTTTTTTTACCAATGAATGAATTTTTCTATATGTTTTCAAAGGTAGACATTCATTTATAATCTGTTTTAACTAAAAGTATAAAAAAATTCAATTTAAAATCAATTATGAGACTATAAAACCATTTAAAGAGAGTAATAAGGCTTTCAAAAGCTTGGGTGACTATAAATAGACTTTTTATGCTAATGAATGGCTTTTCTTCATGTTTTCCTAAGGTAAACATTCAATTATAATATGTTTTAGCCAAAGATGCAAAAATATTCAGCCTAAAATCAATTATGAGATTCTAAAACCATTTAAAATAAGTAATAAAGCTTTCGAAGGCATGGGTGACCATAAATGGACTTTTCTTGCCAATGAATAACTTTTTCTTCATGGTTTCCAAGGTAGATATTAAATTATGATTTGCTTTCACCAAAAAAGTAAAACAATTCAACTTAAAATCAATTGTGAGATTATAAAACTATTTAAAGTAAGAAATAAGGCTTTCGAAAGGTTGGATAACTATAAATAGACTTTTCTTGCCAATGAATAGCTTTTTCTTCATGTTTTCAGAGGTAGACATTCAATTATAATCTGTTTCAACCAAAAACATAAAAAAATTCAACTAAAAATCAATTATGAGATTATAAAACCATTTGAAGCGAGTAATAAAGCTTTCGAAAGCTTGGGTGACTATAAATAGACTTTTCTTATCAATGAATGGCTTATTCTTCACAGTTCATTTGGTAGGCATTCAATTATTATATGTTTAACCAAAAATGTAAAAAAAATTCAACTTAAAATCAATTATGAGAGTATAAAACTATTTAAAACAAGTAATAAGATTTTCGAAGGCTTGGGTGACTATAAATGAGCTTTTTTTTGCAAATGAATGGTCTTTTCTTTATATTTTTCAAAGGTAAATATTTAATTATAATATATTTTAACCCAAAATGTAAAAAAAAAATTTAACCAAAAATTAGTCATGAGATTATGAAACCGTTTAAAGCGAGTAATAATGGCTTCGAAGACATGGGTAACTATAAGTGGACTTTTCTTACCAATGGATGACTTTTTCTTCACATTTCTAAGGACAAATGTTCAATTATAATATGTCATAACAACAAATGTAAAAAAATTCAATCTAAAATCAATTATGAAAATATAAAACTATTTAAACAGAGCAACAAGGCTTTCGAAGGATTGAGTGACTATAAATCGACTTTTTATGTCAATGGATGGCTTTTACCTCACGTTTACTGAGACATACATTCAATTATAATATGTTTTAAGTAAAAATGTAAAAAATTCAACTTAAAAACAATTATGAGATTATACAATCATTTAAAGCGAGGAACAAAGCTTTCGAAGGCTTGAGTGACTATAAACGGACTTTCATGCCAGTGGATGGCTTTTGCCTCTTGTTTCCTAAGACAAACATTCAATTATAATATGTTTTTAGTGAAACTATGAAAAAATTTAACTCATAATCAATTATTACATTATAAAACCATTTAAAGTAAGTAAGAAGGCTTTCGAAGGCTTAGGTGACTATAAATGGATTTTTCTTGCTAATGAATAGCTTTTTCTTCATGTTTTCTGAGGTACAAATTCAATTATAATTTTCTTAATTAAAAATATAAAAACATTCAACCTAAAATCAATTATGAGATTATAAAACTATTTAAAGCAAGTAATAAGGCCTTAAAAGGCATGATTGATGATAAATAGACTTTTCTTGTCAATGAATGGCTTTTGCTTCACGTTTCCCTAGGTAAACATTCAATTATAATCTATTTCAACAAAAATGTAAATAAATTCAATCTAAAATTAATTATGAGATTATAAAACCATTTAAAGCGAGTAATAAGGTCTTCCAAAGCATGGGTGATTAAAAATAAACTTTTTTTACCAATGCATGGCTTTTTCATCATGTTTCCTAAGCCAGATATTCAATTGTAATATGTTTTAACCAAAAATGTAAAAAAATTCAACTTAAAATCAATTATGAGATTATAAAACCATTTGAAGAAAGTAATTAGGCTTTTGAAGGCATGGATGACTATAAATAGACTTTTCTTACCAACGAATGGCTATATGTTCACGTTTCTCTAAGCCGATATTCAATTATAATCTGTTCTAACTAAACATATAAAAATTCACCTTAAAATCAATTATGAGATTATAAAATAATTGAAAGCGAGTAATAAGGCTGTTGAAGGCTTGGGTGACTATAAATGGACTTTTTTTGCCAATGAATGGCTTTTCTACACATTTTCAAAGGCAGAGATTCAATTATAATCTATTTTAATCAAAAATAGAAAAGATTCAACTTAAAATCAATTATGAGATTATAAAACTATTTAATGCGAGTAATAGAGCTTTCGAAAGTTTAGGTGACTATAAATGGACTTTTCTTGCCAATGAACGGCTTTTTCTTCATGGTTCCAAAGGTAGACATTCAATTATAATTTGTTTTCACCAAAAATGTTAAAAAATTCAACTTAAAATCAATTATGAGATTATAAAACCATTTAAAGTGAGAAATAAGACTTTCGAAGGCATGAGTGACTATAAATGAACTTTTCTTTCCAATGAATAACTTTTTCTTCATGTTTTCTAAGGCAGAGATTCAATTATAATCTGTTTTCATGAAAAAAGTAAAAAAATTCAACTTAAAATCATTTGTGAGATTATAAAACCATTTAAAGTAAGTAATAAGGCTTTCAAAGGGTTGGATGACTATAAATAGACTTTTTCATCCAATAAATGGCTTTTTCTTTATGTTTTTAGAGGCAGACATTCAATTATAATCTATTTCAAACAAAAATGTAAAAAATTTAATTTAAAATTAATTACGAGATTATAAAACCATTTAAGGCAAGTAATAAGGTTTTAGAAGGCTTAGGCGTCTATAAATGGACTTTTCTTGACAATGATTGGCTTTTTCTTCACGGTTTGCATGGCAGACATTCAATTATAATCTATTTTAACTAAAAATGTTAAACATTTCTATTTAAAATCAATTATGAGATTATAAAACTATTTAAAGCGAGCAATAAAATTTTCAAAGGCTTAGGTGATTGTAAATGAACTTTTCTTGCCAATGAATGGCTTTTTCCTTATATTTTTCCAAAGCAAACATTTAATTATAATATATTTTAATAAAAAATGTAAGAAAAATTCAACCTAAAATTAATCATGAGATTATAAACTTATTTAAAGCGAGTAATAAGGGCTTCAAAGGAATGGGTGACTATAAGTGGACTTTTCTTGCCAATGCATGACTCTTTCTTCACGTTTCGCAGGACAAACATTGAATTATAATCTGTTTTACTAAAAAATGTAAAAAAATTTAACTTAAAATCAATTATGAGATTATAAAACCATTTAAAGCGAGTAACAAGGCTTTCAAAAGTTTGAGTGACTATAAATAGACTTTTCATGAAAATGGATGGGTTTTGCCTCACGTTTCCTGAGGCATACATTCAATTATAATATGTTTTAAGAAAAAATATAAAAAATTCAACTTCAAATCAATTATGAGATAATAAAACCATTTAAAGCGAGTAACAAAGCTTTCGTAGGATTGAGTGACTATAAACAGACTTTCATGCCTACGGATGGCTTTTGCCTCACAGTTCTCAACACAGACATTCAATTATAATCTGTTTCAACCAAAAATGTAAAAAATTCGATTTAAAATTGATTATGAGATTATAAAACCATTTAAGGCAAGTAATAAGGCGTTTGAAGGCTTGGACGTATATAAATAGACTTTTATTGACAATGAATGGCTTTTTCTTCATGGTTTACATGATAGACATTCAATTATAATCTGTTTTAACAAAAAATGTAAAGCAATTCAACTTAAAATTAATTATGAGATTATAGAACTATTTAAAGCGAGTAATTAAGTTTTCAAAGGCTTGGGTGATTGTAAATGGACTTTTCTTGGCAATGAATGGCTTTTTCCTTACATTTTTCCAAAGCAAACATTCAATTATAATATGCTTTAACTAAAAATGTAAGAAAAATTCAACCTAAAATTAATTATGAGATTATGAACCTATTTAAAGCGAGTAATAAGGGCTTCGAAGGAATGGGTGACTATAAGTGGACTTTTCTTGTCAATGCATGACTTTTTCTTCACGTTTTCCAAGATAGATATTTAATTATAATCTGTTTTAATAAAAAATATAAAAAAAATTCAACTTAAAATCAGTTATGAGATTATAAAACCATTTAAAGCAAGTAACAAGGCTTTCAAAAGATTGAGTGACTATAAATAGACTTTTCATGCCAATGGATGGCTTTTGCCTCACGTTTCCTGAAGCATACATTCAATTATAATATGTTTTAAGCAAAAATATTAAAAATTTAACTTAAAATCAATTATAAGATTATAAAACCATTGAAAGCGAGTAACAAAGCTTTCGAAGGATTGAGTGACCATAAACAGACTTTCATACCTACGGATGGCTTTTGCCTCACAGTTCTTAACACATACATTCAATTATACTATGTTTTAAGCAAAAATGTAAAAAAATTGAACTAAAAATCAATTATAAGATTGTAAAACCATTTGAAGCGAGTAATAAGGCATTTGAAGGCATGGGTGAATATAAATAGACTTTTCTTGCCAATGAATGGCTATTTGTTCACGTTTCTCTTTGCAGACATTCAATTATAATCTGTTTTTACTAAAAATGTATAAAAATTTAACTTAAAATATACTATGAGATTATAAATCCATTTAAAATGAGTAATAAGACTGTTGAAGACTTTAGTGACTATAAATGGACTTTTCTTGCCAATGAATGGCTTTTTCTACACATGCTCTAGATGCATACATTTGTTTATAATTTGTTTTAACCAAAAATGTAAAAAAATTTAACTTAAAATTAATTATGAGATTATAAAACCATTTAACGCGAGCAATAAGGTTTTCGAAGGCTTAGATGATTATAAATGGACTTTTCCTACCAATAAATGGCTTTTTCTTCATGGTTCCCATGGCAGACATTCAATTATAATCTGTTTTAACTAAAAATATAAAAAAATTAAACTTAAAATTAATTATGCGATTATAAAACTATTTAAAGTAAGTAATAAGGCTTTCATAGGCTTGGGTGACTATAAATGGACTTTTTTGCCAATGAATGACTCTTTTTTCATGTTTTCCTAAGGCAGCCATTCAATTATAATCTTTTTTAACCAAAACTATAAAAAACATTTAACCTAAAATCAATTATGAAATTATAAAACCACTTAAAGTATGTAATAAGGCCTTCGAAGGCATGTGTGACTATATATGAACTTTTCTTGCCAATGAATGGCTTTTTCTTCATGTTTTCCAAGGAAAACATTCAATTATAAGCTGTTTTAATGAAAAATGTAAAAACATTCAGCCTAAAATCAATTATGAGATTATAAAACTGTTCAGAGCGAGTAACAAGGCTTTCAAAGGCTTGGGTGACTATAATGGACTTTTCTTATCAATGAACGGGTTTTTTTCTTATTTTTTGAGGTAAACATTCAATTGTAATCTGTTTTAACCAAATATGTAAAAAAA
>NW_018397271.1:27993-28172 GCF_002168275.2 Theobroma umbraticum | reverse complement strand
AATTATGAGATTATAAAACCATTTAAAGCGAGTAATAAGGCCTTCGAAGGCATGCGTGACTATAAATGGACTTTTCTTGCTAATGAATGGCTTTCCTTCATGTTTTCCAAGGCAAACATTCAATTATAATCTGTTTTAACCACAAATGTAAAAATTTCAACCTAAAATCAATTGTGAGA
>NW_018397271.1:27848-27983 GCF_002168275.2 Theobroma umbraticum | reverse complement strand
ATTTAATGTGAGTAATAAGGCTTTTAAAGGCATGGGTGTCTATAAATGGACTTTTCTTGCCAATGCATGGCTTTTTCTTCACGTTTTCAGAGGTAGACATTTAATTATAATCTGTTTTAACCCAAAATATAAAAA
>NW_018397271.1:27629-27748 GCF_002168275.2 Theobroma umbraticum | reverse complement strand
CATTGGCAAGAAAATGTTAGTCCCAAATAGATGTGCTAAGGGGGGTGAATATCATTTTTTGGCTCTTACTAAATTTGACCTTTAATTAGGGGCAAGTTAAAGCTCAATGATGAGAAATT
>NW_018397271.1:27047-27194 GCF_002168275.2 Theobroma umbraticum | reverse complement strand
AAAATGAAGTGCTTAACTCTATTACAAAGATTGGAGTGAAGTGCAGGAAGTATGCAGAGAGTTTTTGCTATTTTGAGCTCTTTTTTATCTTGGAAGCCTTCAAAAACTGATTCATAGCTGTTGGGAATGCCTTTTATACTTGAAAAA
>NW_018397271.1:26931-27037 GCF_002168275.2 Theobroma umbraticum | reverse complement strand
TGGCTGTTAGACAAATTTTGACGATTGAAAATAGTTTAGAGACAATTCTAGCAGTTAATTTGTCTTTTAGCATTCAATCCAAATTTTCAGACAAAATGTTCTTAGT
>NW_018397271.1:26289-26410 GCF_002168275.2 Theobroma umbraticum | reverse complement strand
CAGATTGGAATTTCTCTCCTTGAGTGTGTGCTCCCCCTTAGTATATGCATGATCCTTTTAAGTTATATTACTATCCATTTAACAAATTAGCAAGTTTTTATCTATTTCTTAGAAATAGTGG
>NW_018397271.1:18220-26189 GCF_002168275.2 Theobroma umbraticum | reverse complement strand
AGAGGTAAGCATGCAAAGTGACTATATTGTGTTGCATAAGCTTTAGTTGGTTAAGTGGTATGGATTGTGCGATAAATGTTTGTGAATAATGTGACAAAAAAACTATGAGATTTGGTTAAGGACTATTGGTTGATGTGCTACCATTTGTGTGTATAATTATATGTATTGGGTTGAATGGTTGCTAAGGAGAAAATAAGTAAAGTTGCCGTGGCGGCATGCTGAAGAGAAGTTCGATGCAAGATGAAGGAATGATTTAACAGCGAATGAAAATGAAAGATATAACAGAGCAAACAATACACAAAGATTTATAGTGGTTCGGTCAAAAACTTGCATCCACTACCTTGACTGTTGAACCAAAGATTTTTCAAACTAAATCACTATAAACGATGAAATTCCCAAGCTTCCACCAAGATTTTACAATGGCTTTTCATAGGTTCAACTATAACCTTTAACAATGGATTTTCCCGAGATCAACAAAAGCCTAAAATTAAGTTTTCTTAAGTTGAGTTAAAACCTTTATACTCAATCAAGCTAACCCTAGCTTGATTAATCCCCTCAGAGTGACTTGCACACTCTAAGTAATCAAGGAGGAAAGAAATAAAGAAGTACCTATGATCACTAACCTGATCTAAATGGCAGAAAGTGAAGTGTTTATCTCTATTACAAAGATTGGAGTAAAGTATAGAAAGTATGCAGAGAGTTTTTACTATTTTTGAGCTCTTTTTGATCTTGAAAGCCTTCAAAACTGATTCATAGCCTTTAGGAGTGCCTTATATACTTGAAATATCAACTCTGATGGCTATTAGAGAGATTTTGACCATTGAAAACAGTTTGAGGACAATTCTAGCCATTAATCTATCTTCTAGTGCTTAAATTCAAATTTTCAGACAGAATGCTCTTAGTCGACTAACAATACTTCTTAGTCGATTAAGTTGTTTCTGTCTATGAACTCAGTTTTTGGCAGTAAGCTCTTAGTTGACTAACAATGTCTCTTGGTCAACTAAGTGTTCTTTGTTTCACGATCTACTTGAACCCACCAACTTCTCTTTTGAATTTTATCCAACCAACTCCCTTGATTATCTAACAAAGAGGCTTCTGTTTTATTGCTCAATTGTAGCTTCTTATTCTTATGAGTTTTGATATTTGCTTTTGAAAAATCAATATATTATTTGACATTTATTTTTATCCTACACACTCAAGTAGAAAAGTTAGACATAGATAAATGAGAATTTTTTTTATCATCAAAAACTAATGGAGCCAACAATCTCCTCCTTTTTTTATGATGGTAAAACATTCCTTGATTAAACACACAACGTCTATTTGTTATTTTTGTTTTGCACCAGATTAGAATTTCTCCCCCTGAGTGTGTGCTCCCACTTAATGTATGCATGATCTTTTCAAGTTATTTTATTATCCAAATCAGTAAACTTTTCACTATCTAAAAAATATATATTCAAACATTTTAATAGAGTGTCTTTATTTATGCTGATAGAGCAATCAGTAATAAATAAACTGAATAATATCAACATTGTAGCTAATTATCATAAGCATTTTGTCAACATAGCACATCCATTCCACAATCAATAGTCATTAACAATCCATTAGACACAAAAGCATAACAAAAATAAGTTCTTAGGATTCAGATATCATCAAGCTCATCAGCAATTAAAATAATATGTTATCACAAACAACCCAACATCATAAAAGTCATATTCCTAAATTACCCTTAAATTACTTCTACCTTTTTTCCTAAAATAACTTTTACCCTATCTTACTAACTCAGCTTTGTTGTCATCAGCAAAACAGGGATAATTCTAAGTAGAGTTTGAATGGGTTGATTCATCTATTCTAAAAAAGACATTGAGAGGTTCAGGAGATAACACAAGTGAGGATTTTTGTGGTGAAGAATCAGGAGAAGAGGTGTCTGAAAGTTGAAGAGGTTGCTAAGTGGAGGATTGAATTGAAGGTTTAGCTTTTTTAGCTAATCTAGAGGACTTCCTCCTCTTCATGAACTTTGTTTTGGTGGCCATGGTATTTCTGCCTTTTCCAGTAGGTTGGGATTTAGCTTTGGTAGGTGCAGCTACTTGTCTTGGTTTTTTGTTAGCAGGTTCACTTCCTCTGGTGGTGTGAACCAAATCAAGGGAGTCTCTTGCTAATGCTGACTTCTGAGCCTTTTTCATTGCTGCCTCCCTTTCTACTCGTTCCTCTCTAACCATTTGGTGAAAGACATCCATGATTAAAATTTTTTCAAAGTTAGTGGGAGATGATCTCTCTGCATGTGTTTTAGAGTTGTCACTAAAGGATCCAATTTCCTTAGTCCCTTCATTAAATTCTTTTTCTTTTTCAGGTTTAGGGGTAGGTGATTTCCTCACTGGACCAGATATTGGTTCATCACCTTCAGCTTGGAAATCAGGACTCTCACTTGCTTGTCCTATTGAAGTTGGACTTGGTGCTGTGGAAGCATGTTTAGTTGTAGGACCAGAAGGAGATTTCCTTTTGTCCTTCATCAAATTTCCCAGTTCTTGTAGCTTTTCTTCAATTTTCTCAATTCTAGTAGACTAGTCAATGAGTTTCCCATCTATCATCATCAGTATGCTTAAAATCATCTCATTCGAAATCTGTAAGGGAGTTTTGTTGTCTGAGCAGGGGTGGTTTGCTCATCCCTTTGAGTATCCTTGGTAGTCTTAAAGAATTTTTCTCTATACAACTTGTAACCCAATTTTGACAAGCTTTCCAAATAAATGGCCTAATCTCTATTCTTTACCTAATCCATCTCATATCTGAAACTCCAAATACCCTTCTTCTTTACTAAAAAGGTAATTATATTTCCATAAGGTAAATGTATTTTGTCAACCCGGCATGTTCCTTTTATTCTTTCTATCATGAATCTTCCTAAATTAAGAGGAACAGCATTGAATGCATATTCCATCATCCACATATCCTGAAGACTCACATAGCTAAAGCTTCCACCTCATTCATGAACTGTTGAAGCTATGACGTAGTGCAATATCCTAGTTTGTGAACTTTTAATAAAACTTGCATAGCTTTTAGATGAATATCTTTCAATTTTTCTAGTGATTACTTCCCACAAGGATGAGGGATCATAATCTTCTGGAATTTCATAGCTTCCCACATCACACTCAATATGCAGCAATTCTCCCAGATTAGACACAGTAACTACAAACTCCTTTCCATTCAAAAACACATGTAGACCATCATTCACAAATTCCTCAGGATCATCTAGTTCATTTTCATTCCGTGAAATCCTAGCATAGAATTCTTTCACTAGACTAGCACTACAAGTTCTGTTCTTAGAAACACTCAATTTCTTCATCTTCATTTCTTTAAAAAATTGCAATAATCTTTCTTTAATTCCTAGAACTTCATTAAAGTTGTCCCAATCAATGTATTTCTCGCATGAGATAGGAGCATTTTCAATTTTCTTAAACCTATCCTTATAGATCTTATTTCTAAATTTCAGGGATGAAAGGTTACCTTTTATAGAGAATTTTCCTTTTTCCTTCTTTTTCTTTGATTTTTGTTCTTTTTCTCTCTATTTCTTCCCAATTTCTATAGTCACTAAAGTAGACTCATCTTTCTTCTTCTTCTTCTTTTGAATTTTAGATGGTGAACTTTTTTCTATGGGTCGTTGACCCTTCTTCTTTTCCAAGATATCTTTAGGTAGAGATGATTTGGCCATTGGTTTGTTTAGTTTAGATTTAGGGTTTGTGAGGTTTAAGGGGAGGTTTTTATTTTTAGGGGATCGGTTCCATAAGAGAGAGAATGAGGAGAAAGTGAGTTGAGAGAGTTTATTTTTCTTTAAAATCGTTAGACTCTCTCTTTTTAAATGTGGTAAATTTCTCTCTCATTCAAAATTTAATGTTTTGCCTCCTAATTTTTTGTTAAGCGGTTTTTCCTTTTCTTCCTCACCCAATTAAATTGCCTTTAATTCTTTAAATTATATTATTTTATTTAGGCTTATTAAATGACCAAGTTTTTTACTCTTGTCTAACTATGTCTTTCATTAAAGGAAATAGAAAGCTTTTAGTTGGTTAAGTGATGTTCTTAATCAACTAAGTGTACATTGTCTTATAAGAGAAATACTCAAAAATTTACTTAAAGCTCTTCAGTACTAGCCATTCTTAGATTTCTCCTAAGTTCACAGAACCTTTGCTTATTTGAAGGTTTGGTAAATATATCAGCCAATTGATTCAAGGTGTTGACAAACTCAATTTTAATGTCTCCCTCAAGCACATGGTCTCTAACAAAATGATGTCTAATCTCAATGTGATTTGTTCTTGAGTTCTGAACTGGATTTTTTGAGATATTGATTACACTTGTGTTATCACAAAATATTGGTACATTATGCATGGTCACTACAAAATCTTTTAATTGTTGTTTAATCCATAAAATCTGAGCACAACAACTGCCAAAAGAAATATATTCAACTTCAGCTGTGGAGAGTGCAATAGAGTTCTGTTTTTTACTTGACCAAGACACAAGCATATCTCCTAAAAACAGACATGTACTGCTAGTGTTCTTTCTATTTATTTTACTTTCGACAAAATCTGCATCTAAATTTTGTGTGTCTAAAAGGTACTTAAAGATCTTTTTTACAGCAGTTAAATGTGACTCTTTGGGTTGAGATTAAAATCGTGCACATAAGCATACACTAAATTAAATATCAGGCCTACTAGCAGTTAAATAGAGCAAAGATCCAATCATACCTCTATAAAGTTTTTTATCAACACTTTTTCCTTTCTCATCTGCATCAAGCTTGATAGAGGGACTCATTGGTGTGCTGATTGATTTCAGTTTCAGTATATCAAACTTTTTCAACATGTCTTCAATGTGTCTTTCTTGACTAATGAAAATGCCCTCTTTACTTTGTTTGATTTGAAGGCTAAGAAAAAATTTCAATTCGCCCATCATACTCATTTAGAATTCACCCTGCATTTCTTCAACAAAGTTCTTACACAAAGCCTCATTAGTAGCACTAAATACAATATCATCTACATAAATTTGAACTACAATGAAGTCATTCAAGCATTTCTTAATAAACAATGTTGTATCAATACTTTCTCTAATATACCCTTTCTCAACTAAAAACTTTGAGAGTCTTTCATACCAAGCTCTAAAAGCCTATTTTAGTCCATATAAAGCCCTATGCAATTTGAAAACATAATCAAGTTTTTTAAAGTTCGAAAATCTAGGGGGTTGTTTGAAATAGACTTTTTCTTGGATAAGACCATTTAAAAATGCAATTTTCACATCCATTTCAAATAATTTGAAGTTCATGAAACATGCAAATGCAAGCAATAATCTTATGGCTTTTATCCTAGCAACAAGAGCAAATATTTCGTCACAATCAATGCCTTCTTCTTTGTTATATCCATAAGCCACTACCCTAGCTTTGTTTCTAATAACATTACATTGCTAATCTATCTTATTTCTGAACACCCACTTTGTGCTAACAATTGGATGATTCATTGGCCTAGAAACCAGTGTCCATACTTGGTTTCTTTTAAATTGTTCAAGTTCTTCTTGCATAGCCAAAATCCAGCTTTTTTGTTTTTCTGCCTCTTCAAAGCTCTTAGGCTCGATTTGTGAGATGAAAGCTGAGAATTCACATGTTTCTCTAATTCCTCTTCTGGTTTTGACACCTTGTGAAAGATCACCTATGATTTGTTCTTGTGGATGATATTTGATAAATTTCCAACTCTTTGGAAAATCAATGTGTTGATTTTCAATTTTTTGCATAGTTTCTTAAGGTGGACGTTCTGCTTCTCTTCCAAGTTAATTTTCTTCATTGTTTTTCTTGTTTTCTAGGCTCATTTCTTCTATTTATCTTTCAAAGTCCTCTGCATCATTTTCATCAACAAAAGCTTCCTTTTGCAAGGCATTAGATTCATAAAAAACTACATGGATAGATTCTTCAATTGTTAAAGTTCTTTTGTTAAAAACTCTATAAGCTTTTGAGTTCAATGCATATCCTAGAAATATTGCTTCATCACTCTTAGCATTAAACTTTCCTAGAGAATGTTTTGCATTGTTCAACACAAAACATTTGCAACCAAAGCTCCTAAAGTGAGAAATATTTGATTTTTTGCCTTTGTACAAGTCATATGGGGTTTTTGACAACATGGCCCCTATTGATACTCTATTAAGAATGTAGACTGTTGTGTTGACAGTTTCTGCCCAAAAGTACTTTGGTAGATTGTTTTCACAAAGCATAGTTTGAGCCATTTCTTTTAAGGTTCGATTTTTTCTTTCTACAACCTATTTTGTTGAGGTGTTTTGGGTGCAGAAAAATTATGATCTAACCACTTTTTATTAGAAAAGTTTTCAAACTCATCTTCTTCAAACTCAACTCCATGATAACTTTTAATGCTAACTATGACCAGTCCTTTTTTCATTTTGAACCCTCTTATAATGATTTACAAATGCAAGTACAGCATCATATTTATGAGCAATAAAGTAGACCCAAGTATACCTAGAGTAGTCATCAACTATGACAAAGCTATATGATTTACCTCCTAAACTAGTTGTGTTTATCGAACCAAATAAATCAATATGCAACAGTCCAAGAGGTCTACAGGTTGAAGCAAACTTCTTGGTTTTGAAAGATGTTCTCACTTGTTTGCCTAGTTGTCAAGCATCACAAATCTGATTATTCTCAAATTTAAGTTCAAGCAATCTAATAACCAGAGTTTTTTCTCATCAATTTTGAGATGGTATGCATGCTCACATGTCCAAGTCTCCTAGACCATAACGAACTGTCATTTCTATCATTTATAGTCACCCATGCCTTTGAAGGCCTTATTACTCGCTTTATATGATTTTATATTCTTATAATTGATTTTTAGTTGAATTTGTTTATATTTTTGGTTAAAACAGATAACAATTGAATATTTACCTTGGGAAACATGAAAAAAGGTCATTCATTGGCAAGAAAAGTCCATTTATAGTCACTCATGCCTTCAAAAGCATTATTACTCTCTTTAAATAGTTTTATAATCTCATAATTGATTTTAAGTTGAAATTTTTTACATTTTAATTAAAATATATTATAATTAAATATTTATCTCGAGAAACATGAAGCAGAAACCATCCATTGGTATGAAAAGTCCATTTATAGTGATTCAAGCCTTTGAAAGCTTTATTACTCACTTTAGATAGGTTCATAATCTCATAATTGATTTTACTTTGAATTTTTTTTACATTTTTAGTTAAAACATATTATAATTGAATGTTTGTCTTGGGAAACATGAAGAAAAAGCTATGCATTGGCAAAAAATGTACATTTATAGTCACCTAAACCTTCGAATGCCTTATTACTCGCTTTTTATGATTTTATAATCTCATATTTGATTTTAGGTTAATTTTTTTTACATTTTTGATTAAAATATATTATAATTGAATGCTTGTCTCAAGAAACGTGAAGTAAAAACCATCCATTGGCATGAAAAGTCCATTTATAGTGATCCAAGCCTTCGAAAGCTTTATTACTCGCTTTAAATAGTTTTATAATCTCATAATTGATTTTATGTTGAAATGTTTTACATTTTTGGTTAAAACAGATTATAATTGAATGTTTGTTTTAGAAAACATGAAGAAAAAGCTATAGATTGGCAAGAAAAGTGCATTTATAGTCACTCATGCCTTCAAAGTCCTTATTACTTGCTTTATATGATTTTATAATCTCATAATTTACTTTAGGTTGAATTTTTTTACATTTTTTATTAAAACAGATTATAATTGAATGTTTACTTCAGAAAACGTAAAAAAAAGGCCATTCATTGGCAAGTAAAGTCCATTTATTCTCACTCAAGCATTGTTACTAGCTTTAAATAGTTTTAAAATCTTATAATTAATTTTAACTTGAATTTTTTTATATTTTTAATTAGAACAGATTATAATTGAATGTTTGTTTGACAAACATGAAGAAAAAGTCATGCATTGGTAAGAA
>NW_018397271.1:17964-18210 GCF_002168275.2 Theobroma umbraticum | reverse complement strand
ATATTCAACCATGCCTTCGAAGGTCTTATTACTCGCTTTAAATGGTTTTAAATCTCATAAATGATTTTAGGTTGAATTTTTTTACATTTTTTCTTAAAGCATATTATAATTGAATGTTTACCTCAGCAAATAAGAAAAAAAAGCTATGCATTGGCAAGAAAAGTACACTTATAGTCACCCATGCCTTTAAAGGCCTTATTACTCGCTTTATATGATTTTATAATCTCATAATTGATTTTAGGTTGA
>NW_018397271.1:17329-17568 GCF_002168275.2 Theobroma umbraticum | reverse complement strand
AAAAGCCATTCATTAGCAAGAAAAGTCCATTTATAGTCACTCATGCCTTCGAAATCCTTATTGCTCACTTTAAATAATTTTTTTAATTTTATAATTCATTTTTCATTGAATTTTTTTACATTTTCGACTAAAATATATTATAATTCAACGTCTGTCTTAGGAAACATGAAGCAAAAGCCATCCATGAGCACGAAAAGTCCATCTATAGTTACTCAAGCCTTCAACAGCCTTGTTACTCA
>NW_018397271.1:16753-17188 GCF_002168275.2 Theobroma umbraticum | reverse complement strand
CCATTTATAGTCACCCATGCCTTCAAATGCCTTATTACTCGCTTTAAATGGTTTCATAATCTCATAATTGATTTTAGGTTCAATATTTTTACATTTTTTATTAAAATAGATTATAATTAGACATTTTCCTTGAGAAACCTAATAAAAAAAATTCATTCATTGACGAGAAAAGTCTATTTATAGTCACCCATGCCTTTGAAAACCTTATCACTTTAAATAGTTTTATAATCTCATAATTGATTTTATGTAGAATTGTTTTGTATTTTTGATTAAAATATATTATAATTGAATGTCTATTAGGAGAAATGTGAGGCAAAAGCCATCCATTGGCACGAAAAGTCCATTTATAGTCGATCAAGCCTTCGAATACCTTGTTACCCCCTTTAAACGATTTTATAATCTAATAATTGATTTTAAGTTAAATTTTTTTATATT
>NW_018397271.1:16271-16634 GCF_002168275.2 Theobroma umbraticum | reverse complement strand
AGCCTCATTACTCGCTTTAAATAGTTTTATAATCTCATAATTGATTTTAAGTTATATTTTGTTTACATTTTTTATTCAAATATATTATAATTAAATGTCTATCTCGAGAGATAAGAAGCAAAAGTCATCCATTGACATGAAAAGTCCATTTATAACCATTCAAGCCTTCGAATGCCTTGTTACTCGCTTTAAATGGTTTTATAATCTCTTAATTGATTTTAGGTTGAACTTTTTTATATTTTTAGTTAAAACAAAATATAATTGAATGTTTGCTTCTGAAAACATAAAAAAAGCCATTCATTGGTAAGAGAAGTTCATTTATAGTCACCCATGCCTTCAAAAGCCTTATTACTTGCTTTAAAT
>NW_018397271.1:16074-16261 GCF_002168275.2 Theobroma umbraticum | reverse complement strand
TCTCATAATTGATTTTAAGTTGAATTTTTTTACATTTTTTATTAAAATATATCATAGTTGAATGTTTGTCTCAGCAAACATGAAGCAAAAGTCATCCATTGGCATGAAAAGTCCATTTATAGTCGATCAAGCCTTCGAAAGCCTTGTTACTCTCTTTAAATAGTTTTATAATCTCATAATTGATTTT
>NW_018397271.1:15363-15861 GCF_002168275.2 Theobroma umbraticum | reverse complement strand
TAATTAAATATTTACCTTGAGAAAGCTAAAAAAAAAGAGCCATTCATTGAGAAAAAAAGTCCATTCATAGTCACCAATGCCTTCGAAAGTTTTATTACTCGCTTTACATAGTTTTATAACCTTATAATTGATTTTAAGTTGAACATTTTTATATTTTTATTAAAATATATTATAATTGAATGTTTGTCTTAGGAAACGTTAAGCAAAAGCCATCCATTGGTATGAAAAGTCAATCTATAGTCGCTCAAGCCTTCGAAAGCCTTATTACTCGCTTTAAATGATTTTATAATCAATTGATTTTAAGTTAAACTTTTTTACATGTTTGGTTAAAACAAATTATAATTGAATGTCTGCCTCATGAAACATGAAGTAAAACCCATGCATGGGCAAGAAAAGTCCATTTATAGTCAACCATGCCTTCGAAGGCCTTATTACTCACTTTATACGATTTGTAATCTCATAATTGATTTTAAGTTGAATTTTTTTATATTTTTAGTT
>NW_018397271.1:15072-15238 GCF_002168275.2 Theobroma umbraticum | reverse complement strand
CGCTCTAAACAGTCTTATAATCTCTTAATTGATTTTAAGTTGAATTTGTTTACATTTTTTATTAAAATATATTATAATTGTATGTCTGTCTTAAGAAACGTGAAGCAAAAGCCATCCATTGGCATGAAAAGTCCATATATAGTCACTCAACCCTTCCAAAGCCTTA
>NW_018397271.1:12157-15062 GCF_002168275.2 Theobroma umbraticum | reverse complement strand
TAAATGGTTTTATAATTTCATAATTGATTTTAAGTTGAATCTGTTTACATTTTTGATGAAATCAGATTATAATTGAATGTCTGTTTCACAAAACATAAAGAAAAAACTATGCATTGGCACGAGGAGTCCACTTAGAGTCAATCATGCCTTCGAAGGCCTTACTACTCGCTTGATATGGTTTATAATCTCATAATTGATTTTAGGTTGAACTATTTTATATTTTTACTTAAAATAGATTATTATTAAATGTTTCCCTTGGAAAATGTAAAAAAAAGTCATTCATTAGCAAGAAAAGTCCATTTATAGTCACTTATGCCTTCAAAAGCCTTATTACTCGCTCTAAATAGTTTTATAATCTCATAATTGATTTTAAGTTTAGTTTTTTTTACATTTTGATTAAAATATATTACAATTAAATGTCTGTATTGAGAAACATATAGCAAAAGCCATTCATTGGTATGAAAAGTCCATTTATAGTCATTCATACCTTCTAAAGCCTTGTTACTCACTTTAAATGGTTTTATAATCTCATAATTAATTTTAAGTTAAATCTTTTTATATTTTTTATTAAAACAGATTATAATTGGACGTCTATTTCAAGAAATGTGAGGAAAACGTTATGCATTGGCAAGAAAAATTCATTTAAGGTAACCCATGCCTTGAAAAATCTTATTACTCTCTTTAAATGGTTTTATAATCTCATAATTGATTTTAAGTTGAATTTTTTTACATTTTTGATTAAAATAAATTATAATTGAATGTCTATCTTGAGAAACGTGAAGTAAAAGCCATCCATTAGCATGAAAAGTCCATTAATAGTTACTCAAGCCTTCGAATGCCTTGTTACTCTCTTTAAATTGTTTTATAATCTCATAATTGATTTTAAGTTATATTTTTTTTATATTTTTAGTTAAAACAGATTATAATTGAATGTCTGTCTTGAGAAACATCAAGAAAAAGCCATGCATCGAGAAAAAAAAGTTTATTTATAGTCACCTATGCTTTCGGAAGTCATATTACTCGCTTTAAATAATTTTATAATCTCATAATTGATTTTAAGTTAAATTTTTTTACATTTTCGATTAAAATATATTATAATTGAATATCTATCTCGAGAAACGTGAAGTCAAAGTCATCCATTGGCATAAAAAGTCCATTTATAATCACTCAAGCCTTTGAATGCCTTGTTACTCGCTTTAAATGGTTTTATAATCTCATAATTAATTTTAGGTTAATTTTTTTTATATTTTTGATTAAAACAAAATATAATTGAATGTTCACCTTAGAAAGGATGAAAAAAAAGCCATTCATTGCCAAGAGAAGTCCATTTATGGTCACCCATGCCTTCAAAAGCCTTATTACTCGCTTTAAATAGTTTTATAACCTCATAATTGATTTTGAGTTGAATTTTTTTATATTTTTTATTAAAATATATTATAATTGAATGTTTGTCTCAAGAAACGTGAAGCAAAAGTCATCAATTGGCACGAAAGGTCCATTTATAGTCGATCAAGCCTTCGAAAGCCTTATTACTCCCTTTAAATGGTTTTATAATCTCATAACTGATTTTAAGTTGAATCTTTTTATATTTTTTATTAAATCAGATTATAATTGAATGTCTGTTTCAAGAAACATGAAGAAAAAGCCATGCATTGGTAAGAAAAGTCCATTTATAGTCACCCATGCCTTTGAAGCCCTTATTACTCGCTTTAAATGGTTTAATAATCTCATAATTGATTTGACGTTGAATTTTTTTACATTTCTAGTTAAAACATATTATAATTGGTAAGTGCAATCCATTTATAGTCACCCATGCCTTCAAAAGCCTTATTACTCGCTTTAAATAGTTTTATAATCTCATAATTGATTTCAAGTTTAATTTTTTTGTATTTTTTATTAAAATATATCATAATTTAATGTCTTTCTTAAGAAAGGTGAAGCAAAAGCTATCCATTTGTATGAAAAGTCCATATATATTCACTTAAGCCTTTAAAAGCCTTGTTACTCACTTAAATGGTTTTATAATCTCATAATTATTTTTAGGTTGAATACTTTTACATTTTTGATTAAAATAAATTATAATTGAATGTTTGCCTTAGGAAGCATGAAGAAAAAGGCATTCATTAGTAAGAAAAGTCAATTTGTAGTGACCCACGCCTTCAAAGCCTTATAACTCGCTTTAAATGGTTTTATAACCTCAAAATTGATTTTAAGTTGAATTTTTTTACATTTTTTATTAAAATATATTATAATTGAATGTCTGTCTAAGAAAACGTAAAGTAAAAGCCATCCATTGGTATGAAAAGTCTGTTTATAGTCACTTAAGCCTTCAAAGGCCTTGTGTCTCTCTTTAAATAGTTTAATAATCTCATAATTGATTTTAGGTTAAATTTTTTTACATTTCTAGTTTAAACAATTTTAATTGAATGTTCACTTGAATAAACATAAAAAAAAACCATTCATTAGTAAGAGTAGTCCATTTATAATCACCTATGCCTTCAAAAGCCTTATTACTCGTTTTAAATAGTTTTATAATCTTCTAATTGATTTGAAGTTGAAGTTTTTTACATTTTTTATTAAATATATCATAATTGAATGTCTATCATAAGAAAGGTGAAGCAAAAGCTATCCATTGGCACGAAAAGTCCATATATATTCACTTAAGCCTTCGAAACCCTTATTACTCACCTAAATGGTTTTATAGTCTTATAATTATTTTTAGGTTGACTTGTTTTACATGTTTAGTTTAAACAAATTATAATTGAATGTTTATCTTAGGAAACATAAAGAAAAAGGCATTCATTGGCAAGAAAAGTCAATTTATAGTGACCCATGCCTTCAAAGCCTTATTACTCGCTTTGAATAGTTTTGTAACTTCATAATTGATTTTAAGTTGAATTTTTTA
>NW_018397271.1:12050-12147 GCF_002168275.2 Theobroma umbraticum | reverse complement strand
TAAAATATATTATAATTAAATATTTATCTTAGAAAACATGAAGTAAAAGCCATCCATTGCCACAAAAAGTATATTTATAGTCACCCATGCCTTCAAA
>NW_018397271.1:9511-11690 GCF_002168275.2 Theobroma umbraticum | reverse complement strand
AACCTCATAATTGATTTTAAGTTGAATTTTTTTATACTTTTGATTAAAATATATTATAATTGAATGTCTGTCTTAGGAATCGTGAAGCAAAAGCCATCCATTGGCACGAAAAGTCCATTTATAGTCACCAAAGCCTTCGAAGGCCTTGTTTCTCACTTTAAATAGTTTTATAATCTCATAATTGATTTTAAATTAAATTTTTTTTACATTTTTAGTTAAAATACAATATAATTCAATGTCTATCTTAGGAAACATGAAGAAAAAGCCATGCATTGATAAGAAAAGTATATTTATTATCACTCATGCCTTCAAAATGCTTATTACTCGATTTATATAGTTTTATAATCTCATAATTGATTTTAGGTAGAATTGTTTTACATTTTTAGTTAAAACAGATTATAATTAAATGTTTTTCTTGAGACACATGAAAAAAAGTCATTTATTGGCAAGAAAAGGCCATTTATAGTCACCCAAATCTTCAAAAGCCTTATTACTCACTTCAAATAGTTTTATAATCTTATAATTGATTTTAAGTTGATTTTTTTTATATTTATGATTAAAACATATTATAATTGAATTCCTGCCATGAGACCTATGAAGAAAAAGTCATTCATAGGCAAGAAAAGTCAATTTATAGTCACCCAAGCCCTCGAAAGCCTTGTTACTCGCTTTAAATGGTTTTATGATCTCATAATTAATTTAAGTTGAATTTTTTTACATTTTTAGTTAAAATTGCTTATAATTGAATGACTATCTTGGGAAACATAAAGAAAAAGTCATACATTGGAAAAAAAAGTCCACTTGTAGTCACCCATGCCTTTAAAGACCTTATTACTCGCTTTAAATGGTTTTATAATCTCATAATTTATTTTTAGTTGAATTTTTATATATTTTTAGTTAAAACATATTCTACTTGAATGTTTACCTTTGGAAAATGTGAATAAAAAGGCATTCATTGGCAAGAAAAGTCCATTTGTAGTCACCCAAGCCTTTGAAAGCAGTATTACTCACTTTAAATGGTTTTATAATCTTATAATTGATTTTAAGTTGAATTGTTTAATATTTTTTGTTAAAAAATATTATGATTAAATATTTACCTTGAGAAACATGAAGAAAAAACTATTCATGGCAAGAAAAGTCCATTTATAGTGACCCATATCTTTGAAAGCCTTGTTACTCGCTTTAAATGGTTTTATAATCTCATAATTGATTTTAAGTTAATTTTTTTTATATTTTTGGTTAAAACATATTATAATTGAATGTCTACCTTGAGAAAGACGAACAAATAGCCATTCGTTGGTAAGAAAAGTCCGTTTGTAGTCACTTATGCTTTCAAAAGCCTTATTACTCACTTCAAATAGTTTTACAATCTCATAATTGATTTTAAGTTGAATTTTTTTACTTTTTTAGTTAAAACATATTATAATTGAATGTTTACCTTTGAACACACAAGAAAAAGCTATTCATTGGCTAGACAAGTCCATTTCTAGTCACTTAACCCTTTGAAAACCTTGTTACTTGCTTTTAATGGTTTTATAATATCACAACTGATTTTGAGTTGACTTTTTTTATATTTTTAGTAAAAACAGATTATAATTAAATGTATACCTTATAAAATGTAAAAAAAAAGTCATTCATTGTCAAAAAAAGTCCATTTATAGTCACCCATGCCTTCAAAAGCCTTATTACTCGCTTTAAATAGTTTTATAATCTTATAATTGATTTTAAGTTGAATTTATTTTTATATTTTTGATTAAATATATTATAATTGAATGTCTGTCTTAGGAAACATGAGGCATAAGCTATCCATTGGTATGAAAAGTCCATCTATAGTCACTCAAGCCTTCGAAAATCTTGTTACTCGCTTGAAATGATTTTATAATATCATAATTAATTTTAAGTTGAATTTTTTTATATTTTTGATTAAAATATATTATAATTGAATGTTTGTTTTAGAAAACGTAAAGAAAAAGCTATACATTTAACAAGAAAAGTTCATTTATAGTCACCCATGCCTTTGAAGGCTTTATCACTGGCTTTATATGGTTTTGTAATCTTATAATTGATGTTAGGTTGAATTTTTTTACATTTTTAGTTAAAACAGATTATAATTGAATGTATACCTTAAGAAACGTAAAAAAAAAGCTATTTATTAGCAAGAGAAGTCCATTTATAGTCA
>NW_018397271.1:9253-9398 GCF_002168275.2 Theobroma umbraticum | reverse complement strand
TCATTGGAAACTTGAAGAGAAAGCCATGCATTGGTAAGAAAAGTACATTTATAGTTATCCATGCCTTCGAAGGCCTTGTTACTCACTTTTTATAGTTTTATAATCTCATAATTGATTTTAAGTTGAACTTTTTTACATTTTTGGT
>NW_018397271.1:8904-9157 GCF_002168275.2 Theobroma umbraticum | reverse complement strand
TTTATAATCTCATAATTGATTTTAAGTTGATTTTTTTTACATTTTTGGTTATAATAAATTATAATTGAATGTTTGTCTTGAGAAACATGAAGAAAAAGTCATGCATTAAAACAGATTATAATTGAATATCTGCCTCTAAAAATGTGAAAAAAAAAATCATTCATTGGAAAAAAGTTCATTTATAGTCATCCATACCTTTGAAAGCCTTTTTACTCGCTTTAAATAGTTTTATAATCTCATAATTAATTTTAAG
>NW_018397271.1:8753-8894 GCF_002168275.2 Theobroma umbraticum | reverse complement strand
TTTACATCTTGGTTAAAATAGATTATAATTGAATGTTTATCTTGGGAAACATGAAAGAAAAAGCCATTCATTAGTAACAGAAGTCCATTTATAGTCACCCGTGCCTTCAAAAGCCTTATTTCTCACTTTAAATAGTTTTAT
>NW_018397271.1:0-8255 GCF_002168275.2 Theobroma umbraticum | reverse complement strand
TTATAATCTCATAATTGATTTTAAGTTGAATTTTTTTTACATCTTTGGTTAAAACAAATTATAATTGAATGTCTATCTAAGGAAACAAGAAGTAAAAGCCATGCATTGGGGAGAAAAGTCCATTTATAGTCACGCATACCTTTGAAGGCCTTATTACTAGCTTTATATGGTTTTATAATCCCATAATTGATTTTGGGTTGAATTTTTTACATTTTCGGGTAAAACATATTATTATTGAATATTTGCCTTAAGAAACATGAAAAATAAAGTCATTCATTGGCAAGAGAAGTACATTTATAGTGATTCATGTCATTGAAAGTCATATTACTCGCTTTAAGTGGTTTTATAATCTCATAATCGATTTTAAGTTGAAATATTTTACATTTATGATTAAAAAATCTTATAATTGAATATCTACCATGAGAATCGTGAAGAAAAAGTCATTTATTAGCAAGAAAAATCTATTTATAGTCACCCAAACCTTCGAAAGCCTTATTACTAGCTTTAAATGGTTTTATAATCCCATAGTTGATTTTAAGTTAAACTTTTTTACTTTTTTTGTTAAAATAGATTATAATTTACTATTTTCCATGGGACCCATGAAGAAAGAGCCATTCATTAGCAATAAAAGTCCATTTATAGTTACCCAAGCTTTTGAAAGCCTTATTACTCGCTTTAAATGGTTTTATATTCTCATAATTGATTTTAAGTTGAATGTTTTTACATTTTTAGTAAAACAACTTATAATTGAAGGTTTACCTCCAAAAGCATGAAGAAAAAGCCATTCATTGACAACAAAAGTCCATTTATAGTCACTCGTGCCTTCAAAGGCCTTATTATTTACTTTAAATGGATTTATAATCTCATAATTGATTTTAACTTGAATTATTTTACATTTTTGATTAAAACAGATTATAATTGAATATCTGTTTTGGGAAACATGAAGAAAACGTCATGCATTGACATGAAAAATGCGTTTGTAGTCACCAATACCTTCGAAGACCTTATTACTCGCTCTATATGGGTTTACAATCTCATAATTGATTTTAGGTTGAATTTTTTTCATTTTTGGTTAAAACTAATTATAATTGAATGTTTGTGTCGGGAAATATGAAAAAAAAGGCCATACTCATTGTAAATAGTTTTATTATCTCATAATCGATTTGAAGTTGAATTTTTTTACATTTTTAGTTAAAATAAATTATAATTAAATACCTGCCATGGGAACTGTGAAGAAAAAGCCATTCATTTACAAGAAAAGTTTATTTATTGTCACCCAAGCCTTCAAAATTCTTATTACTCACTTCAAACGGGTTTATAATCTCATAATTGATTTTAAGTTGAATTTTTACATTTTTAGTTAAAACGGATTATAATTCAATGTCTGCCTTAGGAAATATGAAGAGAAAGCCATGCATTGGTAAAAAAAGTCCATTTATAGTCACTCTTACCTTCGAAGGCCTTATTACTCGTTTTAAATTGTTTTATAATCTCATAATTTATTTTAGGTTAAATTTTTTTACATTTCTTAGTTGAAACATATTATAATTGAATGTTTGTCTTAGGAAAACATGAAGAAAAAGTCATTTATTAGTAAGAAAAGTCCATTTATAGTCACCCAAGCCTTCAAAAGCCTTAATACTCACTTTAAATGGTTTTATAATCTGATAATTAATTTGAAGTTAATTTTTTTTACATTTTTAGTTTAAACATATTATAATTGAATGTTTACCTCGAGAAACGTGAATAAAAAGTTATTCACTGATGACAAAAGCCCATTTATAGTCACCCATGCCTTTGAACGCGTTATTACTCGCTTCAAATGGTTTTATAATCTCATAATTGATTTTAAGTTGAATTTTTTTACATTTTTGGTTAAAGTAAATTATAATTGAATGTCTACCTTAGAAAACATGAAGAAAAAGATATGCATTAGCAAGAAATGTTTATTTAGAGTAACCCATGCATTCGAAGGCCTTATTAGTCGCTTTAAATTGTTTTATAATCTCATAATTTATTTTAGGTTAATTTTTTTATATTTTTGGTTAAAACATATTATAATTGAATGTTTTCCTTGGGAAAACATGAAGAAAAAGCGATTCATTGGTAAGAAAAGTCCATATATAGTCACCCAAGCCTTCGAAAGCCTTAATACTCACTTTAAATGGTTTTATAATCTGATAATTGATTTGAAGTTGAATTTTTTAACTTTTTTAGTTAAAACATATTATAATTGAATGTTTACCTTGAAAAATGTAAAAAAAAAGCTATTCATTGTTGACAAAAGCCCGTTTATAGTCACCGATGCCTTTGAACGCATTATTACTCGCTCTAAATAATTTTATAATCTCATAGGTGACTTTAAGTAGAATTTTTTTTCATTTTTACTTACAGTAGATTATAATTGAATGTCTGCCTTGGTAACTTAAAGAAAAGCCAGTCATTGACAAGAAAAGTCTATTAATAGTCACCCATGCATTTGAAATCCTTATTACTTACTTTAAATGATTTTATAATCAAATAATTAATTTTAGGTTGACTTTTTTTTACATTTTTAGTTAAAACAGATTATAATTGACTATCTGCCTTCGGAAACATGAAGTAAAAGCCAACCATTGGAGAGAAAAGTTCATTTATATTTACTCATGCCTTTGCAAGCCTTATTACTCGCTTTAAATAGTTTTATAATCTCATAATTGATTTTAAGTTGATTTTTTTACATTTTTGATTAAAATATATTATAATTAAATGTCTGCCTTGGGAAACATGAAGTAAAAGCCATCCATTGGTGAGAAAAGTTAATTTATAGTCATTCATGCCTTTGAAAGCATTATTACCCGTTTTAAATTGTTTCATAATCACATAATTGATTTTAAGTTAAATTTTTTAACATTGCCAATTAAAATATATTATAGTTGAATGTTTACCTCAGAAACGTAAAGCAAAATCCATCCATTGGTACAAAAAGTCTATTTATAGTTATTCAAGCCTTCGAAAGCTTTAATGCTCGCTTTAAATAGTTTTATAATCTCATAATTCGTTTAAAGTTGAATTTTTTTATATTTTTGGTAAAAACAGATAATATTTGAGTGTCTGCCTCTGGAAACATAAAGAAAAAACTATTCATTGGCAAGAAAAGTTCATCTATAGTCATCCATGCCTTCGAAAGCCTTGTTACAAGCTTTAAATGGTTTTAAGTTGAATTTTTTTATATTTCTGTTAAAAACAGATAATTTTTGAATCTATGCCTTGGGATTTTTGAATGTACGCCTTAGTAAATGTAAAGAAAAAGCTATTTATTGACAAGAAAAGTCCATTTATAGCTACTCATACCTTCAAAAGCCTTGTTACTTGCTTTAAATGGTTTTATAATCTCATAATTGATTTTAGGTTGAATTTTTTTATATTTTTGTTTAAAAAAAATTATAATTGAATGTCTACCTTGAGAAACATGAAGAAAAAGCCATTCATTGACAAGAAAAGTCCATTTATGGCCACCTATGCCTTCGAAAACCTATTACTCGCTTTAAATGGTTTTATAATCTCATAGTTGATTTTAAGTTGAATTTTCTTACATTTTTTGATAAAACAGATTATAATTGATTGTCTGTGTCTGGAAACATGAAGAAAAAGTCATTCATTGGCAAGAAAAGTCCATTTATAGTCACCCATGCCTTTGAAGGCTTTATTACTCGCTTTAAATGGTTTTATAATCTCATAATTGATTTCAAGTGAAATTTTTTAAAATTTTTTGTCAAAACAGATTATACTTGAATGTCTGCCTTAGGAAACGTGAACCAAAAACCATTCATTAGCAAGAAAAGTCTATTTATAGTTACCCATGCCTTTGAAAGCCTTATCATTCTCTTTAGATGATTTTATAATCTCATAATTGATTTTAAGTTGAATTCTTTTATATTTTTTATCAAAACAGATTATAATTGAATGTCTGCTTCATGAAACGCGAAGAAAAAGCCATTCATTGAAAAGAAAAGTCCATTTATAATTACTCATGCCTTCGAAAGCGTTATTACTCACTTTCAATAGTTTTATAATCTCATAATTGATTTTAGATTGAATATTTTTATATTTTTTATTAAAAAAGATTATAATTGAATGTCTATCTTGATAAACATGAAGAAAAAGTCATTCATTGGTACGAAAAGTCCATGTATAGCCACCCAAGCCTTCGAAAGCCTTTTTACTCACTTTAAATTGTTTTGTACTCTCATAATTAATTTTAGTTTAACTTTTTTATATTTTTGATTAAAATATATTATAATTGAATGTCGAACTTAAGAAATGTGAAGGAAAAGCCAGCCATTGGAGAGAAAAATTCATTTAGAGTCACTCATGCCTTCGAAAAGCATTATTACCCACTTTAAATGGTTTCATAATCACATAATTAATTTTAAGTTGAATTTTTTAACCTTTTTTATTAAGATATATTATAGTTGAATGTCTAACTCAGGAAACATGAAGTAAAAGCCATCCATTGGTACGAAAAGTCTATTTATAGTCACTTAAGCCTTCGAAAGCCCTGTTACTTGCTTTAAATGGTTTTATAATCTCATAGTTGGTTTTAAGTTGATTTTTTTTTATATTTTTGATAAAAACAGATAATATTTGAGTGTTCACCTTGGGAAACGTAAAGAAAAAGCTATTCATTGACAAGAAAAGTTTATCTATAGTCACCCATGCTTTCGAAAGTCTTATTACATGCTTTAAATGATTTTAAGTTGATTTTTTTTATATTTTTGGTAAAAAAAGATAATTGTTTGAATGTAAGCCTCTAGAAATGTAAAGAAAAAGCTATTCATTGAGAAGAAAAGTCCATTTATAGCTACTTATGCCCTCAAAAGCGTTATTACTCGCTTTAAATGGTTTTATAATCTCATAATTGATTTTAGGTTGAATTTTTTTATATTTTTGGTTAAAACAAATTATAATTGAATGTCTACCTTGAGAGACATGAAGAAAAAGCTATTCATTGGCAAGAAAAGTCCATTTATAACCACCCATTCCTTCGAAAGTCTTATTACTCGCTTTAAATGGTTTTATAATCTCATAATTGATTTTAAGTTGAATTTTCTTACATTTTTGGATAAAACAGATTATAATTGATTGTCTGTGTCTGAAAACGTAAAGAAAACATCATGCATTGGCAAGAAAAGTCCATTTATAGTCACCCATGCCTTTGTAGGCTTTATTACTCACTTTAAATGGTTTTATAATCTCATAATTGATTTTAAGTTAAATTTTTTAAATCTTTTGTCAAAACAGATTATAGTTGAATGTCTGCCTCAGGAAATGTGAAGAAAAAGCCATTCATTGGCAAGAAAAGTCCATTTATAGTTACCCATGCCTTCGAAAGCCTTATACCTCTCTTTAAATAGTTTTATAATCTCATAATTAATTTTAAGTTGAATTCTTTTATAGTTTTTATCAAAACAGATTATAATTGAATGTCTGTTTCAGGAAACATAAAAAGAAAGCCATTCATTAGCAAAAAAAGTTCATTTATAGTTACCCATGCCTTCAAAAGCCTTATTACTCACTTTCAATAGTTTTATAATCTGATAATTGATTTTAGATTGAATTTTTTTACATTTTTCATTAAAACAGATTATAATTGAATCTACCTTAAGAAATATGAAGAAAAAGACATTTATTGGTAGGAAAAGTTCATGTATAGCCACTCAAGCCTTCGAAAGCTTTATTACTCACTTTAAATCGTTTTGTACTCTCATAATTGATTTTAAGTTTAACTTTTTTATATTTTTGATTAAAATATATTATAATTGAATATCTAACTTGAAAAACGTGAAGAAAAAGCCATCTATTGGAGAGATATATTTATTTATAGTCATTCATGCTTTCGAAAGTATTATTGCTCACTTTAAATGGTTTCATAATCACATAATTGATTTTAAGTTGAACTTTTTAACCTTTTTTATTAAGATATATTATAATTGAATGTCTACCTTGGGAAACATGAAGTAAAAGCCATCCATTGACATGAAAAGTCTATTTATATTCACTCAAGCCTTCGAAAGCCTTGTTACTTGCTTTAAATAATTTTATAATCTCATAATTAGTTTTAAGTTGAATTTTTTTACATTTTTGATGAAAATAGATAATTGATTTTAAATGGTTTAAATGGTTTCATAATCACATAATTGATTTTAAGTTGAACTTTTTAACCTTTTTTATAAGATATATTATAATTGAATGTCTACCTTGGAAACATGAAGTAAAAGCCATCCATTGACAACGAAAAGTCTATTTATATTCACTCAAGCCTTCGAAAGCCTTGTTACTTGCTTTAAATAATTTTATAATCTCATAATTAGTTTTAAGTTGAATTTTTTTACATTTTTGATGAAAATAGATAATATTTGAGTGTTTTCCTCGAGAAACATAAAGAAAAAGCTATTCATTGGCAAGAAAAGTTCATATATAGTCACTCATGCCTTCAAAAGCTGTATTACATGCTTTATATAGTTTTATAATCTCATAATTGGTTTTAAGTTGAATTGTTTTACATTTTTGGTAAAAACAGATAATTTTTGAATGTCTTCCTTGGAAAACGTAAAGTAAAAGCCATCCATTGGTAGAAAAAGTCTATTTATAGTCACTAAAGCCTTCAAAAGCCTTATTACTCACTTTAAATGGTTTTATAATCTCATAATTGGTTTTAAGTTGAATTTGTTTACATATTTGGTAAAAATAGATAATATTTGAGTGTCTGCCTTGGGAATCGTAAAGAAAAAGCTATTCATTGGCAAAAAAAGTCCATCTATAGTCACCCGTACCTTCGAAAGCCTTATTACATGCTTTAAATGGTTTTATATTCTCGTAATTGGTTTTTAGTTGATTTTTTTTGTATTTTTGGTAAAAATAGATAATTTTTGAATGTGTACCTAGGGAAGCGTGTAGAAAAAGCAATTCATTGGCAAGAAAAGTCCATTTATAGTTACCCATACCTTTGAAAGCCTTTTTACTCGCTTTAAATGGCTTTATAATCTTATAATTGATTTTAGGTTGAATTGTTTGACATTTTTTGTTGAAACAGGTTATAATTGAATGTCTAAATGAAGAAACATGAACAAAAAGCTATTCATTGGCAAGAAAAGTTCATTTATAGCCACCCATGCCTTCGAAAGCTTTATTACTTGCTTTAAATGGTTTTATAATCATATAATTGATTTTGAGTTCAATTTTTTTATATTGTTTGTTAAAATATATTATAATTGAATGTCTATCTCTGGAAATGTGCAGCAAAAGGCATCCATTGGAGAGAAAAGTTCATTTATAGTCACTCATGCCTTCAAAAACATTGTTACTCGCTTTAAATAGTTTTATAATCTTGTAATTGATTTTAAATTGAATTTTTTTACATTTTCGATTCAAATATATTATAATTGAATGTCTATCTCAGGAAACATGAAACAAAAACCATTCACTAGTAAGAAAAGTCTATTTATAGCCATTCAAGCCTTCGAAAGTCATATTATTACTCGCTTTAAAAGGTTTTATAATCTCATAATTGATTTTAGGTTGAATTTTTTATATTGTTAGTTAAATTAGTTTATAATTGAATGTTTGTCCTAGTAAACATGAAGCAGAAGCGATCTATTAGAGAGGAAAGTCCATTTATAATCACCGATGCCTTCGAAAGCATTATTACTCATTTTAAATGGTTTTATTATCTGATAGTTGAATTTCAGTTGAATTTTTTATATTTTTAGTTAAAACAGATTATAATTGAATGTCTACTATGGGAATCATGATGAAAAAGCCATTCGTTGGCAAGAAACATCATTTATAGTCACTTATGCCTTCAAAGGCCTTATTACTCGCTTTCAATGGTTTTATAATCTCATAATTGATTTTCAGTTGAATTTCTTTATATTTTTATTTAAAACAAATTATAATTGAATATATGCCTTAGGAAACATGAAGAAAAGCCATTCATTAACAAGAAAAGTCCATTAATAGTCACCCATGCCCTCGAAAGCTTTATTACTCACTTTAAATGATTTTATAATCACATAATTGATTTTAGGTTGAATTGTTTTACATTTTTATTTGAAACAAATTATAATTGAATGTTTGCCTTAGGAAATATGAAGAAAAAGCCATTCATTGGCAAGAAGAGCCCATTTGTAGTCACTTAAGCCTTCGAAAGCCTTATACATGCTTTAAATGGTTTTATAATCTCATAATTGATTTTAAATTGAATTTTTTATATT
>NW_018397270.1:4586156-4719757 GCF_002168275.2 Theobroma umbraticum | reverse complement strand
AACACTTATCCATGATTCGGGCATTGATATGGAACGTTCGTGGAATTGCTGCTTCAGTAATTCAACGGAGACTAAAAAAATTAAAAATGATGCGCAACATCAAGCTGCTTGTTGTTTTAGAACCTATGGTGAATACCAACAAAATACATTATATTAAAAGGAGATTGGGTTTTGAGTTGGCGATTGCTAATTGCTCTCAAAAAATATGGTTTTTTTTGTACTAATGATATCTACTGTGAAGTGTTGCTGGATCAAGTTCAATGCTTACATGTTAAACTGTCTTCCCCGTGGCTTGCACAATCAGTCTATGCATCCTTTGTTTACGCCAAATGCACCTGACTTAAGAGAATGGACCTCTGGAATAATCTGAGAATAATTTCAGAAGATATACAGGCACCGTGGCTGGTTGGAGGGGATTTTAACTCCATAGTAAGCTGTGAGGAACAATTGTATGGACCCATCCCGCATGATGGATCTATGGAGGATTTGGCTTCCACTCTTCTAGATTGTGGGCTAATTGATGCAAGGTTTGAAGGGAATACTTATACCTGGACCAATAACCGCATGTTTCAAAGACTGGACCGTGTTGTATATAACCATGAATGGGCAAAATTATTCTCTTCCACAAGAAAGCAGCACCTCAACCAGGATGGATCTGATCATTGCCCACTTCTTATATCTTGCTCAAACACAAATCAAAAAGGTCCAATAACTTTCCGTTTTTTACATGCTTGGACAAAACACCATAATTTTCTTTCCTTTGTAGAACGAAGCTGGGTTACTCATCTCCAAGCATCAGGAGTGATGGCTTTTTGGGGCTAAACAACAACGGCTAAAGAGAGACTTAAAGTGGTGGAATAAGCAGATCTTTGGGGATATTTTTAAGAATCTTCGCTTGGCAGAAGCTGAAGCAGAGCAGAGAAAACATAAGTTTCAGCAAGAACCCACAGTAATTAATAGAAATTTGATGAACAAGGCCTATGCAAAGCTTAACCACTAACTAAGTATTGAAGAGCTTTTCTGGCAACAAAAATTAGGTGTCAGATGGTTGGTAAAAGGGGAACGTAATACCAAATTCTTTCATATGAGGATGCGGAAAAAAAGAATGAGAAATCATATCCTCATGATTGAAGACCAGGATGGGAATGTTTTAGAAAAACCCCAATTAATCCAAGGTTCAACCATCGAATTTTTTCAGAATTTGTTGGAGGACTACAGTGACATATCCAGGTTTGATTCCTCTCTCATCCCTGAAATTTTGAATACTGAGGATAATGATTTTCTGTGTGCAGCCCCTTCGCTTCAGGAAATTAAAGAAGCGATTTTTAATATCAATAAAGACAGTGTGGCTGGTCCAAATGGGTTCACTTCACTCTTTTATCAACATTGCTGGGAGATAATTAAGCAGGATCTTTTTGAAGTCGTGCTAGATTTTTTCAAAGAATCCCCACTTCCGCGTGGTATCACTTCCACAACGTTAGTTCTATTGCCTAAGAAGCCGAATGCCTGTAGATGGAGTGATTTTCATCCTATCAGCTTATGCACTGTCTTCAATAAGATAATAACAAAACTTTTGGCGAACTGACTCTCCAAAATTCTTCCATCAATAATTTCTAAGAACTAGAGTGGTTTTCTTACTAGTCGACTCATCAGCGACAATATCCTATTGGCCCAGGAACTCATTAGCAAACTTGATGCCAAATCGAGGGGAGGTAATGTGGTATTAAAACTTAATATGGCCAAAGCATATGACCGGATGAATTGGGACTTTATCTATATGATGCTACAACAATTCGTTTTTAATACACAGTGGAAAAATATGATCAAAGCATGCATCTCCAATTGTTGGTTCTCCTTACTTATCAATGGTTCATTGGTGGGATACTTCAAATCATAGAAAGGTCTACGGCAAGGAGATTCTATCTATCCTCTTTTGTTCATCCTGGCAACAGAATATTTGTCTAGAGGCCTCAACAACTTATTTAGTCACTATACTTCTCTGCATTAGCTATTGGGTTATCGAATGCCGGTTAGTCATCTGGCTTTTGTTGATGATATAGTGATTTTTACTAATGGATGTCGTTCAGCCTTGCAGAAGGTTATGGATTTTTTACAGGAATATGAACATGTGTCTAGGCAGTAGGCCAATCATGAGAAAAGCTGCTTTATCACATCTAAGGGTTGTGCATTGGCGAGGAGGCAAATTATTTCACAAACCACTGGATTTCATCATAAAACATTCCCTGTCATCTACCTTGGAGCTCCACTCTATAAAGGACCGAAAAAGGTATTTCTTTTCGATGCTTTAATTACTAAGATTCGGAATTATATTCAAGTTGGGAAAACAAGATTCTATCACCAGGAGGCCGTATCACATTGCTGAGAAGTGTCCTTTCCTCCCTTCCAATGTACTTATTACAAGTTCTGAAGCCACCGGTGACAATCATTGAGAAAATAAAAAGAATTTTCAATAGCTTTCTGTGGGGGGACTCAAATGAAAGTAAAAAGATGCACTAGACAGCTTGGAGGAGAATCACTTTCCAAGCTCGGAGGGGGGTCTAGATATTAGGAGTTTGACTGATGTGTTTGAAGCCTTTACAATGAAATTATGGTGGAGATTTCAGACAGCCCGAAGCATATGGACAGATTTTTTGAAAACCAGATATTGCCTTGGACAAATACCACACTATGTACAACCGAAATTACATGACTCCTTAGTCTGGAAACGGTTGATTGGTGGAAGGAATGCTACAATGCAAAACATGCAATGGAGGATAGGAAAAGGTGAATTATTCTTTTGGCATGATTGTTGGATGGGTGACCAACCTCTAGTAACTTTGTTCCCCTCTCATCAAAATGATATGTCCTATGTTAATACATTTTATAGTGATGATGATTGGGCTGAGGATAAGTTGCGATTATATCTACCTGTGAATCTAGTTGCTGAGATTTTGCAGATACCTTTTGATAGATCACAAGATGACATTGCTTATTGGGCACTAACCACGAATGGGGAATTCTCAACTAGGAGTGCTTGGAAAACAGTAAGAAAACGCCAAACACCAAATGCTATGGGAGCTCTGCTTTGGCACAAAAGCATTCCGTTATCCATATCCTTTTTCTTATGGAGAGTATTAAATAATTGGATTCCGGTTGAACTTCGATTAAAGGAAAAAGGTATTCAATTAGCCTCCGAATGTAAGTACTGCAATTCTGAGGAGTCTTTAATACTTGTCATATGGGAAAGTTCGGTTGCGAAACAGGTTTGGATTTTCTTTTCAAATTTCATTCAAATAAGTGTGCTGAATCCTCACCATTTTTCTCAAATTTGTTGGCATGGTATTACTCTGGTGATTGCGTTACAAAGGGTCACATCCGAATTTTAATTTCGATATTTATATGTTGGTTCATGTGGTTGGAAAGGAATGATGCAAAGCATAGGCAACTTGGAATGTATCCTGACAAAATTATCTGGCGAGTTTTGAAAATGTTGAGACAACTACATGCAGGGTCCCTTTTGAAACAATGGCAATGGAAAGGCGATTTACATATAGCCAATATGTGGGGCTTTAACTTCCCTCCAAAATATCATCCCCCTCCTCAAATAATATACTGGATTAAGCCATTTATGGGTGAGTATAAGTTGAATGTAGATGGTAGCTCCAAGAACAATCAAAATGCTGCAAGTGGAGGAGTCCTTCGGGATCATTCAAGTAAACTGATCTTTGGTTTTTCACAAAATATAAATCCTTGTAATTCCCTACAAGCGGAGCTTCATGCTTTATACCGAGGTCTGCTCTTATGCAAACAACGGAATATAAATAACCTATGGATAGAAATGGATGCATTAGTGGTTGTACAGATGATCTAAAACTCCCACAAAAGGTCACATGACATCCGGTATTTGTTGGAGTCCATAAGGAAGTGTCTTAGCAGCATTTCATTCAGAATATCGCATATTTATCGAGAAGGCAATCAAGCAGCAGACTTCCTCTCTAACCAGGGATACATGCATCACCATCTACGTGCTTTCTCACAGGCCCAAGGTGAACTGCATGGCATGCTAAAATTATATAGATTAAATTTACCATATGTTCGGTTTAAAATATTTCCGTTCACCCATTCTTCAGATCAGAAGAAAATGCTAATGCCATTACCCACGAGCCTGCTCAAATTGTTTGCCACCTGCGAGAAAACAAAGTTAGTAGGGGAAAGAGGGGCACTAAATAAGTTTGAGTATTATTTATGTATACCGCAAGATACTCTGTTTGTACATTTCTTGAATCACATCTATAGTTCCAATTATCAAAATGCAGCTTTTCTTGGATAAAAGAATCATCTTGTTTTCATTCTTGGAATTTTAAATTTCTTGATACCTGTTTGAATTGAAAGTGAATTTTTTTACAGGTCATGAAAGGAAGACAGCGAGGTCTACAGGAAAAGGCTGGTAGTTTCTTCTGCCAGGTGTGCAAAGCGTTCTTCAAATTCTTCGAGGGATTGGAGGAGCATTACAATGATCTTAAAACCAAACACAAAGGGGCATCTGTTTGCCACACCTGCGAACAAGTGCACCATAAGGGAGCGCATGTGAGATGTTCCAGAGGAGGAACAAGTTCCGGACGAGGAATAAAATGAAGTTTAAGATGCAAAACGACTGCAGGTGATTCTGATTTGTGAATGGTAGAGTTTTTTTGTTTCTGTCTGCCAAGTGGTGGTTTTTGGTTTGACTTTGCTCCATCAACCCCTTGTTTGTGATGCTACCAAAACTTTTGTAGGTAGTTGGTTTGACAATTATACCATCACTTTTCAAAAAACCAAAAAAAAAAAAGCAGTTCTAAGGTAATTTCATGATAAGCTAAACACAATTCATCATTAATAACCAAGTGCATCAAATCTCTTTTCTAATGAACTCTTAGGCCTTTGTCAAACAGCACATCCATACACAGAAGTTCATTGAAAGCAAATGCAACGCGGCCACCAAACTTTAGAAAGCCTTAAAACTCTTAAATCAGTCACATTAAACATAGAACTAGTATAACTGTTTTAGCCTCTATAAAGTCCTAAGTCAGTCAAAGACTGAATAGTTCTGCATTTCTTTGACACACAGTCTTCTTTTTCCTTGATCCTTCTGCTACATAGAGCATCACGAAAATCCCTGCCAGCCCTTTTCAGTAACTAAACTCAAAATATCGGCACTGCAAATTCTAGAAACAAGAGGACAGACGATAGCAACTGGTAAAGCATCAGAAGAGTGAATCTATAGATTCAGGAAAAAGAAAGCGGTAGGCAGGGAAGAGAATGCTCACCGCTACCGGTAGATACGGAGATGGAAAGAAGGGAAATTAGGAAACTCGAAAGACCTAAAGTGCCGTCGTTTTAGCTTCTAGCAGTATACTCTTGGCTGTGTCTGCGGTAATGAGTGATAGAGCGACAAATGGCAATTTTTGGTTCACTTGCACGCATGGGCTTTATATAGAGAAAGTCAAGCTGTAAGTGTTAAATAAAAGCCACATGCCCCTCTGATTCTATACAAAATTTTCTTTCTTCTTCTCCAACACCACCGCAACTCTCATCCGCCGCTCCACTCAACCTGTGAGTTCTCGTCCAACTTCTTCTTTCCTTGACAGGTACCTACTCTTCGAATGGACAATTTTTTATCAATATAAACCATTCTATTTTTTCATTATTAGACTGGCTTACAAAATTTTTAGCTTTAGGGCTGTGAACTTTCCGTTTCCTGAATTTTACCTTCAACATTCAAAGTTGAACATTTTACTCACTCCTCTTGCCTCCAATTATGGTAATTGGCTGCTTAATTATCCTAGTTTGTTGAGGTAGAGGAAAAAGAAGAGGGCAAGTAGCAGTAGCAGCCATGAGTCTTGTTGTTTCAGCCGGTGGTCACTCCTTCTGTTTGCAGGCCCGTAGAGGGTTTTCAATTTCGAAATCAAAAGTGCCCAAATTGAGCCCGCGAGCTGCTTTGACAGAAGCCAGACCCAGAGTCAATGGTTCACTTGCGGTGCAAGTATTGAGAGGGGACCGAGCGGAGGACCTGCAGGCCGAGGCCAGGGCCATGGCACGTGCTGCCAATGCCTCTATCTACAGCCCTGAACTGCTTGCGCGCAAGTATGGGTCACGGCCTGTCCAGGTGATACTTTTGATTTGAACCGAATCAATGATAAAATAGAAGTCGTTATAAGGAATTAGTTAGGTTTCAAGTTTTTCTGATGAGAATGAAATTCCTGTGATTAGGCATTGAAGAGGACTTTGGAAATCTTGGTAGCCTTAGGTTCTTTTGCTTTGAAACTGTTGTTGGAGCAAAGGAATGGAATGCTGGATCGAAACAAGAGAAAGCGAGCCGCTGAGTTGAGGACGATCTTCACCAGATTAGGGCCTACTTTTGTAAAGCTAGGTCAGGGGTTATCCACTAGGCCTGACATCTGCCCACCCGAGTATCTTGAGGAGCTCGCTAGGCTGCAGGTTATTTTCTCTCTTTTCTTGGGGTTTTGATTTTGCTGTTATGCTCCTTAAACAGTTCCTTGGCTTGGATTAATTTCATTGACGTCCATCTTTATTAAGTCAGTCTGCTATTTGTAGGATGCTCTGCCTACATTTCCTGATGCAGATGCATTCTCATGCATCGAAACAGAGTTGGGGGTGCCGCTTGACTCCATTTTCTCTTCAATATCCCCTTCTCCTATTGCAGCCGCCAGTTTAGGCCAAGTCTACAAAGCTCAACTTAAGCGTTCCGGCCAAACAGTTGCTGTCAAGGTGCAACGACCTGGTATTGAAGAAGCTATTGGACTTGATTTTTACCTCATAAGAGGCCTAGGATTACTCATTAATAAATATGTTGACATCATCTCCAGCGATGTTGTTGCCCTGATTGATGAATTTGCCCGCAGAGTTTATCAAGAGCTCAACTATGTGCAGGTTAGGTTTTTTCACCAATCTTATAACATCATTTTGTATTTGATTCCCTCCTTTGGCTTGAAGAACAAAAACATCCTCAACAATCCATCAACTTTCTTTTCTTTTAGGGAAAATTTGCCATGTATATCTTTTCAGAATTTGTGAAACAGAATAACAAAAAGAGGTGCATTTGTCTTAATTTCTGTACCATTTTTTGGGGTATGATTGTTAATTTTGACAGGTGCCTGCAGGAGGGACAGAATGCAAGGAAATTCAAGATGTTGTATGCTGACAGGGAGGATATCCTTGTTCCAGATATCTTTTGGAATTATACAAGTGGCAAAGTATTGACAATGGATTGGGTTGATGGAGTGAAACTGAATGAGCAAGCTGCCATTGAAAGTCAAGGTTTGAAGGTTTTGGATTTAGTGAACACAGGTATCCAGTGCAGCCTTAGGCAGCTGCTAGAGTATGGATATTTTCATGCGGATCCTCATCCTGGAAATCTTTTGGCAACACCCGAGGGAAAGCTGGCTTTTCTCGATTTTGGAATGATGAGTGAGACCCCAGAGGAAGCTAGATCTGCTATCATTGGTCATGTTGTTCACATGGTCAATCGGGATTATGAAGCTATGGCTCGTGATTACTATGCTCTAGATTTCTTGTCCCCTGATGTAGATGTCGCCCCAATTGTGCCAGCACTGCGAGACTTCTTTGATGATGCTCTTAGCTACACTGTGAGCGAACTAAACTTCAAAACGCTAGTTGATGGTTTAGGTGCTGTTTTATATCAATACCCGTTTAATGGTGAGCTGATCTTTTTCATTTACTTTTGAGAGCTATCCTCAAGTCTGTTTACTGTATGCTTATATAATGGACCTTAACTGCGTTGTTGTATTGTAGTAAATGAAACAGTGCTTCTTTGACTGTTTTCTTGCTAACTTATTAACTTTTTTCAAAAAAATTTTACCACTATCATCATTTTGTATCCTGAAATTCCGATGTCTCAAAAAAACAGCTCCTTTTTTCTCAATACCCCCAAAGACTGAGCGAGGAGGGAGTGGATGCTATAACGTGGATAATTTCTTATGGATTCTAATGTTTTGGGTTTTCCATTTACTTGCAGTTCCTGCCTATTATGCACTGATATTGAGGTCGCTTACCGTGCTAGAAGGGTTAGCCCTTTATGCTGATCCTAATTTTAAGGTGCTGGCTGCCTCATACCCATACTTTGCTAAAAGGCTTCTAACAGATCCAAATCCATATCTGAGAGATGCTCTTATAGAGTTGCTTTTTAAGGATGGGAGGTTTAGGCATGTATTTGCTTCTACTGATTTACATGTCCTCTTTTTCTCTGCACATTTTGTTTGATGATATCTGCCCACCTAAAATCCCTGTAATTTCTGTTTGTGATAGGTGGAATAGACTAGAAAACCTTCTTGTTCAGGGAAGAAAGGACCGAGATTTCTCCGCGAAAGATGCTTTGCAACCTGTTTTAAAGCTACTACTGGGACCAGATGGTGAAGAGCTTAGGACTTTAGTAATTAAAGAGGCTGTTCGTGTTACTGAAGCTGTTGTTCTATGCACAGTTGTTGATACATACAACTCTGTACCCCCTTTTATGCGTACTCTAATGTTCAATGGCAATGGAGGTGGACCGCTTGTAATGAGTGCTACTGAATTGGAAAGCATGATAGAGCTTCGGGACCAGGTCTTTAGAATCTGGGGGCTTCTTCGTTCCTCTGAAAATTTTGATCCAGCACTTTTCCAGCCTATTTTACAAGTAAGTAAACCTTATTTGTGGTATAGTTTGGTTACAGTAGAAAAGAATATACAAAGACAACACAGAGAGAGAGACAGAGACAGAGAGAGAGAAGCCATAATTATTGCAACACTGTCTCACACTACTGTTAAAATTTCATTTTAATTGGTTTTAATGTCTGTCAGCTCTTTTAGTCAAAATACTTTTGGATGATTGATATATTATACTTTATTGAGGGCTAGTATTAATTGTTGATATAGGGTTTAAAATTGCATAAGATGCTCTCTTATTGATGTAGTCCAGAATTAATTCTAAGCTCTTATACATTTTCTTGTATCTGGTCATAAGCATGGACGATGATAACACTTCGTAAGCATGTGAACGTGAAGACTCATGGCATCAGAGTGTTAAGGAGTTAAATAAATAAAAACTCTAGATTATTAAGCTATGAACTTAGTAGCTCAATGACAGTTTCATTGACCCTCTGCCCTTCCACCGAAAAAATGGCTGCCCAAAGATTCTAAAATCAAATAGGGAAATACTTTGTCTGCCTTTTCGTGAAAGGTCTTCACCAGGAACTCTTTTTCATTGTGTTCAATAAATTTGAATGTTACTGTAGTGTGAATTGAGCAGCAAAGCTGTTAGGAGGTACTGATTTATAGTTTAAAAGTTGATGCTTTGATGGCTATGGGAAAATTGACAATCCTAGGACTATTTTCTCGAGCTCCAGAGACCACCTTTCCAAGATGTGCATATATTTTTGTAATTTCACCAAGATGTCTTTCAAGAACATTTTTTTTTAACAAAAAAAATTGCAATCATTCTTAATTGATCCTTTAAAAGGCCCGATGTTAGAAGCTCTGGGGAGTTCATGCTGAAAGTAAATGAGGATCTAACTTTTGGAAGTAGCAATTGGCCCAAATCATTTCTTTACACAATTATAATATTTAATGGAGCTGGCTAATGAAGGGTTCTTGAGCAGGTCCTTCAACAACCTGATGCACGAATTCTAGGGGGGCGTGTGGTTGGTGGGATCACTCAGCGTCTTGCAGCTCGCTTACTGCAACAAGTTCTTCGAACACCAGCAGTTCCTACTTCAAGCTTATGAACATTGAACTTTGGGTAAGCTGATAAATGTATTTTGTACACCTGAAAATCTACAAACCATTCTTTTCCTGTCAGTTTATTCAACTAAAAGGAATGATGTCAGAAAAATTATACCAAAAAGAATACACCTTTTTGGGAATGTACCTTCTTATCAAAGAATACACTTTTTGCAAACTGTTTCTATTTGTTCAATGGTAGATGTATACATCCCCTGCCTAAAGTTTGGGTTTGGAATAAACATTACATAAAAATAACATGTGGTTTGGCATGAAAAAATGTTGCCAACTTTTTTAATTTTATTATGTCCTTAACCATAGGATTTTTTTGTTATAATTTACCAAGAAAGGTAATAGGGAATGAACACATTTACAGAAATTCAACCTTGTTCAAGAAACTATTGGGTTCAGTATTAAGTGTATGTATCTCTTTTTTCAAATCCCTCATTTATCCAAAAAAAAATAAATCAATTTACAGGAAAGTAAAGATATTCACAGAAATTCAACCATGCATTGTGTTTAATAAACTGTTGGACTATTTTTTCTTTTTGGTGGTGCAAGGGCTTGCAGCTTTTGGGGGGGTGGGGAGGGAGCCAAACGGCTCAGCGGTAACATATTATTTGGGTCTGGATATATGTTTCTTTCCTATTACGAAATAAAGTTGACATTGTAAAATGAGGGAGAAATTTGAGTTGATAACTCTTGGATTTGTATATCTTGCTTTGCAAGAAGAATAAATGATCAAATTATTTGATGCTTAATTGTGTTATTATGGTGATTGGATGATGTCAAAGATGGTGCGTTTATTTAGCGAGAGTGTGAAGTTAATAAAGGTCGTAATTGTTTAAGCATCAGGCTTACTTGTTTTATATGGTTAGTGTTTGGATTTAATCATTTCAAGTGTTGATTGTTTTTGTGTCACTTTATGTTCCTTTAGTTTAATTTGTGCTGGAACAAGTGTATAAGCCCTAGACAAGAAGCTATCGTGTGGCCTACTCAGGCATTTTCCTCGGGAGATCCACTCGCAAATATTATGTGTCATAAATGGGAGTAGGAAGCATGAAGAGTGGGCATTTCTTTTTCATACATAAAATAACAAGTATGAAATATGGATGCATGAGACTGTGTTTAATCTTGCAGAAGTCACGGTTAAAGGATTGAGGCCTGTAATTTTATCTCTAGGTCCCATTTCAAAGTTCTTTGAGGATTCTAATAACAGCTTGGGTTTCAGCCAATGAAATATGATTTATACAAGATTGACTAACATTGCATTGCAGGGTGAGAAGCGCAAGGAAGGAGAAACAGCAACATATAGCAAGGCAAGAGCTAGAATGTTACAATTGCTTCTAACTGCTTGATAAGTAGTGTATTTATTAAGTTAAAAGCTTTGTTGTATTAGTGCTTGCTGCCAAATATCAGCCTCATAGGATCTGTGTGATCTCCTTTTACAAGAAAGCTTCATCAATACCATTTTTCATATGAACATATTAAGAAGATACCTTAATACATGATTAATTTATTCAACATCTTATGATTAAGGAACATGTAAGCTTTGACAAGCTCCTCCTTGACCATGAAAAGTACAGAAGCTGCAAAAACACTCTGTACTATCTTAGTGCTCATCCCCTGGTAAAAGCCACGCAATCCCTCGTACCTCATCATTTTGATTATCGCATCAACTGTACCTGCCCAGTTACCATTTTTGCCAAACCATTACCAATTACCATGGAGATGGCGGACACCTAAAGTAACTACTAAACCCCTTTGAACAAGACCAAAACAGTTTGTCATATGACAGGTGAAAGCAAAGGTTACACTAAATGTGGATGGCAATTGATATTTACCTTACCAAACAAGACAAAGAAGTAGCCAGAGCTACTCTAGGACTCCAATGTCAGTTGAGAATTTTAAAGCCTTAAGCCTATAAACAGAATTTAGACGACACATGTACACAGCGGCAAGCCAGGCTACTGAAACCTGGATTCGCAGCCTCTTTCCATACCTACGTAAATAGTTTCTCATAATAGCTACTAAAGCTTAAAAGAGCAAGGGGCAGTGTGCGTGACTAGTTAGAAAAGCTATATATATGTATTTGGGACCATCACCAAAACCTTTTCTGAAGCCACTTAACTTTGATATCACCCACTTATAATAATGGATGAGGATCCTCCAGTCAAATGCTTCCTGATGATCAAATTCATTGCTGAAACTAGAATAATAAAGGTAACTTCTAAGTAAGACTTTTGACAACATACTCTAAATCAAAAGGTTTCAGAACAAGTAAATATGACAGAAGCTGAATACTTGGTAAAGGTGCAAAGAAAGAAAACTAAAGCCATTTTGAAAATGGGAAATCAGAATATGCATAAAATCAATTGCTGTCAACATGGAATTAGCTACAAATAGGATTACAGCCAGATAGATCATATGAGGGAGCATGTTTGAATGTTGTAATATTGCTACACAACCAGATATGCTTTATTAAGCATAACTTTGGCAATACCAGATCCACCAAAAAAAGATTAGGATCCTATATACATATATATGATCAGTGACAAGTCATAAATGAACACAACAGGATGACTGAAGAGTGAGTGCATAAAATGTGTAAGGAAGCTGTGAATTTAGAATGAAACTAAACTAGAGCAAGATCCAAGAAAGGGATGTAGAAGATCCATAATACATGCATAATTCAATATACAACGCCTGTAACTTATAACTTGCAGCTTCCTAAGAATACATTATTGGCATGAGGTGGCTAACCATCGGCAAAGATAATGGCTCATGCAAACTACAAAATCTGACACTCAAGAAAAAATAGAAAAGGTGTACCCCAGTTATTATAAAGTCACCCCAGCCAAAGCTATGTTATTGCAGATAAATTGTCGAAGAAGGTTTATTCATTTATAACATGAAGGAAAGAAACGCAGTGACAGCAAAGATGATAAATTGGCCAAGATGTTTGAAAATCGTGATAGGGCTGAATTCATCTGATAACAAACCTGAATATCTCAGTGATATATTTCCACCAATCTCCTGCTTAGCTTGAAGCCTTGACTGTACAAGTATTTAAGAGAATAAAAACAGTAAGTGGCTTCAAAAATGTTGCTGCAAGACAAGGACATAAAAAGGAATCATCACATTTGCATTGACGAATTGCACAACTATTTCTGAATTCCCGAGGATGAATTTCTGCCAAACTTTACCTTGACAACCAGCAGAGGGTATGTTGTTACAGTTGCCCCAAGTTTTGCCAAGGCTCCTAGTGCAAACACCTGCTAATACAAGACAGCAAGGCAGAAAAAGTTAGGCAAGGCCACCATTGGCTATTTCTATTTTTCGATGGATTGGACTAGTTACATAGTGGGGAGGAGAAGAGGTTGAAAAGTCATTGATGGTATCAAATTGAACATTTGAGTATAGTTTGGGTACCAAATATGTGATTAACCCATTGTAATTCTATCTTTTGTTTCAACAAAAAAAAAAGTTATCTTCATTTTAGATGATATATTACAAACAAGTTTTTGAGTGTTTTGATGCCAATGGGGCAAAACCAAATTGACATAAAAATGCAACTCCAATATTATCATGCAGCATGCATCCCAACACTATTAGTTTGTCTCAAAGATATCTTGTACCTCCAAAGCTGTTACATTTTTTAATCCATGCTTATTATTAGCAGCACGTTTTTCCTTCAGACGCTTTAATGAGCTCTCATATATCGTGAACTGGATTGAGGGATTACACACCTGGCATTACATAAAATCTTCCATCAATCAGAAGCAACTAAATAATTTATCCATCGTTTAAAGATATCACTGTAGAGGCTAACCATAATGAGTGTTGGGATGATTCCTTTCCAGAATCCACGTATTCCTGCTTCTGCATAAACTTCACGAGCCTAGATAATTATGAAACATATACACTTGTGATTTGCAATGAACGAATATGATGCTTGTCATTTGCATCATAATAGGATAAAAATTATGCATAATTTTGAAAATCACAAACTCCAAGAATAAATAAAATATCTATTTAAAGTTAATAAAGAAAAAAAACCAGAGAAAATGATCACACCAATTATATATGTCCATGTCAGAAAGAGTGTAACAGCAACCTTTCCCCAACCCTGAACCCCAAGGAGTGCTTAAAAAAATTGGAAAGAGAGCTGCACAGATACCAACCGCGTGAATGGTTCCATAAGGATGAGGCTTTGTTGAATCAAGCTCAGCCAATTTATCTTGCAGTCTTGAACCTATTAAGCTGCTTTCAGAAGCCTCCCTCAATAGAGCTTCCCTTTTTGACTCCGCAATTTTTCTTTCTGCTTGAATATGAGTCTGAAGTAAAAACAGAGAATGCCATGTTGTTGATCTTCAGGGGATCACAATCACTATATACAGACCAAACTATCTCACTTTGTGAGCATTCAATGGTTACGAATTTTCGCAAAGCCTACTTGTAGGAGTTGGGTGGAACTGCCATTACAAATAAAATTATACTCCAGTATAGTAGTACAGAGAGAGCATCATTCATAGATATTAATACTGTGGTGTATTATACATAAATTAGAAATTCTAGTGGGTATGCAACATTGTGTTAACACAAACTTATTTGGTATATACACTAAACCTTCAAAAACCAGCACTAGTTGTACCACAGACTACAGCAATAGAGGGATACAAAAGGAAAGCAACAACAGACCTGCATACGGGTCACAAGAACCCATATTGGGTTTGTTAGCAATACGTTCAAGGACCTGCAGGATGAGATTATTTTTGTCAATTATTGAGGAAAGTGGAAAGCCTCTTCATTCATTAGAAGGCAGCATTACTTGTCCTTTCTTTCCCTGGTCTAACTATTACACTTTTCTGCAGCACAGGAATTGAATTTGATATTTTAGAACCAAAACGCATTTCCAAGAAAATAAAAAGAAAACCTATAGCTAGGGGATGTGTATTACATTATTAATCCCCACCCTGATGTGTCAGCGCATGGAAAGTTAGTCGTATCTTAAATTGGAATGGCATAGAAAGGGATGAGTTACCCTGCAAGAGCGGCTACAAGGAGCCAAGAAAACATGCCAACAGTGCCATCCCCGCGGCCATTTTGCTTACGGGCCCTTGCAATAACCTCAGCCTTATTTTTGAATAGCTGATAAAAGTAGTAGTAAATGCCCTGAGACCATGACATGAACATTAATACTGTTAGAGTATAAAGTGAGCAGGAAGAGCCTGAGTAAAAAAATAATGCTATAAAATAGAAAACAAAGGCAGTAGCAAGTGAAATACGTACCTGTGAAGCAGCAGTGCCAAATAAAGAAGGCTTAAGCCCCGAGTAAAGTCCTCCCCAGCCTTCAGTTCGTAGGACCTACATGAAGAATCCAACCTCAATTAGGGCCCGAGCCAGACAGAAGCTGCTGGAAAATCACTTGGAAGCATAAGCAATTTGAAAGATGACAAGTGACGTATATACATGGAGGATCTGAAGAAGCGTGCCAGTGCCAGAAGCGGCAGCGGGGGGTTTGGACCTGGCGATTCTCTCCGTTTGTTGACGCGTGTTCACCTTTGTTATATTGGCTCAGGATCATGAAACTTTTCGAAGCCATTTGCTTCTCTTTTGATTTAATTTAATTCGAAAAAGAAGAAAACATTAAGACAGAGTACCGTCTGAAGGGGATAAGTGATGATCTGAGCAACGATTCCAGCGCCTGCTCCTGCCACTCCATTCGCTATTGCGTTGGACATTCTTTCTTCCTCCTCTCCTCTCCTCGTTATCCTCTACCTACTGTCTCAGTTCCGACACTTCATTTTCATATTAATCCACTTGCGCTGTCCTGCATTCATTGCTTTCTACTCATTGACGGTTAACGGTTACAGTTTCTTACAGCCCTAAACTTGTTTTTCCTTCTTTTAACCCGACGTTAAAATAGAGTAGAATAGGGGCAATTACAAATAAGTGAAATGGACTCAAGATATTGACTAAAGGATGTAATGAAGCTAAAAAATGAGACCCGAGTGTTTTTTGGTTATGAAATCAATTACCTCTTTCTTCCCTTCGCCATAATGTATAAAATTCCAAAATTAATATGTACATGTATTAATATAGTAATTTGTATATTATTAAAACAATATGTACTTTAATATATACATTATAATACATAATAATGGAGAGTCATTCACCCTTAATTTTTTTATATTTTAAGATATAGTATTGTTATTTTTAAACAATAAAATAAGATTTCAATTAAAGGAAATTGTGGGAAATGATCAATCTTATAACCTATTTCAGAAATAGCCTTCAATACAAAGTTAATTGTTTTTACTTAATTTTAGCTATAAGATAACAAAAATGTCATTGAAACCATTTCAGACAAATTAAGCTCTCACTTTCTCCCTCTTTCCATCCAAGCAAATTAAATGCTCTCTTAGCTTGCTCTTGCCATCTAGGTCTCTCAACTCATTCAACTCACTCAGCTCTCTTTAATTTTACCACCATCGTCATTGCTCTTTGATTTATCTCTCGCAATCTTAATGTATCATCATCGATCTACAAACTAAAAAGCAGAGATGATATCAATATATGTTATGAGCTTAATTGGTTTATATTTACAAAACTCCAAAATTGATGGAAAACCCACTCAATTTATTTCTTAAAGGTTGTTTGTAAATTAAAATACTAGTCAGATTTGTTACTTTTTCATGGATACCTGTAATAGATGTAATGCAATTGGGGTGTAAAAAATCTATTGAAAATGGCATGGTATGTAACAAAATTTTTGAACATGATGTGTGAAAATTTTTTTATGACAATGACATGTAGCAAATTGTTTTTGAACATGACATGTAGAAATTTTATGAAAATGATGTGTAGAAATTTTTTATGAAAATGACGTGTAGATTTTTTTTTTACTCAAAATTATGTGTAACAAATTGTTTTTAAATATGGCATGTAACAAAATTTGGATGAATATGGCATGTAATATTTTTTCAACATGCTGTGTAATAAGTTTTTTTTGACATGGCATTTAACAACATTTTTCAATTATGCATGTAGCAAAAGTTCAAAATTTGGTGGGTAGCAACTTGTTGATAAATTGATTTGATTTTCCAAATTATAAAGATTATAAAGAGAGATGTAAACCCATTACGTGTAACATAAATTATGTGTGAGCATTTGCTTTCATCATACGATACTTGGTAATGAGTGGGTTTGAAAATAGCCCTTTTATTATGTAGGGAAAAAGCAAGTCTACTCATTACTATGTCCTGTGTGATGATGAAAAAACTAGTATCAGATAGAAGAAGCATATGATAATATTAAAAGGCAAGCCTAATTTACTCAGATTCCTACTTAAGATAAAAATCAAATTTTGTAAGGTGAGAAATGATAGCATAAACAACAAACTGGCAAAAATTTTTTTGAATATAGTGTGTAAGAACAAAAAGTTTTCAACATGGCCTGTAGGAAAATTTTAGATCATGGCATATAACAACTTTTTTGATAAATTGACTTTGACACTTATTTATTTTTAAATTTCAACAACGTGCCAAATGTGTGACTTGTGATAAGACACGGTGATCATTGGGTGAATGGCCTTTACAAGGGGGTTAGTCATGAATACCAGAGATTAAGAGTGATTTGTCATTTACAGGCATATGAAGCTCGTTGAATATGTTGTTAGGGTAAACTCATAGAATCACGAAATTGAGCTACATGCATTGATCAGTATCTTGGAAAGTTATCATGTCCAATTATCAAGGACAATGAGGATGTTGCATTAATTTTACTAAAGCAGATGAATGGTCCATCAGTTTACATCACCACTAAAGAACGATATACAAATGTTATGCCACGGGATCAAGCTATCCAATATGGTAATCACCTTAATTAGATTTAGATTTACACTATTTCACATACACCACATCATTCAGTCCCTAACCCACAATAATGGCAATCGACATTTGCACGAGTTTGTACAGTCCAATACACAGACGTCATTCTCACAATAGTTGGCTACACAATTTTGATCACATGTGCATCAAACTAATTACTTGTTGTTGTCTAACTAGTGCAGCCATTAGGTGATACTATAAAGGGTCTAATGCCATATTCAAACTACACTACAACGTTCGAGGACGAGGCCACATCTGATCAAGGTGAAGATGATTAGTTTCTGACCGATGAATATAGCTTTAATGATGATTCTGATGGTGGGCATGATGACGATTTAGAGGACGATTGGGTTTATTATAGTGACATTCTGAATTGCAATAATGTTGAAAGCAATACAAAACATGCCAAAGGTGTAAATTTAGGAGATGTTTAATGCAATGACCCCATAGACAATAACCCTATCAATAGTAAAAATGAGATTCGTTCACTTTAGAACATTGCTTGATAACATGATCAAGCAACCAAATTCAAGACCAATATCAACCAAGAGCATCAATTTTGAAGAAGTAATGGTCCCTCTTCATTGAAGCTTTTGAAAAAGAACTTTTTGGATGCTCAGATCATGGCGGTTATCGCACTTTGTCTTTTAGCTAATGAGCAGAAGAGGACAATGATTATTATGAAGGAAATGATGTCTTTAATTGTGAATCATTTATCAAGAACATCGCCAATGAGGGATCAAATTCAAGTGGCAAATTTGGTTGCTAATGTCACAAAGCTCAAGTTAGAAGTGAAGGAATATGATTTAATTAGAAAGAATATTTTATGACGACTAGTAACATTGTTGTCATTTGAGTTATCTGGCCTATGTTGTTGTCACCTTATGTCCAACCAATATTCCTATCTAGCCTCCTTCAGTGTGGACTCAAAGATTTCGTGTGCCCATAACTACAAAACTTCTGCATTGTTATTATTTTGAAAGATAGTTTACATTTAAAAAGAAAAAAATAATACCATTTTGCTAACCTGCTGAGAGGACTCCAAGTTTTGAATCACCTAGTAGAATGCCTTGGGCTTCTAATTGCACTGCCATCTACACATTCGTGGGTAAAAGTCATCTTTGCGGAAACCAGGAGCAATTAAATTCAAGGTTGATATGGTTTGGCTCATGTGGACCATATTTGGTGACTTGTTGTCATTATAAGTGTGTTGCTTTATTGGGACTTCATACTTTTTTCCTGTTTGTCCTTTTGTTTGGATAGTTTTTAAATTGTGGCATCTACTGATGAATTGATGTGAAATTCTTGTGGTGTTTGTTGATGGACAACTTAGAAACTTGTAGTCTTTGTCAATGAACAACTTTGTTTGCTTTTCTTTTATGGCATGTTTGGTCGAGCATGGAAGTTGGCTCCAAGAGAAAAAGAGATCATGTCCAAGATACTAGTAGTTAGGCTTCCCATTGTTAAAAATATACTCTCTTTCTCTCTCTCTTTTTTTTTTTAATTTTTACATTGATATTACATATTACTTTATGTGTGTTATATCCATTTTGATCTTTTGGCAGAGCAAAGTGCAAGTTCCTTTATGTCTTTTTAAAAAAAATTATAAACATTATAATCACTTAATTGATACATGACATGTCAGACTAAAATGTTACATGAAAAGGAAAATGATAAATGTTAAGGTGACATTACCTGTATCGCTCACGTAAACGTTGGTCTCAAATAAATGTGCTAAAGGAGGGGTGAATAGCACTTTTTGGCTTTCACTTATATTGACTTCTAATTGGAGATAAGTTAAAGATCAATGATGAGAAGTTAAATGCAAGATGAAGGAACGATTTAACAAAGAATGAAATGAAAGATAAAACAGGGCAGACAATATATAAAGATTTATAGTGGTTTAGTCAAAGACCTACATCCTTTACCTTGATCTTCCAACCAAGGATTTTTCAAATCAAATCACTATAAACGTTGAAATTCCTAAGCTTCCACCAAGTTTTTACAATAGCTTTTCACAGGCTCAGCCATAACCTTTAATAATGATTTTTTCCAAGATCAATCAAGACCCAAAACTAACTTTTTTTAGGCTAAGTTAGAACTTATGCACTCAATCAAGCTAACCTAAGCTTGATCAATCCCCTTAGAGTGACTCACACACTCTAAGTAATCAAGGAAAATAGAATTAAAAAAGTACCTATTATCACTAACCTAATCTGAATGGTACAAAATGAAGTGCTTAACTTTATTACAAGGATTGAAGTGAAGTGCAAGAAGTATGGAGAAAGTTTTTGCTATTTTTTAGCTCTTTTTGATCTTAGAAGCATCTCTTATGTTTCTTAGCCTTTGGGAGTGCCTTATATATTTGAAAAACCAACTCTGATGTATGTTTGATAGTTATTGACCATTGGAAATAGTTGAGAAATAGTTCTAGTCATTGGTCTGTCTTCTAGCATTCAAATTCAAATTTTCATACAGTGTGCTCTTAATTGACTAACATACTTCTTAGTGGACTAAGTATTTTCTATCTTCTACTCTTAGTTTCTGGCAGTGAGCACTTAATCAACTAACCATACGTCTTGGTTGACTAAGTCTTTTTTGTTTTCTTATTGAAGTTTCTAGTAGTGACCACTTAGTCGACTAAGTCTTTTCTGTTTTTGGACCGGCCAACTTTATTTTTGAATTTTAGTTAACTAACTCCCTTAGTTATCCGACTAAAAGACTTTTGCTTTGTGGCTCAATTATAGCTCTTTATTTTTATGAGTTTTGATATTTGCTTTTGAGTGATTAATTTATTAATGACATACATTTTTGTCTTGCACACTTAAGTAGTAAAGTTAGATATAAATGAGTGAGAATGTTTTATTCTCATCAAAAACTAATGGAGCCAACAATCTCTCCCTTTTTGATGATGACAAAACATTTTTTGATTAAAAGCACAATGTCTATTAGTTTTTTTTGTTCAAAACAAAATTAGTAATTTCTCTGCCAGAGTGTGTGCTCCCCTTAATATACGCATGATCTTTTCAAGTTATTTTATTATCCAAATCAATAAGCTTTTCTCTATCTCTTAAAAAAGGCAAGCATAGATTCAAACATTTTAATAAAGTGCCTTCATACAAGCTTACAGAACAATCAATAATGAATGACAGAATATTATCAGTATTGCAAATAACTGTTATTAACATTATTGTCAACAAATCACATCCATTCTAAAATCAACAGTCATTAACAATCCATTAAACACCAAAGCATGACAGAAATAAGTTCTTAGCATTCAGATATCACTAACAATCCATCAACAATTAAAATAATATATTTTCATAAACAATCTAGCATCATCAAAGTCAGATTCTTAAATTACCCTTAAATGACTTTTACCTTCTCTCCTAAAATTACTTCTACCATAACCTATCTCCCTTTTTTTGTCATTAGCAAAACAAGGATAGATCTAAAAAGAGTTTGAAGGGGTTGATTTATCTGTTCCAAAATGGACATTAAAGGGTTCATGAGATGGCACAAGTGAGGATTTTTATGATAGGGAATTAGAAGAAGATGTGTTTGAAACTTGAAGTGGATCCTAAACAGAAGACTTGACTGAAGATTTGGCTTTTTCAGCTAATCTTGAGGATATTCTCCTCTTGAGAAACTTAGTTTTTGTTGCCATAGTCTTTCTGCCTTTGCCACTAGATTTAGTTTTATCTTATGCAAATACAATTGCTTTCTTTTTTTTCTTTCCCAGTTTGTTCACCTTTTCTTATAGTATGGGTAGATTTAAGGGATGCTATTGCAGATGCTGGTTTTTGTGCTTTACTTTTTACTGTTTCTTTTTTAGCTTGCTCTTCCCTTACCATCTAGTGAAAGACATCCATGATTAGAACTTCCTAAAAGTTTTTCGAAGATGGTTTGTCTACTTGCAGTTCACCATACTATGGAGAGTTGTCATTAACACTATCTTTTTCCTTAATTTCAGGTTCAGGGGTGGGCAGTTTCCTTACTGGACCAAATTCTGGTTCATCACCTTTAACTTGAAATGCAGGATTTTCAGTAGTTTGTCCTACCGGTGCTGAACTTGGTGCCGCTATGTACCTTCAGTTGTAGGACCAGAAGATGTTTTTCCTTTTTCTTTCATAAAATTTCTCATTTCTTGCAAATTTTCTTTAATTTTCTAGATTCTTACAAACTGATCAGTAAGCTTCCCATTAATTCTCATCAATAAATCCAAAATCATTTTATTTGAAACCTAAGAGAAAGTTGTCTTAGTTTGAGCAAAGGCAGGATGCTCTTCTCTTAAAGTAACTTTGGGGGTTTTGATAAATTTTTCTTCTTCCAGCTTGTACCCTATTTTTGGCAAACTTTCTAGATACATAGCCCGATCCCTACTCTTAACTTGATCCATTTCATATCTAGAACTAGATCCCCTTTTTCTTTACCAAAGAAGTGATTACATTTCCATAAGGTAGATTCACCTTGTCAATTCAACATGTTCCTTTCATTCTCTCTATCATGAATCTTTTTAAATTGAGGGGAGTAGCATTAAAAGCATGCTCCATCAACCATATATCTTGAAGACTCACATAGTTGAAGTTGCCACCTTTACCATAAATTGTTGAAGCTATAAAGTAATGCAAGATCCTACTTTGTGAACTTTTAATAAAACTTACATAACGTTTAGAGGAGTATCTTTTCTTTTTTCCTGTGATTATTTTCCACAGAGATAAGAGATCATAATCCTCAGGGATTTCATACTCTCCCTTATTACACTCAATTTTGAGTAGATTTCCCAAATCAGTGGTAGTGATCACAAACCCTTTTCCATTTAGAAACACATTTAGACCATTTTCAACAAAATCCTCAGGGTCATCAAGTTCATTTTCATCCAGTGTAATACTAGTATAGAATTCTTTTACAAGGTTGGCACTATAGGTTCTGTTCTTAAAAACACTCAATTTCTTCAATTTTATTTCTTCAAAGTAATTCAATAGACCCTTTTTAATTTTTAGAACTTCATTAAAACTATCCTAGTCAATATATTTCTCACAAGAGATGAGAGCATTCTTTATTTTACTAAATCTATCCTCATGAGTTTTATTTATGAATTTCGAGGATGGAGGATTACCTTTTTTGGTGATTTTCCCTTTTTCCTTCTTTTTCTCTGATTTCTGTTTTTTCTCTTTCTGTTTCTTCCCAATTTTCTCAATCATTGAAATTGACTCATCCTTCTTCATTTTCTTTTGAATTTCGAATGGTGGACTGTCTTCTATGGGTCTTTTTCCTTTCTTCTTTTCCAAAATATCTCTAGGTAAGGAAGATTTGGCCATCGGTTTTGGAAAGTTTAGACTTAAGGTGTAGAAAATTGGAGAAGAAGGGTTTTGATTTTTGAGAGGAATGGTTTCATATGGGAGAGAGAGTGTAAAGAGAATATGAGGAGTTAAGAGAGGTTATTCTTCAAAAAAAAAGTCAGACTCCCCTTTAAATGTGGTCAGTTACTTCTTTTTTCAAAATTTAAAAATCTACCTCCCATTTTGTTTTCTAGTTAAGCGGATTTTCTTTTTCTTCTTCACCTGTTATGCTTCCCTTTTTTTCTTAAATTTTGTTATTTTTAGTTTGGTTTCTTAACTTGACTGAGTTTTATCCGTATCTGACTAAGTTTATCATTAAAAGAAATAGAATGCTTTTAGTTGGTTAAGTGATTCTCTTAATCAATTAAATGTCTACTATCTTATGAGATAAAGGGTCAAAAATTTACCTAAAGCTCTTGTACACTAACCATTCCTAGATTTCTCCTAATTTCATAAAATCTTTTCTTATTTAAGGGTTTAGTAAATATATCAGCCAATTGATGCAAGGTGTTAACAAACTCTATCAAAATGTCTCATTTAATCACATGGTCTCTAATAAAGTGATGTCGAATTTCAATATGTTTGGTCCTAGAGTGCTGAACCAAATTCTTTGAGATGTTTATGGCACTTGTGTTATCACAAAATATTGGTACATTATGTATGGTTACTCCAAAGCCTTTTAATTGTTATTTAATTCATAAAACCTAAGCACAGCAACTACCTAAGGAAACGTATTTAGCTTCAACAGTTGAAAATGTAATAGAGTTTTATTTCTTACTTGACCAAGATACAAGCATGTTTCCTAGAAATTGGCTTGTGCCACTAGTGCTCTTTTTATCCATTTTACTTCCAATAAAATCTACATCTGAATATTCAATGAGACTAAAAGATGTTCCTCTAAGATATCATAATCTTAAATTTTGTGTATCCAAGAAATACCTAAATATTCTTGTTACAGCTGTTAAGTGTGACTTTTTAGGTTGTGATTTCTTCGAAGGACTTGTAGAGATGAGTTCTTCTAAGGATATCCTTAGGTGAGGGAAACGTTGAGACCTCACCAAAGCATTGGGATAGTCTACGAATGATTTTTCGGTACAAAGTTGTTGTTCTCACTATTTAAAATTGATAAATCATGGCATCATTTTGTAACTATATCATGTACATCCGTAAGATCGAATAAAAAGATTTAATCTACTAATATAATAAAGGATTAACTATTAAACAAAGATTAAGGAAACAACAATGGTTTAGGTTTCAATAGGATAACATAAGATTGAAATGGTACCGTTTGTGGAACGGGCGAAATAAGGGTGCGAATCCTTCCCTGTGCGTAACGGCACTCTTGAACTTGACTCTAAAGATAATTGTAGACCAATTTCTTATTCTTTTGATGAACTAAAAATTAATTTAGGACTTCGTCGACTAGAATCGAGTTAATAGGTGGCCTATCACACCTAAATGAAAAAAAGATTAGTGGTGACTCCTAACATATTTATTTTTTCCACATCTAGCCATCGGGTTCCCAGACCCATACGTTACGATAGCCATTTATTACAAACTTCTTTGTTGTGACCGATTACTTCACTCTAAACTTGTTCGAGCATTTTCCTATCTTTAAGAATGAATCAAACAATCATTTATAAACCTGTCGTGTAATACACCTAGCATTTAGAATTTACGTCAATGTCAGAAAAATCAGAAAAATGCTTTCTTGCAACATGAAGATGTTTTTAACAAAATGTCGTGTAGCAAATTCTAGACAGATTTATTTTCACAAACTTGCATGTGAATGAGAGTGCGCGAAAATGAGAAAGCTTCATTAAGGGCATTTTTCCCCAAATCTTATCTCTTAGTTAAAAATAGTTAAAATCATTAAGGGTATTTTCCCCCCAAATCTTATCTCTTAGTTAAAAATAGTTAAAATTATGAGGAGAGTTATTTTCAAAAACACCTTATATTTGAGAAATAAAAAAAAATTGTTCTTCCAATTATCATTTAGTTAGGAATAAATTGTGCAAACAAATCATTGGTATTAATATCCTATTAAAATAATTATACATTTTGTGAAAATTAAAATTCATATCTCTACATTTAGGTTTGGTAACATTCATGTATATTATTAAAATGTTAGAGCTTGCGCATTTAATTTACTATAAGATTGTAAGATGTGTACTTCTTATTTTTTAAATATAAAAATATTCCTCTTATTATGTGAGTTAGAATAAATTATATAAAATAGATCATTGAATCGTATCACAATTTAATAAATATGGTTGTTGATAATCATTTTCAAGAAGGAGACACTTGATGCTTTATAGAAGCCAAAAGCTTACATTCATTCATGGCCATTTAATTCATGCCATTCCACTTCAGAAACAAGGCGGTTTGCTTTGCTATTTTCCCATTTTTTTAGTCCTTTTTAATTATGGACGAACATATAAATGAAATCCACAAGAGGAAACCTCAATACTTCCATTGAATCATTGGTGAACATAAGAGGATAAAACAATACAGTGAACCATGAACATGGGCACAGAAAATTGAAACAACTGACAAAATCTTAACTTATAAATATAGCAAATGTTACATCAATCTTCCTCAATCTTAATTCATAAGTAGATGGGAAGAAGCTGGGCATGAAATTGGGTCTAATCAGGATATATTTGCATTCTTCAGAGATTTGCAGACCACTGCTCCTGCAGATGTCTGCATCAAGTGCTCCCCAAGCATTGCAGTACATGAAGCATCTGTCTTAAGATGAGGCTGCACCAATTCCCAAATCTTTTTCTTTTGAACCTGCAGAAATTTGAAACAGTAAATGATTAGATAACTTTGTACGGATGCTACATACTGGAGCAGAATGAATGTTATATAACCAATGAATAACCCAATACTATTATTGAAAGCTTCAAATCTTTTAGCTTTCTCAAACAGTACTGTCTGATAGGTTTTGCAATATGGAGCACAAGAAAGCCTACAACTTTCCCCGGAGCTATTATCTACCAAGCAGAACAAATCTATATATCTACCAAGCAAACTAGACAGCAACTCAGCTTTTCAACATCTATGTATGTAATGCACCCTATGTCAAAGTTTTAATGAGGATACAAGTGAACAAAGACAGGAAAGGGAAAAAAAATAGCGGCCGGTGATACCTGGTTGGGTGTGGCAGGATCAGGTAGGTTATCTTTATCGTGTTCAGTGCCAAACCATATTCTCTCGCCAGGAACTGAAGCTTCGGGGGGCACAAGAAGCTCAACATTCTGATGGGACGCATCAGAAGCAGCCATGAGCATTCCACAAGACTTGACACCCCGCATATTCCTTGGCTTTAGATTAGCAAAAACAACTACTTTTGCGTCCTCGAGGAGGTGGAGAGGGATGTTGTTAACAAGGCCGCTGCAGATGATTCTGGGCTCAGGCTCGCCTACATCCACCTCTTCCACGTAAAGAGAATCGGCCTCCTCATGCCTCCAGGCTTTGATGATTCGGCCAACCCTTAAGTCGAGCAGGTGGGCTGCATCCTTGATGTCGTCCGTGGGGTAATCACCATTGGACTCCGAAGGAGCTGTGGCCGCCGCGTTAGCGTTGGGAGCCACACAAAATGAGGGACAACCTCTGAGAATGATAAGACTATAAGGCAAAAGGAGAGCTTTCAGGGTGCTAGTTGTACCAGTGGTAGCAGCGAAAGCTCCTGTTGTTGGATATGAGGAGGTGGGTGGCTTAGTCTTCAAACTGCGGAGAAGGGGAAGCGAGCAGCTAGATAAAGATAAGCCTCTCAGACCAATCGTCGTCGCCATTCCCATTTATGGTAAATCGCCCTGAAACCTTAGGAAATAATCCTTAATTGATATGATCAATCTCCAACACCAAGATCAGAGGGGGATTGAGGAAGGAATCAAAGTGGCAACAGCTGAGTAGGAGCAATGTGGCTGCTGGCTATGTATGTATATAGGCTACAGGTAATGACCAAATAAATTGTGGAGAATAAAAATGAATTTAGGGATAATAAATAAACATTAATGTATTGGCAAAATGAGATAAATTAATTTTTATGAAAAAAAAATCATTTTTTGCTATTTACATGGAAGAAATTTTAATTACTTGATTAGTATAAATATTTTTTAAAATTTAATTTTATATGTATTTTTCCCTTGCTCGGGTTAAAAAATAGTGGTAGTATACACCATTAACTACTAATTCATTTTAGTTAATTTAAATAAATAATCTTGGGGCCTGTTCTCTGATCTCTTCTCGACATCATCGTATCGCGGAAGCTCCTTCGCCGGGTACTCCCGCTTTGCTCTCCGGTTCCTCCATCAGAGTCTTTTAAGCCGGTGCCGGTGAGTTGATTTCTTCTTCTTGCTTTTTCTTTCCCTTTAAACTGTTGTTTCTCCTCATCTTTTCTGTCTTCCTTCGTACTCTATTTTCTCGATCATTCTCGCTACACTCTAAATAATGGTCCTTCTTTCTCCAATTTTTCAAAATCCCCACCAAATTTTGATCAATAGTTTCGCACACAACCGTGGTGACCTGATTTTAATTGCTTGATTGGCGTAGATCGAGTTCGAACTGGGGCTATGCCTATTTGTATGAATTTCTGTGGCTTAATTTCGTTGATGTTTGCCATTTTGAAACTTAGACATATGCATGGTCTTGTACCTCTTCTGCAAGTCCTTCGATGAATATGAAATTCGCTAACTTGCCTTGTAATATCCTGATTTTCCATTTTGCTTTGCCTTCCTTGAAATCGACTCAACTATGGTACACCAATTTACATAATGCGCCTGCCCCTCTACCATTAATAACTGCTTGATTTAATGATATTCCTTCTTGCAAGTTTATTCACCTTTATACAAATAGTTCCATTCTGTTGAACTTCTATTTTTTCCCCCAAGTTTATTTGTATGATTTTGACGGACGTTAATTTAACTAGCTTTTCTGCTGGCTAGTTAATTTATGCCATGATAAATCGTTATCATAAAAGTAAGAGGATTTTCACCCAATGTTCAGTCATTTATGTGCGTTGTTTCATGAATCACCTACATTCCTGTCTCATGATATCAAATTTCTTTTCCTCTTCACATCATAGCAGTTCCCTTTCTTTGCAGTGTAGGGTGGGCTGAATTACTTGCATAAAGATAAAAGAAGCATGGCAGAATTCATGGAGCTGGAAGGGCAGGACGGGTTCGGATGGCGTGGAATGTGGTGCCAGGGACAAAGCAAGAGGCAAGCAACTGTGTGGTGCCCGTGTCAGCCATCTAACCCCGATCAAACCATTTCCCAACATGCCGGTCCTACCCTATGCTCCTCTCCGCTGCCGCAACTGCCGCGCTGTACTCAACCCTTCTCCATCGTGGATTTCGCTGCCAAGATTTGGATCTGCCCTTCTGCTTCCAGCGTAATCACTTCCCTCCCCACTATGCCTCCATCTCAGATGAAAACCTCCCTGCTGAGCTCTTCCTCAGTACACAACCATTGAGTACCAATCCCCTGGTGAAGCCTCCTCCCTTCCTCCTGTCTTCATGTTTGTGCTCGACACCTCCATCATCGAAGAGGAAATGTGCATTCCTCAAGTCAGCCTTGTCACAGGCCATCGGCCTCTTGCCGGACAACTCTCTTGTTGGCTTGATCACCTTTGGCACTCTCGTCCATGTGCATGAGCTTGGCTTCGGAGCCATTCCTAAAACCTATGTCTTCAAGGGCTCAAAGGATGTCTCCAAAGACCAGCTTCTTGAGCAGATGTGCTTTTTCCTGAATAAGCCCAAGCCCACCACTGGTGTGATTGCTGGTGCCAGGGATGGCTTGTCTTCTGAGAGCATTGCACGATTCCTTCTGCCTGCTTCTGAGTGCGAGTTTGCCCTCAATTCGGTAGGTTATTAGCAAAATTTCCTCCTAACAATGTCTGATTCAATGTTAAACAACCTGATTTCTCTTTTCTAGGTCTTGGAGGAGCTCCAAAAAGATCCTTGGCCCATTCCTGTTGATCAACGGGCCCCCAGGTGCACCAGCACTGCCTTGAGTGTGGCTGCCAGTTTGTTGGGTGCCTGCGTCCCCGGTTCTGGAGCTCGGATCATGGCTTTTATTGGTGGCCCCTCAACTGAAGGTCCCGGTGCTGTAAGGACTGCTCTGCTCCATTATTTTTCATTCATTATGACAATAATGCATTTGCACTAATTTTGTTTACCTGTTTATCCATCTTCTCCTTCTAGATTGTGTCAAAGAATCTATCTGAACCAATACGTTCTCACAAGGACCTGGATAAAGATTCTGCTCCCCATTATCACAAAGCTGTTAAGTTCTATGAAGCACTTGCTAAGCAGCTTGTGCACCAAGGACATGTGCTCGATCTCTTTGCTTGTGCCCTCGACCAGGTTAGTATTCACTTGCATTTTTTTAATAATAATAATAATAATTGTTTCCTTTATGATCAAACATAAAAGCATTCTAGTGCTGGTTTCTTACTTTCACCCATCAAATTTCCTATGTGTTGGATAAAATTACATTGTTCTCTTGTGCCACATTTTTTTGTCCTAGGTTGGTGTTGCTGAACTTAAAGTTGCTGTCGAAAGAACCGGGGGACTTGTTGTGCTTGCAGAAAGTTTTGGCCATTCAGTATTTAAGGACTCTCTTAGGCGTGTTTTCCAGTCAGAGGAGAAGGATCTTGGAATATCTTCAAAGTAAGGCTTTATTGAACTTAGACTTGTGCCACTATCTCCTTTCTACTGTGGCATTGTATGTAACCTGGGCCAGCTCTAATATTTTGGTCTTCTTGCTCTTACTAGTCCATTGTGTGTAAGCATATAGGGGCCTTGACCCCAATTGTTTTAAGTTGTCCTATTGAGAACAATGGTTAATTCTTTCCAAATTTCCTTTACTCCTGGATGTCTTGTGTTGTGCATGAGCTGTCTGCCTTACTAGTTCTATAACTTTTCTATTTTATGAATTCATGATAACTGGATCCATTGAACAATCTTAATGTCTTGTAGTGGTATATTTGAGATAAACTGTTCAAAGGACATCAAAGTTCAGGGTATTCTTGGGCCCTGCGCATCTCTTGAAAAGGTATAACTCAAAGATTCATGTGCTTCCCTTTTCTACTGGCCATACTTAAGATGTTTAATTGTTAATGACTATGTGCAGAAAGGTCCTTTGTGCTCTGACACCATTGTCGGGCAGGGGAGCACCAGTGCATGGAAAATGTGTGGCCTTGATCAAGCTACATCTTTATGTTTAATATTTGAAATTGTTAAAAAGGACATTCCTGATTCTACTGTTCAGTCCTCAAGCAATCAATTCTATTTCCAATTTCTAACATAGTATGAACTCTTACCTTATACACGTTATAATTTACTTCTATTTTCTTTTATGTTTGGTAGCAGTTCAGACATCTTTGACTTATTACAATTAGTTTTCTACAGTTACCAGCATAGCACCGGCGAAATGAGACTTCGTGTTACAACTCTTTCAAGAAGATGGGTTGCTGGACCTGGAAGCATACAGGTAGCCTTTGATTTTCTATTATAATTAGTTTGTGTTTCTTGGGGGCTGTCCTATTGAATTTTGATTGTCTCCTTCATTGACTCATTGTTTGATGAATTTTGTTTCCCCTAGAAGATTTGCCCCATTGTGTCATGCTTCTTTCCTATGAGTAATAATAAAGGGAAACAGAAAATAGCAATGCCAATAATGTCTAATTTGTCCCTGTAGTACTCCATGCACCCTTCTCAGAAAAGGAAATCATTGTCGACATGGATGGTGATGTTCCCATTCCATGTGACTGGTTGATTTGATATTCATTTAATATGCTCAAAGACGAGTATATAAGGAATTAGTTGAGATTGAGGCAGTTACGAATTCGCTTTGTGTGTGTCTTTACCTTTTTTTCTCTGGTGTTGGAAAGAGGGTTTGCGAAATCTGTTGCCAAGCTTCTAGCAGATTCAACACCAAAATACTAGGAAAATACAAATATGTAGGCTGGTTGAGGGAACACAGATACGGTTATACATTATTGAAGGTGTCATTTAAATTTATTTGGTGTCAGTGTATTGATTGGAGGCTAAAAGTACTGCTTGCATAAAGGGAAAAATTGAAATGTAGGAATTATATACATGGGTTCTGATATTTGCGATAGGATTCTTTGGCTTCACTATTACGAGGGGAAGCATTATAGGTCAAGAATGGCATGGCATCTCAAAACATCAATGCACTACAAATAACTGAAGAAGTTCATCACTCTAAATTGATGACCTATGATGAATTCCTTGATCATGCCACCCTACTCCCCCAACCACCACAACCACTACTTATCTCGTTCAGATAAAAATTAGAAAACAGATTATACTTTGTGAAGATGCCTTTGAAGCATGAATATAATGATTTTGGTCCTTGCATTTTTGATTAACAATTTCTCTTTGATAGTTTCTCTCCATGCCTCCACTTCTTTTTCTTGTTGTTTTTCTCTCTTCCCAGCACATTTTTTCCTTTTTTTTTCTTTTTTCATTTTTTAGCAGATTATGATTTAAATGCCATTTTTCTATTTGATTTTCTAAATTTTGTATCTTGGATACGATTTGCCACATGACCTTAAAACCTTACATCATTTTTCTTTAGTTATAAAATAACAGTGTCTAACACATCATCAACTTAACAGTTGAAACTAACAAAGTTAACAGATTAAAGTAAATATTTTATCTTAGTACAAGGACTGAAATCTGAGTTTAACCAAACTTACATATGAAAATATTAAAGAAAATGGGAGTTTCAGATGCTTCTTTATCTCTTAATGATTATGAATTGATATTTCCCTCGGTGAACGTCACGAGTTTGCTAGTTCCCTTATCCCGCTCTTCTGGTAAACTTGAATGATTTTTGCATCTTTTCCTTCTCATCTATCTCCACTGAGGATAGGGAATTGGTGGAGTTATCACCAAGTGTGATCAGCTTCTCAACTTTACTTCTAGTAACCAGAGTGTATTTTGCAAGATTTCACTTAATTAAGATATTTTTTAATGCTGTAGGACTTGATTGCTGGATTTGACCAAGAAGCAGCTGCTGTAGTAATGGCACGCTTTGTGTCTTTCAAAATGGAAATTGAGGTAATCATTGTACCATATATGATGAAGTTTAAGTTGTTTAGTCCAAATGATTCATGGAAGAAACAGTATTTCTTACAAACCAATATTTTGTACACATACCACGCACACATATGTAATTATTTATGTATATTGCTTCACTCAGGCAAGCGACTTTTTTGCACCTTGCTCCTTGGGTGATATAAGGGCTCTAACACCAAGAGTGCACTTTGCACCCACCTTTAACCACAATGGCTTAGTCTGCTAGAGGGCCATTAATATGCTGCCTTTTGGATTTTTAATAAAAATGCTAAACAATAAAAATGAATTGGTTTGCAATTCTAAACAATGAAAATGCTAAAACCACATTCTTACCACACAGGGCTTTCCACAGTCCTTCCCTTTACTCCTGCAAGTGTTGCTTTCAGTCATCTATGAAAGTTTTTGACCTGTGTAATTGTGGTGTGTACTATTCCGTGACATGATATTGGCGTGTAGGCTGAATTTGACCCTATAAGATGGTTGGATAAAGCGTTGATACATATATGTTCTCGGTTTGGGGATTACCAAAAGGATAGCCCATCTTCTTTCAGCCTGTCTCCAAGGTTTTCAATATTTCCTCAGTTCATGTTTCATTTACGGCGTTCGCAGTTTGTCCAGGTATAATCCATCTTGGTTTTAAATAATATTTTCCTTTTCATCAGAATAATTGAAAACCTATAGCTATTATAGGTTATGCATTATATTAGATAATTTTCTTCTGGCTATTATAGGCTATGCATTATATGTGATAATTTTCTTAAACTAGGCTGGTTCATACCTTACAGGTCTTCAATAACAGCCCTGATGAGACGGCATACTTTAGAATGATCCTGAATCGGGAAAATGTTGCCAATTCAGTTGTGATGATTCAACCTTCACTGATTTCCTACTCATTTCAGTCTGTTCCAGAACCAGCATTGCTTGATGTGGCTGCCATTGCAGCTGACAGGATCCTTCTTTTGGACTCTTATTTCACTATTGTTATTTTTCATGGCTCAACTATCGCTCAGTGGCGAAAAGCTGGATACCACAATCAACCTGAGCATCAGGTAGTTTTTCTTGAACTTGGAATTTTCATATTCAGCCTAACAAGAAAGCAAGCTTATATTTATCCAAAAAACATTACTATGATATATTTCGTACTTTTATTGGTACCCAAAAAAATTTAGCAAAGGCAGTCTGTTCGATTCTTTGTTTCTTCCCAATAGAATATTATGATATCATAATTATAGATGGAGAATTATACCACTTTTTTCTCCACTAATGAAGAAAAGGATTACTGCTGGTCTCCAAATTTTTAAGCCCTTAGTTTTAGAGTCTTTGGCGTTGAATTTCAAGGTTTTTTTTTTTTTTTCTATTTTTTGCATTGGAGATGGTAACCTGTGTTTTGCCTATAGTTGTACTGGATATGGTAATTTTATTGGGCCTTTGCCTCCAAGTCTTGATTATTATTGGTATAAGGATGTAGGAACTAAACATGTATAAGCAAATATATTTCTTGTGTAGGAGTGGTACAAATTAGATGGTAAGTAAGTAAGAAGATGGCATTATAACAGAAGTGCATTTTCACCATCGATGATCACATAAGCACTCACCGTATCAAAAGTGATGTAACAGGGAAAGAGAGATGTGAGGGAAAATTAGGGGGAAAGGGAAAAGCAAACAGTGGTGGGCATAAATGCATGTTCTTATCATATCATTTATTGGGTGTAGGCTTTTGCTCAGTTGCTGCAAGCTCCTCGTGGTGATGCAGATGCAATAATTAAGGAAAGGTTTCCAGTTCCTCGACTAGTCATTTGTGACCAGCATGGCTCACAGGTGAGAATTTAGTTAGTCCCTTTCCTCCTTAAGAGAAAGAGAAAGAGATGACATTCTTTGTTGTTCATCCATGCTTGATTTGCTAAGTGTTGGTTTTGATCCTCCTCAGGCTCGTTTTCTTCTGGCAAAGTTGAATCCTTCTGCGACATATAACTCGGATGGTCATCATCCGGATGGAGACATCATCTTTACCGACGATGTCAGCTTTGAGGTGTTCTTGGATCATCTCCAGAGATTAGCAGTTCAGTAAAATAGGATAGCCACAGCCAGCCAATTTTGTAAAATTTCTCATTTTATTTTTTGTACAGTTGACCATAAATTGGTTTAATTTCTGAATTTGGGCCTTTATATTTTAATTTCAATCCCCACGGAATGCGTAGATGCTAGATTATATTATATTATATTATATTATATTGCGATTCTTTTTTTTTTTGAAAAAAAAAAGCCGTTATATTATACTGCTCACTAAAACGAAACGACGGAATATTAATCTCATGCTGCATTTTACCATATCTTGTTTTTATATATATGACCAAATCATACTTGCTACCCCCTAACATCCTCGCATCTCAAAATTAATATCTATTAGCCACGTTAAGTTATTTACTCATGGCTTTTTGTATTAGAATAAAAGAAATAAATTAATTTTTTTAAAAAAAATAAAATCACAATCATAATAAACCCTTTTATATATCAAATAAAAAAGATAAAAAGAATAAACCGTGTAATATTTGTATTGGTTTTAATTTACTGTAGAGTAAATGTTAACCCAATGTCTAAGAGGACAAAAAGAAAAAAACAGTAACCAATGTCTAAAGGAAACGATTGACGGTGTGGTTGTTCCATCAGAATCGGAGGGGAGGGGAGGGGAGGCTCCAAGTTCGATCCTTTCGGAGAAACTCTATTTTTCAATCACAATCAACATGAAAAGCCGAAACGCTTATGTTCCACCTCCTTACATACCCTTGGGACAATCGGACCAAGAGCTTCCTCCTCCTGCTGGGGATGGACCTGCTTCGCCGCCGCAGTCGCAGTCGCAATCGCAATCGCAATCGCAATCGCAATCGCAATCGCAATCGCAATCGCAATCGCAATCGCAATCTCAATCTCAGCCTCGTCAGTGGTCCTCCGGAATCTGTGCTTGTTGCGATGACATGCAGAGCTGTATGCTACTTTCACCTTTCGTTTTTCAGGTGCCTCTTTGAGATTCATAGAAAGAAATGCTTAATTTGGAAATTGTCACCCAATAATTTCAGTTCTAGCTAGGCTAGACTGTCACATTTAATTAGTTAATTGCTCATATTTTCGCATACGCTCAGCTGAGACTGACTGCATTTTGCAATTTTTTCGTCTCAGGTTGTATAGGTCTTTTCTTTCCCTGCTTTTTGTTCGGAAAGAATGCACAATTTATGGGTTCCGGTACTTTAGTGGGATCCTGCCTCACCCATTTCATTCTTTGGGCTTTTGCCAACACTTTCTGCTGCATGTTAACTCAAGGCCTTTTCTTGGGCTTACCTGGATGCTTTGTCTCTTGTTATGCTTGTGGCTACCGGAGGGCGCTTCGAGCAAGATACAATTTGCAGGTATTAAGACATCTTTGTCTGCTTTCATCCAATTGGATTTTTCTGTGTATGTTTTCCCTTTCCATTGCCCTATTCCTGACTTAAATGAGTTATGTCAAGCTGTATTTTGATGCTTATTTTAGACTATGATGCTACTTAACTTATTTGCATTATCATGTCACTCTGTCAACTTTTCTTAAACTGGCTCAAGAGTTATTGACATTTATGGATCACTTTTAAACATCATTAATTTCCTTAGTTTCCTACCAATTTTACAGGAATGAAAGGAAGTGCCAGATGCTTATCTGTAAGGCTGTGTAATTTCAAATTTTAAACAAGATTAGTTTATGGATCTTACATAAGCATAAAATTTTCTAGCACCTAATCATTGCCTTCATCTCCCTGGTGCAATTAGGTGGGCTCAACATTTTATTCTTTTCAGATTTTCTCTTTATTCTCCTCTCTATACCAAGCTTTTATTAGTATACAAGCAGGCCTTGCTTCAGTTAATCAATGCTTAGAAAGTCTAGCTTTTTCTTATATTAGCAACTTTGGAGTCCCTTAAAAGCTTCTTTAGTTTCTGATAAGAAAATTCCATCTTTTAATGTCTATAATTTCCAACAAGAAAACATAGTCTATATCAAGTCCTTACAATCAATCTGATCGATCCTCAGAATCTTCAATCCCTAATATTCAATTTTATCTAGCACTGGAAATAAATGAATTCTGCATCACCAAAAACCCTAATAACTATAAATTTAAGAACTTGGATATACATATCTAAGTTATTGAATAAAAGCCTAAGGCCAGAAATATGTGAATTAGCTCACTTCTATGGTACCTTAAAGATCTTCATGCTCGTTGACATGGATAGTTCATGAATGGTGTCGTTGAATGTGATAGGTCTTCCTTTTCACTTGATTGCTGACATGCCCTCCTGGTGTTGCAATATGTACTTAATATAGCATATTTCCAAAAATTAGTTTCATGGCATTCTATGATCTTGACTATCCATGAAGTAGGTTCTAAATTGGTTGCACTTTGGGCTCACAATCATGAGCAATCAAGATTGTTATGTATGATTACTTCATTTATAGGAGGATATTCTATTCAAATTGAGAGCAAGGTTTGAGAATTGTTCTCCTTCATTGAGAGGATTTAAGTATTTGATTCTTCGCCAAGAAGTGTTGCATCTGTTGAGCTTTAGTAGGAGATTTCCACACCTCGACCATGTGATGTAAGACAGGTCTGGATGATTTGACTTTGTGGAGTCTCTGGTGTATTAAATTATGTGATATAAACCATGTGATAAAGTTTTGAGTTTGTGGTATGGTTGGAGCCCATAGATCTTTGTAGCCTTTTTTAATGGGGATTGGATGAGAAGAGTGACTTGAACTCAGGTAGCTGGTGCTGAAATTGTTTGCACCAACCACAAATAGTTTTTAGATTTCCTGACATTTATCCTTGGGCCAAGTTCCAAGTAATCCGAAGTAAGTTGATTCGTCAATTAGCTTCTTTGCATCCTGCATTAACTGCTTTGTTGTTTTAGAAACTGTGCTTTCAACTCTCTTTTGCTTTTAAGAGGAGAGTTCTCCTTGAAACACACTGACCATGTTCCATCATCAATTTCTTTATTAGCATGCCATTGGTTCTGGTATATAAATCTTTTTGCAGAAAACTGCATTGCTTCACTGGTTTTTGTTTCTTCTTCTTCTATTATTTTTCAATTGGTCATGACAGATAATTTTATAAAATCACTTTATTCTTGAGATTTCAGTTTCTAATTTCTATGGAAAGATATATGTAACAATATAAACCCAAAAGGGATCAATAATTCAACCAAAGGCTTGGTCCGAATAAGTAGCTCTTTGCATCACAAGGTGCTTGGTATGCATTGAATGATGCAATTATTTGGGATTTGTTGAGACTGAAGATATGAGGGACTATAGAAGAGCTCTCAATTCCTTGGCGGCCTTTTGCTCTTAATAGAGAACTTTTTTTGACTCATATCTCTTTTTTAGGCCCTTTTATAACACCATTGTTCCTACTTATGAATTTGTCGAAATTGATATATATTAAGGCTTTTAGGGGATAAAGAGGTTCATTTTTCATCAGATTAAGAGTGCTTGTTTCTCATTTCTTTTATTAGCATAGACCGGATGCAAAATGGTAAATGAAAGAATTAAGAAGTACTCATCACCACCAAGTTCCAAGATGAGAAATGGTAATACATTGGCACATTAAGTAAAGCAAATTTTATGTTTACCTCCCCTGCTTTAGGTGAGATCTGACCTGAGGATAGAATCCTGCCCTCACCCCTAAAACTATTGAATCCTATGTTATTAGCTGGTGTCAAAATGTTTGATTGTTCAACAACCATTACATATTTATAGATACCAACAAATTGGTCCAACTAATAGTAACAAGGTTTTGGATGAGATGTCAAATAATCAATTTCTTTGGGCAATAATAACTTGGTTTTTTTTGGCGTCCAGCACTTGCAGACTAATATGTCAGAATCCATTCTAGCGGGCACACTAACTTTGTTTTTCCTTGTTAAGCAGCTTCATAAGATATTTTCCTTCCAAATTCCTACTGCATGCTTATCTTTTGCTAATCATTGTTTGTGTCTGGTGCAGGAAGCACCTTGTGGGGACTTGGCTACTCACTTTTTCTGCCATCTATGCGCCATTTGTCAAGAGTACAGGGAGATTCGCGAGAGGGCAGGGGATTGTGAACCCCCTGATCTTAAGCTGGGTGTGGTCACTGCTGCACCAGCTGTCCAGACAATGGAATCATCAGCTGTGTAGAACTATAATGCTATTGCTGCGATGTAGTTTTCTGTCCAGCACCTGCGATGTGTTCAGGGTTGTACTTGTTGATCTCTTTTTACAGAAGCTGAGCTGCCAGGACATGTATTAACATTTGGTTCAAAGACTAAGATGAGGGAAGGTTTTTATTCTGATTTGTTATTATGATTTTTTTAAAAAATTTTATTTATTTGGGCTTAATGGGAAACAACAAGAGAAGTTTTATTTTCCCATGATCACGGCTGCAATTGCAATATTTTTAATTAATTACATGAGAAATTTTTTAAGTTTAATCGAGGAGGAGTTGTAAAGCTCCCGTGTCCGCTGCTGTTGCTGGAGTTTCAATCGAGGTGGAACTCTTTGACTTTCAAATAACTGGTGGCTGCATTTAGCAGGGCAGAGCTAGGGTTCTCGCATTACGCTTTAGAAGCACAAGTATTGACCATGAACTGTGACACAGCCCGATGGTTCAATTAATTCCACAGGGATGAAATAAAAAAAATTATATCCAAAATACATAATATAAATAAAATCTAGCAATAAATCAAGCAATAACTGGTGGCATTGTTCAACTGCTGTGATAGGCTTGCCTGCTTTCACAGCAGCCTCCGCATGTCTGCTCAAATTTTTTTAACTTCCATAAAATATTCTCACTGAAAATATTTTTTTTTTGTTATTTAGTCATTATTCTTTTTTAATCATTTATTCGTTTCCTTTTTTAAAAAAGAAATTTATCCACTTGTCATTGACAAATCAAATATTATAATTTTTTAACTCAAAATTAACTAAAAACTTAAATTAAGTATGACATTATTTTTAAAATGTTTATTTTAATCAAAATTAAATACAAAATAGGTATTATTCAGATAATAGTTTTAAGAATTAATAAAAATATAAGATCTTTTTTCTTCACTCTTATATGCATTTATAAAATAACTTTATTTATTAATACAAAAGAAAACAAAAAAAATAAAAACTCAAGCGGAGACAGAGACAGTTTTAAGCCTAAGGTTTTGGCATCTGTTGTCTAGGGTTTAAGCATTTTGGTTCATCTATCACTCCTTCTCTGCATTAGCGATGTCCCTCTACCGCCTTCTTCTCCGCTCAATCAACCACCATCAACTCCACCGGCGTCCCAACGCGGCCCTTCCCCTCTCCTGCTTCCTCCACAATGCAGCGTTCAACCCTGCCTCTGAAAACCCAATCCAAAATCCTCAGGCTCACACTCCTCCCCCACCCCCGCGCTCGTACGCCTTCACTTCCGCAGAAGAAGCGCGGCAGAGCGACGCCGCCGCAAGCGTCGATTGCGAATAGAGCCCTCAATACACGCCCTCCGTGCCTCTGCCCCCTCCGGCCCTCCCACTCGTGACCCCAATGCCCCGCGGCTTCCAGACAGCACCTCGGCCCTCGTTGGTCATCGGCTTAACCTTCACAACCGTGTTCAGTCCCTTATCCGCGCCTCCGACCTAGACGCGGCCTCTCTCCTTGCTCGCTCCTCCGTGTTCTCCTCCACTCGCCCCACTGTCTTCACCTGCAACGCCATCATCGCCGCCATGTACCGCAACAAACGCTTCAACGAGGCAATAAAAAATAATTATATCCAAAATACAAAATATAAATAATATCTAGCAATAAATCATAATTAATAATTTAATGAATTAACTCTTCTACCTAAACAATACTACTTTGACTTCATCGCTGCAATTAAATTCATGACAGGATTCCTAACGGGAATGTACAGTCGTGTTCTACTAGGATCAGGAAAAAAAAGATATAAAAGATGTGAGGAGTCACAACTCAAATCATTAATTCTCATACCCTAAAAAGAAACAAAACCAACTTGCTCTTCCTTTCCATCCCATGACAGAACAAGTCGCAACTCCAGATTGGGGTAATATTGTAGGTGATCTTTTAAGATGCATTGCTGATAAAACTTTCTCATTCCAAGATCGTGTCCGGATGGGTGCAGTTTGTCGGTCTTGGCAAGGTTCATTGGAGAATGACAAAATCAATTTTCGCATTTTTTTGATGCTTGCAGAAAAAGAGAATAGTGATAGACGTTGTTTTAACATTGGTGCAACAGAAATTATCTTTGAGCTCGAATTACCGGAGATCCGAGGAAAGAGGTGCTGGGGTACTCCTTTTGGTTGGTTGGTCACTTACGGTCTTGATCATGAAATTGGATTGTTTAATCCTTTATCCAGAGTTAGCCTCTCCCTTCCTTCACAACGTACCATGGATGATGATATGATTATCCACTATACACCACAACAATTGCGTTTGCATTTTATACATAAAGTCTTATTATCTTCGAGTCCAGCTTCCCCTGATTGTATTATTATGATAATTTATGGGGAGATGAATTCATTAGCTTTTGCAAAGCCCGGTGATCAAGCATGGACTCAAATTCCTTTTAGCTCTCTATTGGAGGATGTCAACTGCTTCAAAGGCAATTTCTTTGCGGTTCATCATATGGGGCAACTTCTTTTATGTGAGGGTTTAAATGGATCATTTCCAAAACTCGTTGAATTCGCTGCACCACCTCCAGGAATTGATCCTGGTGCTAAGAAATATATTATTGATTTGGACGGCGATCTTTGTATGGTGGTTCGCCAACGTTTTCCATACGAGGTTAGTTACGACAGTGGAAAAGTTGAAAGAGTTTATTTAACGGAAGATTTTGATATTTTCAAACTTGACATGCTTACAAAGAATTGGGAGAAAATCTTTTCCTTAGGTGACCGCTCCTTATTTCTTGGGAATTGCTGTTCTTTTTCTATCTTGGCAAGTGACCACCCTGGTTGCAAGTCTAATTGTATTTACTTTACGGATGACAATTCTCATAATTATACTCGAGTTAGTGTCTCCGATATAGGTATTTACAATTGTGATAATAATGAGGACATAGACTACATTGATGATGATGAAGTGCCAGATCTACTTAATTCATTTTCCCCGCCGTTGTGGATCAAGCTATTCTAAACATTTACTAATTGTCAGATTTTTTTTTTTGTTTTGAGTGATTGGATTTTATTTATTTATTTATTGTGTTTTCCTAGCATTTTAGGGTTGTACTTGTTTTATCTCTTTTTACCAAAATTTTTTAAGTTCAACGGAGGAGTTGTAAACCTCCCGTGTCCACTGCTCCTGCTGCTGGAGGGCAGCATTTAATTTTTAAATGAGCGGTGGGCGCATTTAGCAAGTGAGAGAGGGCTACAAGTCTTGCATGCCATTAATAATTTAATCAATTAACTTTTTCAAGAGTGAGTCTCTAGACAGCACTACTTCTACTTCATCAATGCAATTAAATTCATTATTCCTACTTGGAATATACATACAGAAAGAACCAACAACTACTGAACCTTTAACCACCTGCCTAATTAGCTACATAAACTACAAAATGAATACTGTTATCAAACGTTCATTCTGGGGTGGGGGCAGTTAAGGGCATTAAATCTCACTCTCTTAACTGCTTGACGAGAAAAAAGATTTGGCAATTTCAGTGGACAAGATGGCAACTTTTCCTCTTAAGGAACCCTAGATAAGGAAATATAATGCCTGCATGAGGTCCATAGTATCTTGAAAATATCAGACTCAGTCGATTTATGCTTGCCACAGCACCACAATCACCCAAGCATAGCTGAATCGATGAAAGCTTAACCAATTCATATCCAATCACAATGTGATCAGGGCCATAGAGCTTTTCCAATATCTGCAACCAAAAACTAAACTATGAATATCTTATTCTAACACCATTAATTTAGAATCTTCATCATAGTAGCTGATGATGTACGGCCATAATAAATTTCATCAAGCATTTCAGAGGTTGTGTGTTCATAGAGACAACACTTCCAATATCCTGCAAATAATGGAAAATGGTGATCATCCTAACCTAGTTTATGCATACAACACCACTGTATGGATATAGCTTTTGCCATCTCACGCCATCTGGAAACATACTCCTGGAAAGAGTTTCCTATATTTCAGTGAAAGGCACTTGAGTTCTAAGCATATTTAGCTCACCAAAATGGTACATATTGCCCACCTTGAGCAACTATAACATATTGAAGCTAATAGAGTAAGCTTAGATCGAAAACAGGCATTATTTTCAGGTTAATTACACGAAGGTTTACAAGTAGTACTCAAAAAGTTCGATGCAAATCCTTTTTGTTTTCCTTCTCTTTATGATCTGTATGTTCATGATAAACAATGTCCAACATGGTGCATAAAATCAGTTCAATGAGACAGCACCAACAATACTGAGGTTGATAGAAGATTTATTCGGTTTGAGACAGTCCCTATTCACAAAACATTTCTGATGTCAAGAATTGATATCAGACATTTAAAGTTTATTGAAGAAAGGGCAAAATGATTTGGAAGCCTCTGGTAGATCTCTCCCCACTCACTCTTCCCATTTCACTCCTTCCTCCTCTTCTCTTAACTCTCATTATCTTTCTCGTTTAACCAATTCATGAAACATTTGATACCTTATAACCGCACTAATATGATTTAAAAATTATTCTTAACATCAAAGCAGTAAACAAAAGACTAAATAGTTATAACTGGTTAACATAAACCAACAGCTATAACTAGTTATAACTGGTTTCATCAGAATTGAATAGCAATATGATTCTTGCACTGGCAAGCAGTTACCTCAATCGATGCTTTACAATGGTCTCTTGCTGGCTGCAGATCTCCCGTGAAACAAAATGCCTGTGCAAGATTGTCCTCTGCCTGCAAAAGACAATTTCATACATGGTAGCATCTCATATCATTGGTTGTAATTCTCATTAAACTCAGAGTGGCAGCACCACAGGGAAGGGGCTAATAATTAGTCAATGAAACTCACTTCTCCCGTGCCTTTGTTATAAGCATGCAGTATTGATCTCAGAATACCAACAGATCTCAAAGCATCTGAAAGCTCAGTACTGTGCATATCTTTTAAAGTTATTGAATCCTGCAGCCTATTAGGCAATGAACAAACTGTAGGTAAAACATATGTACTTCTCTGTAGGGCAGTATGTACATCCATACATCATGAGTTAAGGCTTTACAACATAATTTAAAATGAATGTGAAAAGTACGGCCTAGACTCAGAGATTATAATCTTTACAAGATTATATCTAAAAAAAAAGAAAGAAAGATAGAAACAGAACCAAGATCCTAATATGTGATTCCATAGATTCAGAGAGAATATAATCGAGAACATCACAAAAGCTTTGGTGCATATTAACTGTATACCTTCTGAGATTAATCCAAGCTTTTTTAACTGCTTCACTCATAGATGCCAAATTGCAGTAGGAACCACATTTCAAGCAATACTCGGAATCAATACGGAGGGAACTACGCGTTTCATCAAGTGAAATGTGAGCTGCTTTCTTGATGTCAATATCATTGGGCTCATGTACCTGGAGATTGACGAAAGTTACATAGTCCATCTAACAAACTCTGGAAAACCCAACAAAATTCCACACAAATAACCTACATACTACAAAGTAATGTTCACGAAAACATAAGACATGTTTTAATTAAGTTTCTGAGATAAGTACATTAATTAAGTAAAAACTGTTTCCTTACCAATATATTCATCTATTATTGGCAATTGTTGAATATTAACTGGAATGTTTTAACCATTTCCAAAAAAAAAAATTTTAAATGTATTAACCATTCCTTTATAGGAATTTAAAACAGATATTTTGTTTTAGTATTTAGCATAGGATTCAGCTAGCCTGTACTCATTCTTTTACTGTATAGCCAATCTTAACTCCAAATTGCACCACAAAGGAATTAAAGTACCTGCAAATGAGACTCAACGCCAATTGTTTCTGGAGTTTTAAGTTTCTGCTTTTCACAGTTAGCCACAAGATTATCTAAAACCACTCCAGAACAATTTGGATTAACACAACAAAATCCATTAATTACAAGATCAGATGCATTCACTTCTGAACAACCACGGCAACGACATCGAAAAAAGTACTGTTCACCAAGAAACCTAAGGCGGTCTTTACAGTCCCATTGCCCAACCTGCAAATAAAACTCAACATTAAGAAATTGATCTTCTCCATTCGCAACAGATTTGATGTAACACAACCCCAGAGAAAATAGTAACATCACCATTACCCTCCCCAGAGAAAATGTGTGTGCGTGTCTGTGTGTATGAGAGAAGAGAAAACCTGTGGACCATAAGACAATTCCAGGGGACACCCTCCAGCCACAAACTCTGTTGTTCTTATTAAGAGAGAACGTGAAATAAAATATGCATGGATGTTTGGCCGGCATGAATGGTTGAACAAGCTGGCAGCTATATAAAGAGCCTGACCTACTCTGACCTGGCAAATCACAAAATAATGAAAAAATGGCACATGTTTAGTAACAAATCAAATTAATGTGTAGAGAGTGAGAATAAATCCCAATGGATGATACAGTGTGGAATAAATTTTAGAAACCAAACTGAAGAGTTTGGTCCCCAAAAATTGAAACCAAAGCAAGCCAAATTAAGTGTCCAAATTAAATCAGTTTAAACCAGGATGCTTTGCTTTGGTTTGGTGTGCTATGCCATTTAGGCCTTCAGCTTGCTGAGGTTTTACCATACAAATGACCTAAATAAATCTAACAGCACTGACCAAATCAGATCGTATCAGCCCTAGAGAGGTCAGAATGGACTTAATAACCATTACAATTCATCATTAGGAATGCCCAGAGATGAAAGGAAATGGAAAGAAAATATAAATAACAAGCGCTTAAAACTTTCAAATACTTGCAACATCATTGCAAAGGGCAACTGAAGGGAAGGGATGAAAAGCAGGTTATTAAAGAATGTGACAAACAAAAAATAAATACTTCAAGGGAAAGAATGAAAAGCATACAGTAAAACAAACCTGTTCCACACTACTAGTTAAAGCTGTCTCTGCCTCACCAGAGGAAAACTTTCGAAACCAATCTTGCTGGTCATAAACATCACTGGATTTCATACGTACAATTGCCATAGAATTCACTCTAATTTGAGATAGAAGTATGACAATCTGCATACAAATTACAAAACAGATCCCAATAACTAATGAATATGAATTATCCAGTCAAGGATTCAAGGCTATATCAACAGTCCGAACATCCAAAATGGCAAATCTTTGGGCGACATGCACAAAGCACTGCTATCACTCTGGAACCATATATAAAATCTCAAGCAGAACTTAATGATTGAATGGGAAAATAGGAAATACAAACTGAGACATAACACATGTCAAAAAGTTGCTGTAACCGGAATGTGTACGTGTCAAATACTTAGATGGCAAGGCAAAAATAATTAAACATGCTGATTGAAGACTAACATGCTGGTTTCTTGGCTGTTGAAATCATTGAACATATGCGTAGCATGTATGTAATGGAGAGAGAGAGATGAACTAAAACTTTCAAGTATATTTATGGTTTTGTTTGCTTTTGCACTAATAACTTGCACATCAGCCATATCTACCAAATGAAGTGAAACAAGATGTAGGTTGAAGTCATGTCAAGCAAACACCTCAACTGAGAATGTATAGATAAGTCTCCAAAGATCTCCTAGTGATATATGAAAGAAAAAAAACTAGCTCCAACAAGCTCCATACTAAGTAAAATGGATTTCCATCCTTCTCTTGCTCCCCAAATTGTTTGGGAATGGATACTCCATTTTTTTTTTTCATTTTTAGGGTTCGATTCAGATTTAAGAAGGCAGGAAACTTTAAGTCTCATAGTCTCCCTGCTAAGGTGAAAGGATACAAAAAGTAAAAAGGCATTTATAAAAAAAGGTTAGAAAGTACACTAATACTACATAATAGTAGTAAAGAAAATCAACTAATCAAATATAAACAGCTAAATAAGAGAGAAGGATTGAGAGGACCCGTGATGTGGAGACTCCATTTATTGAAAGTTCTGAACTGTACGAGTGTTGGAGACAAAATAACAGTACAATGGAATATATATTCAGTTCCAATTTGCTTTCTGGAGGCATTTTTGAATAACTCTCACAAAGCCCCTACAAGTAAAAATATACAGGCCATAGCTGGAAGGTCAACCCTTGACATAATCATTATCCATTAACTGAATTGAAAGTCAACATCAAAATTACAGTTGAGGGATAATACCAAAGTTTCCGAAAAATTTGGAACCTCAATAAATTGTCCTTTCTGCTCTATAGATTTCACTACAACTCGACCAGCCAGAACTATGTCAGAAGGCAATATTGCGGGCCAGTGCACACCTTGACATTCATGTTTATGTTCCGGAATGCACTCAAGCTTTGGATCAAAATTACTGCCTACAGTTTTATCCGCAATATACTCTTCAATCGAGCTGGACATCTTTTCACATATGTCAACTTTATTTGAATAATTGAAGTGTATTTGTCCCCCTGCTCTCACTTGGCAATGCTGGGAACAGTACAATGGCATTGAACATGAAATACAGGGGATAGTATCTGCTGGTAGTTCATTCAAGCAATAATGGCAATGAGTTTCTCGGCAATGCTTCAAAATGACCTGAACATTTTATAATCAAGTAAAGTTATATTCCTCATTAGCCAAATTGGATCAAGGGTAGGTAAAGTATAATGCTTTGAGCTCATGTAGTAAAATAAAATGTATCGAAGTAAAATTGTTTAGGTAATAAAGTTAATGAATTAAATTCTTAAGGTGGTAAAGTCTACTGCTCAAACCACAAACCACAAGGAGAGTGGTAATACCAATCAATACTAGTCTACTAAGAGAAAGAAGCAAATACGACATTGTATGATATAAATAATGATATTTCCCAGGACCAAAGCTATTGTATGGAAAATATCTATATTTGATAAAAGTATATTTCTAAGTACTCATTAAGTGATACCTACTCAAATTTAAAACCATATAAACTTAAATGATAAATCAACAATAAAATATCTAGAATAATTATGTTCATACCACAGCATAAGGTTCTTCAGTATGAATCAAGGAAGCTTGAGGAATGTCAAATTGGGAAGCCGTACCCCTTCCTTTATCTGGGGTCGTGATGCAGTGTAGCTTTATTTGGTGTGGCACATCTGACAGATGATTTGTACTGTCTTAATAATTTAAAAAAAAATGCACCTTGTGTTACAAGTATATACCAAGAAAATACAAGAATGGAATAAATAATAAATAACAATCCTCAAAGTAACTACAGGGCAGATCACACAATATATTTCTTCTCTGCAAGAGATTGCAAACAATTATAACAAACAAGTATAAGAATTTCAAAAGTCTCTAGAACTTTTAATAGAATGGTCATATGAAAGCAAAATGTGAAAAAAAAAAAAAAAGGATTGGCTATTGAAGAAAAATGCAAGCGCAGAAACAGAGATATTTGGATGCTGATCAGTGGTTACCATCTAACCTGGAATTCCTACACTTTCCTGGTTATAGTGAACTGGTTTAGCACTTTTCCTGTCATGATGCTGTCCAAGTCTATCCAGCTCACTTTCTATCTGTTTCTTTCCCCCTAGTGATGGCTCCATGTTGCTAGCAACAGTTAAGTCATGGACCGCATCTTGGTAATTCCCCAGAGTAGCATTTACCTTGCCTCTCCTATACCACGCCTGTGATAAAGATTTGTCACTGCCACCAGGTAGTTTGGTGGAAGAAGCATGAAACAGAAAGAAATAACAATCACAGAAGGAAAGGAAAGAAATGGTATATGTGGTTTGGCACAACAGAAAGCTATATTTATAACTGTGTATGGGAAGCAACAAATGATATGTACCTTAGGATAGGAAGGAGCAATTTGAAGAGCCCTGCTGCAATCTCGGAGAGACTCCATTGGGAGGTCCATTTTCTACCAAAAAACAAACACATTAGACAAATTATCAACGGGAACGACTTGTTTTCTTTCAGAATTGGATGAACAAAAAAGGGTGGCACTAGTGGAGCACAAGAGGAAAACAACAATGGAATTTGGCAGTGACAAGCGACAGACTCACGTGAAATAAGGAAGCTCGATTTAAATACAACGTTGCAACAAGATTTTTGCCCATGTCGTCGGCATCAATGGGAGCAACACGAAGAGCCTGTTACTCAGAGCAAAAAACAAGGGATTTTTATCTTTTCGGATAGAAAAAGAAGAAAGGCAAAATCTTTAACCTATTTATTAATGGAATTGAAAAGAAGAAAAGACCTGAGAATAGCAACGCAAAGCCTGGGAGTAATCTCCAGTGGAATAGCATTGATTGCCCTTTTGCTTCAAGTCCAAAGCAGCCTCCCTGTTCTTTCCGTAAAGACCGGTCTCTCTCTTTTGCCAACTCTCCGATCAACTGATGGAATTCCGGCGAACTGAGAAACAAGTGAACAAGGGAAGATGATACTGAAGGAAGATCATCAGCACTGCTCTCTGCCACCCTCCGCTTCACGCTTTCTGGAACCAAACATCTAAGCTTCTCCATCCTCAACTGCGGTGATAGGCTTGCCTGCTTTCACAGCAGCCTCCGCATGTCTGCTCAAATTTTTTAACTTCCATAAAATATTCTCACTGAAAATATTTTTTTTTTGTTATTTAGTTATTATTCTTTTTTAATCATTATTCGTTTCCTTTTTAAAAAAGAAATTTATCCACTTGTCATTGACAAATCAAATATTATAATTTTTTAACTCAAAATTAACTAAAAACTTAAATTAAGTATGACATTATTTTTAAAATGTTTATTTTAATCAAAATTAAATACAAAATAGGTATTATTCAGATAATAGTTTTAAGAATTAATAAAAATATAAGATCTTTTTTATTCACTCTTATATGCATTTATAAAATAACTTTATTTATTAATACAAAAGAAAACAAAAAAAATAAAAACTCAAGCGGAGACAGAGACAGTTTTAAGCCTAAGGTTTTGGCATCTGTTGTCTAGGGTTTAAGCATTTTGGTTCATCTCTTCCCTTCTCTCTGCATTAGCGATGTCCCTCTACCGCCTTCTTCTCCGCTCCCTCAACCACCATCAACTCCACCGGCGTCCCAACGCGGCCTTCCCCTCTCCTGCTTCCTCCACAATGCAGCGTTCAACCCTGCCTCTGAAAACCCAATCCAAAATCCTCAGGCTCACACTCCTCCCCCACCCCCGCGCTCGTACGCCTTCACTTCCGCAGAAGAAGCCGCGGCAGAGCGACGCCGCCGCAAGCGTCGATTGCGAATAGAGCCCCCAATACACGCCCTCCGTGCCTCTGCCCCCTCCGGCCCTCCCACTCGTGACCCCAATGCCCCGCGGCTTCCAGACAGCACCTCGGCCCTCGTTGGACATCGGCTTAACCTTCACAACCGTGTTCAGTCCCTTATCCGCGCCTCCGACCTAGACGCGGCCTCTCTCCTTGCTCGCTCCTCCGTGTTCTCCTCCACTCGCCCCACTGTCTTCACCTCAACGCCATCATCGCCGCCATGTACCGCAACAAACGCTTCAACGAGGCAATTGCTCTCTTTCACTTCTTCTTTAAGCAATCTGATATTGTTCCAAATGTTGTTTCCTACAACAATTTGATTAATACCTATTGCGATGCGGGTGAAGTTGATACTGCTATCCGAGTTTACCACGAGATTTTGGAAAACGCGCCGTTTAACCCCTCTCCTGTGACTTATAGGCACTTGACCAAGGGCTTGATTGATGCTGGGAGGATTGGGGAAGCTGTGGATCTGCTCAGGGAGATGTTGAATAAAGGGCACGGTGCCGACTCTTTGGTTTTCAACAACCTCATATCGGGTTTTTTGAATTTGGGGAATCTGGATAAGGCCAATGAGCTGTTTGATGAATTGAAAGAGCGTTGCTTGGTTTACGATGGAGTTGTCAATGCTACGTTTATGGAGTGGTGGTTTAATCAGGGGAAGGATAAGGAGGCATGGACTCATATAAGTCGTTGTTGGATAGGAAATTTAAGATGCCCCCTCCTACCTGTAATTCACTTTTGGAGGTTTTGCTCAAACACGGGAAAACGAAGGAAGCTTGGGCCTTGTTCGATGATATGTTGGACAATCACACCCCACCCAACACACAGGCGGTGAATTCAGATACTTTTAATATCATGGTGAATGAGTGTTTCAAGTTGGGGAATATGGAGGAGGCCACTAGAACCTTTAAGAAGGTAGGCACGAAGCCTGGATCCAAGCCATTTGCCATGGATGTTGCTGGTTATAATAATATCATCACCAGGTTTTGTGAGCATGGGATACTATCTGAGGCAGAGAAATTTTTTCAAGAATTGTGTGGAAAGTCTTTGACACCAGATGTTCCAATGTATAGAACCATGATTGATGCATACTTGAAAGCAGAGCGGGTTGATGATGCTCTGCAGTCATTTACAAAAATGGTCGAAACTGGTTTGAGAGTGGTTGCCAGTTTTGGAACTAAGGTTTTCAGTGAATTTCTTAAGAATGGCAAGAACATGGAATCCGCATCTCTTTTGACAAAAATGGGGGAGAAAGATCCTAAACCGGATGCCTCTATTTATGATGTTGTAGTCAGAGGGCTTTGCAATGCTGATGACTTGGACAAGACCCTAGATATACTGGACCAGATGATGAAGTATTCCATTGGTGTTACTCCTGCATTGCAGGAGTTTGTACGTGGGGCTTTTGGGAAAGTTGGGCGGAATGAAGAGATTGATAGAGTTTTAAATGAAAATAGGTGGAGGTTCCCTGGGCCTCAAGCTCGATCTTGGGGACAGCCACCACGGCGGTCATTAGGTTCTCCTCCGATGGCAGGACAGCAATATCCTGGACCTTCACAAATGGCACGACAGCCATATCCTGGGCCTTCACAAATGGCAGGACAGCAGCCATTTGGATCCTCTCAATTTTCAGGGCAGCATTCATTGAGATCAGATTAGATTGTGGGGCAGCCATATTTAGGACCAGTGATGCGGGGGTGAAAGGTTTCATTGCCACTCTGAAAATCATCTCTTTTGTTCATCTATCTTTTATAATGGACTAGCTATTCTTGTAGTCAGGATCTCTCAAATATATTAAAAGTCTGATCAGTAGTTTTATATCATGATTATTTTCTCTGGTGAGATATCAATCAGTATTTGAACTGAACTTGTTTGTCATTGAGTAATTAAATGTGCGTTATGAAGCTAACTGTGGTGCAGTTGCTTCTTGGCTTTAGCTGCTTTCACCTGCTTCTTTGCTATTGATGCTTGTTGAATTCAACTTTCTATGAATTTCCATATCTTTAGCTACAGATACAAGCTGACCTAATATCTCTGAGAAAATGCATGTTTCAGAGTTGTTTGTGATAATTCTCACGATTATTATTTCATTTGAGCACCTCAATAGAGGCAAAAGGATAGGCCTTTGTGCTTTTAGCTCAAAGGGTAGAAATGGTTAATGTTGTGAAGCCAGGAAAGGAAAGGTAGAGGAGGAAAACGAAGGGGGGGGGAGAGGGGGTGTTCCAATCCCGCTCTGTGCTTATCTTCACTGGTTTTTGAACTTTGTCTGAACTCTGGGAGTTGTTCAACTGTTCATACTGAATTGTTTATTGCAACGCACCTAAAAATAAAAAAGAGGGGAACTGAAGACAGATACCATCTATTTCAAACCTGTTCAGATGTTGCTCAAGATTGGGTGTTCTTCTAAGAATACAATTTAATATGATTTTATGCTTAATTTTCTTTATTTCATTCTATTAATCATGAGAAGCTCTTTCATAAGCTAAGACAGACACACAAGTCGTTAAACTATAATTATTTATACAGCTTCATACTTCGAAGTGTGAAGTTTGAACTACATGCTTGCCGTTTCATTTCTGAATCTGAAAGCAATCCAATACAAACACATGGTGTTAAAAGGAATGTGTTATGCTAGAAATTCTCCAATTCAGTAGCTGCTGAAGCAAATAAGTGAAAGGCCCTGCCTTGGAAGAATGAGAACTGCAGATTCTTTGATCAACCATAGGAACTAGTTGAGCCAACTAATGGGAATCCAAGGTTATATAGTTGCCAGTCACCATGTGCAGAACAGTCACGGTGTGCTTAGTGTCCCAAAGCTTCCATGTAGTGATATAAGAATCTAGCCGTCTACAGGGTTTCAGAGAACAAAGGCTTGAAAAGTTTGAATCCTGTTATAATGTGCTCGTACCAAACAAAATCAATTAATTCATCGTTGTTTCATGTCCTCAACATAGTGGTTAACATGGAACAATCTGTTTAGCAGGATGGAAATCCTAATACTGCAACATACTGTATATACATGCACACCCCACCAACACAAAACCCAAGCATAGAGATGATCCCTGGCGGCTGACATGCAAAACAATACACCAGAAAAATGACGAGAAAAGCAGAGGAAATTTTGGCCTCCAGCAAAGCTTAGTTAGCCTAAGACTGCAAGCGAGCATACGTCAATAACCTTGATTTTTGTAAGCATCCTAGTTTCAGCGAAGCTTCATCTCACTTGGTTTGCTACCCCTAAATGCTGAAAGGGAGAAGAATGACCTCGTCCCTGAAACACAATCATGGTAAAAAAAGATTGGAATGTGCAACTACAAATCATACTGCAGCCAGGAACGAAGGAAACAGCAAGAGAGTAATGGAGATGGAAAATGACCTTTAGTAGTGGAGGCTGCAGTTGAGACACTGCCCTTGTGCATTTTGTGGGCATCAAATGTGCTGATGCCTGATTGAGCTGCATACACAAAACCCAGAATAGTGAGACTCGGGGAAGAGTCAGGGAATGGCAAATATTCACAACTATTTTGGAATTTCCCAGAAAGTTGAGCGAAGAAGCAAAACTAGACAAGGTATAGAATAATGAGCCACAAGCATGAAAGCAGCTATTTCTATGCTTTTGACCTGTAACCATCCAGATTCTATCTATTTGACAAACAGTTTGACAGAAAAGAAGCATGTAATGCATATGGCAAAGAGAGAATATACCAGATGGAAGCTCACGAGCATCCAAATGATTTTCATAGCCCTCACACGACATCTTTTGTTGCCCATAGTTCTTTGCCTGAAGGGCAGCCTTTCGCAGTAGGTTATCAGCATTTCTCTTATTAATAGCTTTTGATTCTTCTGCATCATCCTCTCCTTCAGAAAAGACCGATGGGCTAGACCAACCAGTTATATTTGCATCCCCCTTACTCTTCCGAGCAAACTTCAACAGCCTCTTCAGTCCCTTGGGTGCATCTTTTTGATAGATCATTGCAGGCGGATTTTCAGCATTTCCCCATTCAGTAGTATCAGCTTCACTACTTTCTTCTTGCAGCATCTGTGACAGAGAGTGACGGACCCGTGGACTTGCCAATCCAACAGGAGCAATGCTTGCTGAAGATGTATTTTCACCTGTGTTGTCATCACATTGGTTAGGCAGGTCCTGATGCTCTTCTATTTCCTCCCAAGCAGCTGGGGAGATGGTTAATTCTTCCTCACATTTTGAAGACTCAGCAATATTTTTTAAGCCATCATCAACATCAGGAGCAAGTTCGTCGATGCTCTCAACCACATCAGATTTCTGAAGGCCATTTACTTGTGTTTCCGACTGAATATCATCATCACAATGAACCAGTGATGAAATATCCTGATCCTGATGCTCATTCACCGGGACAGAAGCATTAACAATCTCATCACTCTCTTGAGTATCAATTGAATTTTCAGTGGTTTTCAGAGAGTCCTCCAATGCAGAGGGATTTTTTATCTTGTTAACGAGACCAACACTAGAGGTAAATCCTGAACCTTTACGGAGAAATGGCTTTGCTTCCAGCGGAACTACACTACTTTTCTTGGTCATCTTGTTATACAAACTAGGCTTTGCTGGAACCATACTGGAAGAGTCTCCAGGTGCTGTGGCAACTTTTGTCTTTGTTGTTTTGCTGCCTTTCATCAATCTTTGTTGCTGCTTCTCAGTCGCACTCTTTAAACCTCGTTTATCAGTCTGGGTTGCCTTTACATTTTTTCTTTCTGGCTGGGCGCTTTCCACTTTAGAACTTGGTCGAGGAACTGATTGTGCTGACTGAGGTTTCCGATGTGCTTGGGTAGTGCCAGCAGAAGAGATTCCACCAGAAGTTTTAGCAGGTGATATCCCTGTTGTTCTTGGTGAGGGTGTTGAAGGCCATGACTTACGAGTAGCGGGCAAGGGGGATGTTCTTGATGAAACCTTCTTCACAGTTGAAGGTTTTGTGGCTTCTTTCCTTGGATTAGCAGGCTGAGAAGGACTCTTAAGTTCTTTTTGTGAATTCTTAACAGATTTTTGGGACTTTGTTGGAGGATCCTTTTTAGAAAAATTATTCACATTTTTGGAAGCCATTTCAGCTTTCCTCTCATCAAGAACCTTCTGCATTGCTCTAAATTTTGCTTCCTTTTCAGCACGCTTTCCAGAATTTTCACCTCTCAGTTTTTGATCCCTCTTCACCTTGTAATGGTCATAAAATCCACCTCTCTGCTCCGGAAGCAAATTTTGTCTGACATTAGTTTGAGGCTTCCTACAGCTAACAGGCTGATTTTCCATCATTTTTTTGAACATTTGGTTTAACTCCACTTCCTTCTGTCTACTCCATTCAGCTGAGCTTTTTGACCTTTCATTAGCCTCATCTTCTTGGATTTTGTCTGTGACCTCTTGAACTTCTATTGGACTACATGAGCTCTCTTCCAGCCTTTCTAAGTTCACATCAACAGTCTCATTGATGATCTGACCTCCACTTCTAGAATCAGATTCCAAATCAACTCCTGCTGACCTCCCCATGGTATCATTATCAATGACATTATCAGGAGGCTCTGGAACAGGATCTTCAGAAGCATTCTGTAATTGGCATTGGGAGGATGATTCACCCATACCTGCACTCCATCTTCTCAATACAGACTTACTTGCACCAAGAGAGTTGTTTGTTAATGAGTTCTTTTTTGGCATATCAGAAACCTGATCCCTTTGTTTACTTTCAAAAAGATTTATTGCATCTTGAACACTCATACGCCGAACATTACCCTCAGGCTTCTTACTCTGTCCAGATCCTTCCTCTTCACTATCATCTGAAGCTACATCTTTATGAGAAAATATCTTTTCTCTAGCAGGAAAGTAACTAAGGCTCTTAATGGTCAGAGCAGGGGCTCTACGCGAGCCGCTTCTCCCTATTTGAACCCTTCGCATGGGAGATGCTGACCGTCTAGGCGATGCAGATCTTATAAGAGCTCGACTTCTTTCTGCAGATGTTTGATTCTCATCACTTGAGTCAGAAGATTCCTCACTTTCTGTTGAGCTCTGACGTTCAACCTGGGCAACTTTTGCTGGTGAAACACCATATTTAACTGGTGTTTCTGAACATACTGGCTTTGATATTTGATAATTTCCATCAGACTTAATTATGTTGTCATTCACTGAAGTACGACTACATGAAGACTTTTCATCATCTGGGGGATTAGCAGCTTGGCTCTTTGGGCTCAGCTCTAGGAACATGCACAAAAAATTCCTGTAGTAGATACTAACAAGATTATCTTTTGCTTATAATTTGTTTTAAAAAATGTTGTAAAAATTTGGGACCAAAATTTTTGGTAAGAAAGGATTGCATTTACAAATCCTTTGGGTAAATCAGAATTTAAAAGATCCATGCTTCTTTTTGAAGGCAACTTACTTTAAATCATTTGCTCCAAAATTTTCAGAAAATTTTGCTAGATGAGTGATTTCTTCATAGGAGCAGGTTTCTCCAACTGCCTGGTTAAAAGCTGCAATTAACTCACTCCTTAATGCTGTGAGTCTTGAGTTCATAGCACGTAAGAGCTCATTTCTAGCAATAAAATTTCCAAAGATTGGTCAGATTTGCAGGAAAACTAAAACACACTAACTAACTAACAACATATATATATATATATATATATATTAATGAAGTGAACATACTTTGAGGTATCTGATGATGAATTCTGGACTTTGGACTGCTGAGGTCAAATGCATATATTAGTGACCACAATAAATGATGGTGAAATAACATGTAGAATAATAAGATCAACTCCTAAGAACCTAGAAGAAAAAATTGATTACAAAAAGTTGTAAAGAATAGCAGTTACATTGGATGCCAGGACCACGTCTACCGATTTGCAGATATCTGTTGAACAAGGAAAGAGAACCATTAAATCTCTCAAAGCTTTTAGGCACCATTTATGCAACACAAAATTAAGGAGATTGGCAAGACAGAAAAGGGATACAACTTATGTCCCCAATTAGTTTAAAAGGAAACTTTAATCAAAAGAATACTAAAGTTGGAGCTTTTCAGTCTATTTGCTATATGAAATTGAACAGGTCGAAAGTAAAATAAGGAACAATACTCCTACTGTATCAAAGTATTTAAGAAGATTGTAACATTTAGAAAAAAAAACAAACAAACAAACAGACAATGAAACTAAGGGAATATATCAAGGCAATGACTAGTGTCCTACTCTGATTTCCTTCTACATAAGATTTACCTGTTTCGCTGCTTTCAATATGATCTTCATGACCCTAAGAAGATGAAACTTTTGTTATTGAGGACTCCGACATGATTAAAAATCCACACACTTAAGGACACAGGATCTTACCTTAGCATATAGAGAAAGATGAAATTTTCTAGTTTCCTCCAATTGAGACATCTCACCTTCAATAACTTTAACACTATCTACTAAATCCGTTGAACTGGCAATATGTAGGAACCTGAGAAAGTACAACGGTGCAAGGACAGTAGGCACCCACTGCTTTCTAGCAATATACTGACCAGAATGAAAAAATGGAAAATGTGAAATGCTTAAGGTAGTAAAACAATTAAGAACCTGCTCAAAGTGGCTTTAGTAAACCATGCAGCACTCTTTAGATTCTCAGGTGGTTGCAGTTTGAAGTTAGCATTCAATCCTTTGGTGTACAAGTGGCTTACTCCGGGTAAATGTGGCAAGAGTTTTTCCAGAACCCCAACAGCCAGTTTTTCTACTTTGTTGTCATGACATGTATATGCCTCATACCTAAGACAGCATGCAAAAATTTGAAATATCATTCTTAACAATAATAAGCCACTAAATTTAAGTGGTGAATTGAATTAACTTGTACTATATTTGGAAACATGAATTCAGGAGAATGAATTAGGATTTGATGTGTTATATAAATTGTGAGGATGAAATGCACACACCATGTAGAAATTATTTAAGATTCAAAATACCTATACATTTCAAAGAGTATAGGAAGATGAATTTAAAATTCACAAATTCATAAAGTATTTAAACTTCGTCACTAAATAGGGATGCCAACAAATCCATGAATACAAAAGTAATCACAAAAGTCATATTTACATGTGCTTTACCACATTATTTATACTAAATTTGAAATCGAAATTCCTTCCTTAAAGTTCAAATTCTCAAACCAAGCTTATAAGAATAGTAGTAACTAGTAACAAACAGAAGAGAGTGAAGTGTGGGGCTTTATTGATAAATATAGATGGAGAGACAGCTGGGTTTTTGGAATGAAAAACTGCGCACCAAAAAGCCCATAATTGAGGCTTGAGGGGATGAGTAAGAGAATTTGAGTGGTGGTGTCGACATGGGGCATGGGCACAACAGTTGGAAGAAGCTTTGACAAAAATTTGTTAGGAAGGAAGCAGGTAGCGACAGCATTGTACATCTGAAACCGAAGAGACTTGAGAAATCTAAATCAATCTAAAATCGAAATAGAGAATTTGATTGAACATTTGACAGAATGAATTCCTATAAATAGAAAGAGGATGCATCGTAAGTGAGTGGTCCCGTCCCGAGATGCAGATGCAGACGCAAGTTAGAAGAGAGAGAGAGAGAGAGAAAAGAGGAAGAACCTGTTTTGAGAAGGCAGAATCTGAATGGTGGCGTAATCTAAGGGCGCACCTCCATGTATTCCGCCGTCCATCTTTGACCTACACACAGAGAAGAGACAGAGAGAAAAGTAAGTAAGAAATGGGAGCTTAAAGGGTGAATAAGATGGAAAAATCCAGGTGCATTCAAGTCGGATCTGGAAGAAAAAGAGGGAGCACCGACAGAGTGAGTACTTGTGGTGTGGCCTTGACCTTAGCTACACCTTGCAGTAGTAATTGTAATTGTAAATGACAGTGAAAGTGAGAGCAAAAGAGAAAACAGAATCGAGAAATGCAAAATGGAGGATTGGTTTCCATCAAAGTAAAAAATGTACCTTTGGGGAGAGTGAAGCAGCGCAGGTGCAGCGGCAACTTAGAAGTGAGCTGAGGTCTGGTCTTGAAAGAAACAAAATCAATATGTGTTGGTGATAGAGAGAGATTGATTGAGGAGAAAGAAAGACAATGACAAACAGACGTTGGATGAATATATCGCCTTTACCTTTTGGTTCTGGATGTGTGGATGGATGGCGACTCCTCTCCTCTCCTCTCCTCTCCTCTCCTTTCTTCCCCTCCCCTCTCTCTATTTCATACTACTACTACTACTATCACCACTACTAGTTACTATTTGATTTGACGGACGCAAAATTGGAAATGGATGGGTGGATTAAATGTACTATTTGCGCCCTTTTTTTTTGTAAATAAAAATAAATATACTAATAAATTAATTACGTACAATAATACTCAAATTTATCCATCAAAATTAAAACAACTATACATATATATATATAGTAAAAGACAAAGTAAAAATTAAAAAGCAGTTAGAAGGTAAAAGGCGCGTGGATTTGATTGCCTGACAAAATCCATCAAGTCTGTCGTTTCTTCAAAAAAGAAATTCATCTAAATAAATCTGTCTAACCAATATTAATTAATAATACTAGCACTCGTATAATTACCAATAATAATACTGGTACTCGTATAATTACCATGATGTAATGTAATAATGGTAAGTAAGGTAAGTAAGGGAGTAAGGATAACGTCACCATTGGCCCTTGCCGCTCCTCTCCTCCTACGCGTCATCTCCACGCTCCCCTGCCACCTCAATTACAAATCTCATGTGGTTTCATATTCAACCTTTTTCCTCTTTTGTCTTTTTCTCCACCACTCATATTTTCATCTTTCTTTTCCAACCTCCAATTTAAATCTAAACAAATCAGATCTACAAAAAGGTTTATTACATTATTAACATGTATTCAAAATTTTAAATTTAATACATACTAAAAGGCCGAAAATGATTTTGTGATAGAGTGGTCCTAGACTTGATCCACACTGAACACTTTAAATATGTTTAAAATGTCTTCAAAAGAAGACATTGCCTACCTCCTTAAATTTATCTTTCAAAAAGAAGACAATAATCTCGTAATAAAAAAGAAGAAACAATAAAACAGTGAGGTCACTCTCTCTCTTTCTCGTATCTAAATAAATAAATAAATAAAATAAAATAAAGTAGTAGTGGTAGTAGTAGTAAATGAAAATGGATTAAAGGGGACAGCGGATGAAAGGAAAAGTGGCGAACGCAGTCACGTGATGATATGGTAATTGATTGATCAATGACCTGGTCTGGTCTGGAGCGCACCACCTTGTCCGTTGCCAAAGTATTCTCTCTCGCATCTTACTAACAATATTCATCATTCATTCATTCATTCATTCCAGCAACTGCAGTTGCAATTGCAATTGCAATTGATTTCATCAACCCCACACGCCACCATCTTTGCTTCTCATATCCATTTCCTCCCTTACCTAACACAAGAAGCAAACTCTCCAAATTTCTCTCCTCCCTTCTACGCAACATTTCATTCGCAAATGCTAACACAAAGCAACACAAAAGGGCTAGGGCTGGGGCTAGGCTAGGGCTGAATTAACACCGGAAACAAAATGACTTGATACAATAACACTTAATAATGGTACAGTTTCGTGAGACTCACAACCAACTCAACCTCCACGCAAGTAAATTACATTTCCTAATCACATCAACCCCATCAGTTAGACCACACATGAACTAGACCATGCCTATTCCCCGTGTATATCTCATTCCGCTCTTCATCATAAAAAAGTGCAGTAATATCTTCCAACGCTTCCGCCACCGTGCTTCTAATTCTTGACATATTGCTCTGCTTCTTTGAACTGCTGCAACCATAACCATAGCTGCATTCGTTTTCCACAGGGAAGCTGTTGCTTGCTCTTATTTTAGCAAGACACTTCCCAGTCAATATATTGCTGATATTGATGGACCCTGCCACACCACACATGCAAAAACTTGGTTAGATGCGCAAATAATGGTATAACAAATCCAGGTGACATCTTTTCCAGTTTCCATGTTTCCCAAATCACTATAAAACCGTCCTTAATCCCCTCCCCACCCGTTCCCCTTTTTCTCCTCCCCTTCATTATATAGGGTGAACTCCAACATGCATATATCCTTTCAGAACCACTAGGAATCCATGAAAACTTTCCACCATCCAATTGAAAATGGCTAGCCAAGCCTAACAAAACTCATAAAAATGCAACTCCATGCCCTTCACCTACCCAAATCCGTAATTTGCCAAAAAGGCCAACAAACAATAAAGAAAGAACAATTCAACAAGGCATTTAAATCATTTATAAAAAAATCGTTAGGATACGAAAGCAATTTTACAGTCTTTTTATTTTTCAAAAAAAAAGATTTACAGTCTTTTACAATGTAATGTAAAATTGATGATAAAAGAAACCCCTTCACTGATGTATTAGAATTACTTTTTACTGCATAACATTTCTTTTGCAACTGCTCTTCTCTACTTTACTGTTTCTTTAAGCTTTATGCAAGCAGTTGACCAAAACGACAAGCTTAACCTCAATCCAGCAGATCAAATTTTCAAATTGACATGACAGAGATAAATAAGAAAACCTAAAATGGAATATAAGATAAAGATTTCCAGAACAAAAGAAAGATACAGGAAACAAAGAATATTAATGTTGTATTTTCCAGAAAATAACAAGTTTAAAGAAAGAATATACAGACCATTTCCTTCAGACAATGGATCATCAGAATCAGCCTTGCAGTAAGAGATAATGAGATCCTGATCACTCGTGATATATATATTATTAGTGTTGCAGTCAGGATGCCACAAAAGGTGATCCTCAAATGAAGTTACAAGCTCTCCACGGAAGTTCCACACAGCCACTGTCCGATTTCTAAATGTCAAGAATAACTGGTTCTCATACAGAAATATAAATGCTGACGGTGTCATAAATTCATTTTTGCTAACTTCAGTTAGCTCAGAATTGCGGACCTGCACAATTACAGTTTTTTTTTAGCTTTAATATATGAATAAGATGCCAACATATTGACAAAGATACAGCCCACATTACATTTCTTTTAGCTTTAATATATGAAAAAGATTGCAATATATTGACAAAAATACTCACATCAAGAATCTGGAGGTTTTCATTTTCTTGCTTGACAAGAAGCTTCTCATTGAACTGTTCAATAAAATCCACCTTCTTATTCCGGTGAAGAAGATGACTAAATGATTTGAGAACAGTACCATCCTCTATTGATAGAATCTTAAGAGGAACATGGCCACCAACTTTACCGAAAATCAATAACATGATCCCTGGACTATTTAAGAAGATATAGCAGACACAAAGTCAATAAAGTGACACCGCCAAAAGCAAACAAGTTAAGGCACATTTGCTTGTTACTTTTAGCACTTACTTTATGCTTCCAGGAGCAAATGGCAAATTCTTGTTTGGACTAAACAATAATTATAAATTATTAAAAAAACTGTAATTCTTTTCTGGAGAATAGAATGCATTGTTTTACTTTTGAAGAGAACAGTTATGCTAAGACCCTTTCATTTTAATTATTCTCTCATCTTGCACCAATTTTTTTGCCATCTATCATTGGATTTTACTTTTTAAGAAGTAGACAGCAAGTAGTAAAAGCAATAACCAAAAGGAGCCAAAAGTATCAACTATTGATACAACCAAAAGAATAAAAGAAAATCATAAAGGTCACCCTTTTTCTATCAATAAATGAATCTTTATTTCTCTAACTAGCAGATATAACCAGTATGTAAGAGCATTACCTGATCTTAATCTCTTGAACATTTTTATCGGATATGGAGTATAACATTGTATAATTTTTGAGGTCAAACACCTTGTATATACTGATTGACAAACAAAAACAGTACATATCAAACTCATGAAACTAGTACAGATCCAATTATTATAGTTTAGCACAAACGGACATTCATATTAATGAGTACTTACCTATCCTGTGCAGAATATGTGAGTACCTTCCCATTCACATCATCAAACTCTACAAAACCAGGCCATTTCAGTGACTCAGATTCAAAAAGAGCAAAACCAGCATCAGGTTGACCTCTCCGTATGTATCTGTCATAAAACAGAATCGTTTCAGAAAAAAAAAAAAACAAATTAACATTAAACATTACAATGCCCAGATGCAGTATTCCACATTTTCTTTCTCTTTTTCTCCGTTTGGCTCAAGTTGGGATAAGGTAAGGGTTGTAGAGAGATGAAAAAAGATTGACATACTCAATCCTCGTGCTTCTGCATTTCAAGGAGCTGAAATTGTCTGAAGCATATACTGAGACCGTGATAAGTGAATCATTGTTTTTGTTATAAAACAAGCTTCGTATAACTTCATCAGCGGTGACATTTAGAAAGCATATTCTTTGATTAGTCTCTGCATCCAACAATAAAAAACATCAAGATTCCCATTCTGATTCTGGATGCAAACAGAAATAGACAAGGCCATCTAGAATAAGTTTAGAAGTGTCAAACACAGTTCCTACCTCGACTAAATGCTGCACATACACCAGACTGGGCGAGAGCAAAGACAATATCCCGTGCAGCTACAATCTCTATTATCTTTGACCTCTTCCTCAGAAACGGTAATACCATAGAACAATGTCCTTTTGGATCATGAGTATCATATTCCTCCTATTTATATGCAACATATCACCAACAGAGATTTAATAAGCAAGATCAATAAGAACAGCAAAGCACAGATCTGTCCCTACAGCTACACAAGTAACGTATCATCCATGGACCTTTGAACTTAATCTTTTGTTTGATAGACTTATAACTAAATAAAAGGAAAGAATTGCCCTTTTCCATCTCCTTATAAATGCAGAAATAAATACACGTATTCCTATCCAACCAAGGTGAACTTCTTTAAATAGCAGAGACGTAATGAGTTTTTCCTGAATACCAGAAAATGCATATAAAGCATCTACTTTGTGATATCAACCTACGTATTTGACCCCATGTGTCTCACTCAAATTTTTCAGGTAAAGATTTATCATTTGTGGAATAATCATCAGCAGGGATCTTTTGACACAAATATTCCACCATTTCAAACTTTTGTGTGGCTCGTACCGTTAATCATCTTAAAGACTTGAACAGCCATAAATATAAAAATCATCAAACTTTCCACAATAACGAAAGTGGATAAGGTTTGTAACAATATCTCGTAAAGTAACATTAAAATCGTCAGCATGAGTAGAAACTATTAAACATATAAGATGTATCAAATTGAATTGAACATTAAGGATGCAAAGCAGGAGTTCCCTTTGTTCCCTTCCATAAATTTGCAACTAGGGTTAAGCTAAGGTTTGGACTTGGAAGCATGAGTACATAGATACTTCAACTGAAACCCTATACTATAAAGCAGAATTCTCATACAACTTGAACAACAACGAGAAAGAAGAAGAGGAAAAAGATGAATTTAAGTTTATGCTCCCTAAATGAAAAAAAAAAATCCTAATTAGGGAAAACACAGGACAGAAAACAAGAAGAAAGAAAAAAAAAATCATACATGAATTGCAATATAAAAGAGAAATTGCGGCAATAATATAGTAATAATCAAAGGAGTAAGGTTAGGTTAACTAAGTAAAAGAAAGAACCTGCAAGCGAATGTTACGGAAGCGCTCCTGGGCGTCGGTGATGGAGAAAGCACGATGTCGCTTGGAGCAGATTTCTCTTCGCTGCAGTTTCTTGACGCTGTTAACGAAGGAATCCGCTCTCCCTCTTTTCTTGGATGCTACTATTCTCCGTCCGCTGCAAGGCCTTGGGCTCACCGCTATTCTCCGCCCACCATCCATATCTTCAGTTCTCCTTTGTATCTACCTAAGCTCTAAACAAAACCCTAGCTCTGCAAACACCCAAAAGCCGCTGCTGGTGGTGGCGCTGGATTTCACCTCCCATCAAATTCACGGCCTCCTCCAACTTCTAGGGCTTGCTTACTGCTATACTGAAGGATTATCTACTACAGAAACATTCTCTATTCTCTAGCAAAAGATAAAGATTTCTTTTATTTGAACTAATAAATCGACAGAACAAGTTTTCCTAGTACTGAACTTGAACCAGTAACAACCTCTTCTCTCTCAGATTCCAGTAAAGACGCCGTCCGATCTCCTTTTCAATTTCGAATTGACATAAATACTCACAATAATATAATAATATTATTATTATTATTAATATTTATTTATTTTATATCTATCTTTCTGTTTCAAAAAATACTTTATCGTAAATATTATATATTATTATTTATGCAAAATTTGAAATACGGAATTGGGCCTAGGTTTTTCAAACTAGGCTTACCTCACCCATGTCCAGTTGCCCACTTCATTTCTTCGAGTGCTGGCCTACTTAATACAAATCCATATACTCGGCCCAATTTGCTCTGCTCAACTCATCCGCCCCCATAGCTCACCAAATACTTACCCCTTTTTAATTTTATACTTTTTTTTTAATTTTTATCGAGATTAAGTAAAAGTTTTGAATTTGATGTATTTCAGATTAATTTTGAAAATTTCTTTATAATAATATTTTTTCAATGCTTTTTCATATGATATAGTAAAAATAATCATGAAAAATAAATTTTATAATATGAAAAAAAAAGTGTATTGTATAAGTGTAAATTGTATTGTGAGACATTTAAATGAATGTTTAGGGAAATCTTATTTCTATTACCCTATACTAATATAAGCTGATAATTTAATATGCCCATAAAATCATCACATGCCTTGAAATATGTTTATATGTGTGATATCAATAAATTGGATATTGATATTCTTAAAAGCATATGGTGTAATAGTAAAACCCCAATTTGAAAATAATTAAATCCCCAAAAGCAATTGAAACATGAACAAATTTCGAAGTAAAATATAATTCTAAAATTAGAATTATAGATAGGGATATCCAACAGGTAAGGTGCTTGTTATAGGATACTTGAACTCTACAAATGCTCGATTAAATTTTTTACTCAAAGTTCAATACTCGATTAAAATAATAAATTAAAGTTAGTGAGCTCATAAAAAATAAATTTTAAATCATATTTAAAATAATTAAAGAATTTTAGTAAATATTACATTAATTATAAAAAATAATATATATAAAAATTAAAATTTAATATTAAGAATAAATATTTATAATTAGATTTGGATAATGGATATCCTAAATCACTAAGCGAACCCTACTTGAACTCATGACAAGCAATAAATTTATTTCTTGAACTAGATTATAGGATATCTTAATATTAATTATAAAAAATAATATATATAAATTAAAATTAAATATTTATAATTAGATTTGAATAATAGATATCCTAAATCACTATCCGAACTCTACTTGTACTCATGACAAGGAATAAATTTATTACTTAAATCGGATTATAAGGTATCCTAATTTTATTTAGTGAGGTTGAATAAGACACCCGAGCATAAAATAATTATTGACATGGCTAAAGATAGAAGGTAGAAGGTAGGAGCCATGAAATAATTTTGATAGTGTCACGGGGTACACACCTTCCATGATATTTCAAAGTGGAGGAAACGGACAAAACCAGACTACATATATAGCTAATCATGCAATCATATCATGGCAAAATGAAGGTAATGTGCATCAGCATGTGTTCTCTAGAGTGTGAATAATTGGCTACTTGGTTTTGTCAATTTTATTTAGTAATTTATTATTACATGGTTTCTGATTTGGTTAAAATCCAAAGAGGAATAGCTGATCAAGTGCAAGTAATTTTGACAAGTGTCCAGTGAGAAACATGTGGGGATGTGTGTGTGTATATATATATATATATATATATATGTTGTGTTAGGTTCATGCACTGCGGTGATGATGAATGCCATGAGTGAAACTCTCTGCATGATGAATGATGATGAAGACGAGACACAAGAATTCAAGGTGCAGATAATAATGTGGCAACTTGCAGGGGCAAAAATCAAGGACACATGGGTGAGGTGAGGCATCAAAATTACGTACAATCAAATCCTAAGCCTTGTCCTAACAAAATAATTAGAGACTCGAATTCAAGAATGGAGCATCTCAGGGCTCGCAAGCTTGACTCTTTTGTCAGCGGGTAAAAGATGTTCATCTATGTGTGTGCATGTATGTGTCACGATGTCATTATCCTCTTGTATTTATTTACTCACTGGGCTTGGCATGAAACATGCTTGGTGTAGCAATGTTAGCGAAGCCCCACCGGGCAGGCATCAAGCATGCGGGATGTGACTGCATAGGCGCAGAAGCAGATGATAGAGTAGTACGCCTTGAAACCAACGGCAGATGGAGGTGCTCCTAAAGCGAGGCATTGCAGCAAAGGAAAGGATTATTGATATACTATTCAATTTTGCAGTACAGACTGGAAAATACACTAATTTTGTGGTGGTGGTGGTGTTCCTCACTCCATTCCAGGTCCAGGATCTCTTCATTTTCACTGCACTACCCACGTAATTTCGTGCCCTTAGGACCACACAAATTTCATTACCATTATATTAAAATTTATCTCATTTTCAGTTCTTCACGAAACCACCAGGGACAGGGACAGGGACAGAGACAGGGGAAGATAAATTCTTATACAAAGAAAAGAAGAGATTTAGCCGATCCATACCCACTTTTTTGACCCCAATTGTCGGCATTGCATTATCCCATGTGGGTCAAATTATTTTCTTTTTTTGGTTGGTTGTTGTTTTGCATTCAAATGTAAATCTCAATACCCATATCTTAGCAAATTCATTTCCTTCCTCCTTGTAATCAACGTGATGCGATTACGGTTGTCTCCACTCCTGACTTGATCATTAGGTTTTTACTGTTGGTTTTACTGTCAACTTTGGGGAATGAACATTGTGGCAGTAGAAAACACCAGTAGTCATAAAAATAATTGCAACAAGTTCGTATAATTTAATGGTTATGTCCCTATCTCCACACCAAGTCTCCCAATAACCTTGGTGTCGAGGTCTTTCACAGGTCACTCCATTGCGTCCAATCATCTTAGCAGAGTTATATGAAGTGTGAATTAATGTGCAAAATGTCATGCGCGTCCTTCAGCCCTTGCTTCCGGCTTAAAGTCTACTGCTCTACTTGCTATAAATAGAAGCTCATCTGCTTCCGCCACATTCATTCATGTATCCTCTCTCTCTTTCTGTCTCTCCCTTCGTTCCTCTGTTAGAGTGAAAACCAAAAGAAACCCAGAAAGATATGGAAGACTCCCTTTCTTTGTCTCTGAAAGTGATCTCTTCTCTTGCTCTTATGGGAGTGGTTTGCTTCTTTGTTCATCTCTACAACACCATGTGGTTCAAGTCGGAAAGGCTGAGGAGGAAGCTCTGGATGCAGGGTATCAAAGGTCCATCGCCTTCATTTATATACGGCAACCTCCCTGAGATGCAGAAGATCCAACAGGAAGCCGTTCGGACTCCGGATAATGCTCAAATCGTTGCTCACGACTATACTTCCTCTCTCTTCCCATATTTCGTACAGTGGAGGAAGGAATACGGTAACACCCTTCCTTTCATAACATGTTTTAGTTTCTTGTTCTTAGTAAATGACCTTGTCTATATCGATGTTTCTGCAAAACTTTCACACCTCCGCTATGCCATTCTTTTATCACTGTACCATTGCCTTATCACATGTTACACCAGAAACACTGTGTGAACATAGAAAGGAAACAGGCTAAAGATGTGATGTGCTCAAAGCATGGCTCACTGCCTTAACTCTTTCCTTTATTGCTCTTACCATATTTTTTTATTGGATAGTCTTCACTTTTGAGAACCAACACCATGGGATCTCTAAATTTTTATGAAGAAAATAACAGCCATGACCAGCTTTAGACAAGCAACTTCCTCGGCTACTGCAAAGTCGGCAACTTTTAACTATAGAATACGAATTGTTTTATGACACGAATGAGTTAGACAAGGACTCGAAGAATAAATATTTTTTTATTTATGATTGGGACAAGACTCAGAGAGAGTAGAGTAGATATTTAATCTTCTATGCAATATAATATATATGTCATTTGAAAGGAAGCTGTGGTGATTGGGGCAACAGCGTAGCCATGAATCTGATAAAATAGCATCAACCGTCTATGAAGTGCCACGAGTAGAGCTGGCATTGCTGGGGCAGACGCTGATGTTTCAGTCAACTCTGTGTTTCAGACCTGTCCCCCATCAATAATTAAAATTCCCCATTTCACAGCAAAAATCCAACGTACGCATTTGGTCAACCAATCAAACATTTTGTGACCCTGCTGCCTTATCGTTTAGCAATGCTAACAATAGTTTTCATATCCCTTTTTGCTTTTCTTTTCCTTCATAAATTTTGTCCATACTATACATGTGTACATGTGTGGCTGATAGGATATTTCTTTTCTGCTCATATGTAACATGCAGCAGGTGAAACCATTGGCAGGTTGATTATGATTAATATCAACATGGAGTTAAATTTTGGGTGTTTGGAAAAATAAATGCAGGTCCAATCTACACGTATTCAACGGGGACAAGACAACACTTATATGTGAACCAGCCAGAGCTAGTGAAGGAAATGAACCAATGCATTACTTTGGATTTAGGTAAGCCTTCTTATATAACAAAGAGACTAGCACCCATGCTGGGGAACGGCATTTTGAGATCCAACGGCCTCGTTTGGGCACAACAGAGGAAAATCATCGCACCTGAGTTCTTCATGGACAAGGTTAAGGTAGTATGTCAAATCACTATAATATGAACCAATGCATTTTCATAAGTCCTGTGCATTTTGATGTTGGTTTTTGATAGAAACTCGGTTTGGGTCCTAAACTGACGAAGCAGGTGATGGTGGGGCTAATGGTCGAGTCGATACAATCCCTCATAAGAAAATGGGAGGACGGTATTGAGGCACAAGGCGGGGTGATGGCAGACATTAGAGTGGATGAGGATTTGAGGGGCTTCACAGCAGAAGTCATCGCTCGAGCTTGTTTTGGGAGCTCTTATTTTAAAGGAAAGGAGATCTTTTCCAAGCTAAGGAAACTTCAAACAGCCATTTCTAGGGACAGCTTCCTTTTCGGAGTTCCTGGATATGGGTACTAGCTCTTTTCACTTGCCATTTAATGTGTTTCAGATAAATCATCTATCAATTACATTTCCATGTGTTAAAGTCATATCTTCGGTTTCTTCCACGTTTCCATTACCTTCACTCATAAAAGCCTTAATGCTTGGAATTAATGGCGTGAGTAACAATTACCTGCTGGCTTTGAGGTCTCATCTAAACTTTAGCATGTCTTACCACTTCATATATACAACTGTTCATTTTCATGCCTTATTTCCCAAGGAGGCAAAGGCAGGGGCATCTGACACTGAAAATATAGAATTTATGATTTACCTTGATTCCTCTATCTTCCTTACAAGATTAATTCTTCTGCAACATATGAATTTTATTTATACCTAGGAGAGCAATTGATGGAAAGCTCAACATTTTATAGCCACCTTGTTGTCTCTTAACTACTATTACTATGTAGAAATCTTATGTGCCACTCATTTACGACCTTATTAATCGTTGTTTCTCTTAAACAAATGCAGACTTCTGCCAACGAAGAAGAGAAATGAGATTACCAATTTGGAGAAGGAGATAGAGTCATTAATTTGGGAAACAGTGAAGGAACGCGAAAAAAAATGCGTAGAGGCATCTTCATCAGAAAAGGATCTATTGCACCTGATACTGGAAGGGGCTTTGAATGATCAAAGTCTTGGTAAGGATTCATCTAAGCGCTTCATAGTTGACAATTGCAAGAACATATACTTTGCTGGCCATGAGTCTACTGCTGTCGCCGCTTCTTGGTGCCTCATGTTACTCGCTCTGCATCCCGAGTGGCAATCTCGTATCCTGACAGAAGTGTCTCAAGTTTGCGGAGATAAATTGCCAGATGCAGACTCGGTCTCCCGCATGAAAATTGTAAATACAATGCCCACACCTCAGTTTTAAAACTATCTATTAGTGTTATTAATTATTTCTGCCAAAGTAATACTTAACAAACAAAGGGTGTTTGTTGCAGGTAACCATGGTGATTCAAGAAACTTTGCGTTTATATCCACCAGCGGCATTTGTGTCAAGAGAGGCATTAGAGGAGATCCAACTTGGAAATGTTACTATTCCCAAGGGAGTATGCCTATGGACTCTTATACCAACTCTCCATCGAGACCTTGAGATTTGGGGTTCAGATGCAAATGAATTCAAGCCAGAGAGGTTCAGTGATGGCATCTCTAAAGCTTGCAAGCTCCCTCAAGCCTATATCCCATTTGGATTGGGTCCTCGCTTGTGCTTGGGCAGAAACCTGGCAATGGTTCAACTAAAAATTGTCCTTTGCCATATAATCTCCAAATTCACTTTCTCTCTATCACCAAAGTATCGGCATTTTCCTGCTTACAGAATGATTGTAGAGCCTGGAAATGGTGTACATATTCTAATCAAAAAGATCTAAATTCCTAAGTTAGAAGACAAGAATGTAGTTTCTCTTATTCCTAGTTTGTTTGTTTTTTTTTTTCTTTCCATTTCCTGTTTGGTATAGTTGTTTAATCTAAATATGTTAATTGCATGAAAGCTTCTATAAATTGCTTCTAATTGCATGCAAGTTTGAGCTTGGCTTGGATTGATGTCTGATTCTTTACTCACCTAGGCTAAGAACCTTGTTTAGTTATTGACAAAGTATGTCCAATTGTTACATTTATGCCATGTTAATCCTTAGACAATCTATTTTTTTTTTCTTATAACAATTTTTTTTTTGAAATTGGAGGAAGAACATTCCAATCGTATCTTTTAAATAAAAAAATCAAACATCGGTTAATAAATTAAATACACAAGTACCTATATCGATATTTTATTCAAATAGAAATAGCACATCAAGTTACTATAACACAGCATTCATAGCCTGAAAAAAAATGGACATGATCACTAAAATCAAACAATGAAACACACCATAAAATTGCATAGAAAAGTAGAATAGTAGAAAAATAATCGACAAACTTTTGTTAGCTAATTGGCCTAATCAAGTGCAAAAAACCTATCATGAATAAGAATGGATAAGTAAGGGATACCTTATAATCTAATCTGCATTACCAATTTAATATCTTGCATGACCCGAATTTGATTAAATAAGATTAAAAATATTTATTTAATTAATTATTTTAGATATAATTTATAATTTTTTTGTAATAAAATTTATTCTAATTTTATATATAAAAATCAAAATTTATTTATTTAGAATTCAGATTAAAATGAGGTTTGACGACCAAGGGCAAACAAACTAGCATGACTTGATGAGAATCGAAGGTTGTTGGCTGGCTACTCTTTGTTTTAAGTGCTCCTTGTCAATGTTGTTTATACCCGGTTTTCATGTTTATTTTCAATAAATAAATAGACCTCAACAATTTTTTTTAATTTGCAATAAATGAAATGAGAACTCTTACCCTCGCCCTGCACTAAGAACATTACATTATTCTCGACTTGAAATGTCTTTAGTTATAAGCTTTTATGTTTACTATGTAGCTTTTTTATTTCCTTGGTTTTCTTAGTTTCAATGGCTCGTTTTCCCATTCTGTCTCACTTTGCTCAATTGAAATAGAAATGGAAACCAGCTGAGAGAGGATTTTTCATTTGCATTGATGGTTTGCTCTGCTCTTATCTTGTCCCTAATTAAATCCCTTGTTAAATGAAATTTTCAATAAATAATGTAGATTCTTGCTTATTGCAAATGCATTGATGGTGTATGCTATGTAAGAAAAGTAGAGGGAGACGGAGTTGCTAATGGCTTCAACCATCACTCTTTTGAATTCTTCACAAAATGGAGGACCAAATTTTAACAATTTAATCGGTCAGACCTTCCCGTTTTCATGTTTGTAGTTACAATCAATGCCCCTTTTCTTACACATTATTGCCTAAGTTTTCATTTACAACACGAAGCCATCAAAATTGCAATCCAATTTCAAATAATGTGGACTTTTGGAATTTTCTTTGGGTACCCATTCATGGTTCGAATATTAACTCTCTCACTAGGCTTTTTTTTATAAACACTTGCATTTTTTCAATGTTATGATGCTTTACTTGTTTATCTTACACTTCACAGTGCCTCAAAGCTAAAGACATGATAGAGTTAAGGAGTTTTGTTTGCGGGGTTAGACTGTTGGGATCCTCTTTTCAACTTGTTCAACAAACCATTACTTTCAATTGGGTTGCCATGAGCAACAGAGCCAAAACAACTTCTCACAATTAGAGCTACATTGTTGTTGAAGATACACTCAGTTTGAGTTATCATTATTACTTTTTTTTTCCTTTTTCTTAATAAAAAAATATGTATACTTTTGGTGGCTTAGATTGGTAATGAGAAAAACTCCTTATCATACTTATTGCTCAATTTGTTCATAGTAGGTCATTGTAGTTGTAGCTCCATTAGTAGACCAAAACCTCTAATATCTATTTAGTTTAGAAAGGCTTAACTTAAGATATGGTTTCACTTAATGATCAAGGCCACAAGATAAGTCGGCAAGCATACCAAAACCTAAAATAATTTGAAAATCATTTTAAAAGTTACATGTGCTAGCAGGTTAGTTTTATAACTACAATACTTAGCTAGAAATCTAATAAGATGGCTATGCAAATATTTCATGCGCCATTCGCCAATATAAATTTAATGTGTAAAATGTATTATGCGTTACACGTACATATTGTTGTCATATATGTGTTGTACTTTGTCAGTTGCACTTTATATCAAGAAATACACTTATTTCTTGAATTGCATTTTGAGTTAATTTTATACACGCCTGCAAACATGGACCTTTGTCATTTTTTTTATACAACACTTGCAAAATATTTTACTTATCTAAGGGAAAAAGGATAGTTGCTTTAATTGGTTGAATAACAAAAATATTTCCAAAGTTTTCACTATATAAATCCAAACTTTTTTGGCTAAATTATTGCTTTGAAAATCCTAACAAATCATGAACTGTTTGAACAAACAAATATGCTTGAAATGAAAATGTTCTTATTACTTCTTTTCCTTTTCATGGCTCCTACCTTATCACTTTTTAAGTTGAATTAAGTTTAAAGGGAACCTTTTTTCTTTATCCTTATTCACATAATCAGAGCGTCATTGTTATAGAGCATTTATTTTTCTCTGCGTACATATGTCAATTTTAACTCTTCATGCAGGAAGATTATTTAATTGGTCGTTATGTGTTCATATCTTGCGGAATCCACCTAGATTACCGTAAATGGGTAATTAATTAAATTGCTTTATAAAACGACCTTGTTCATCTAATCAGAGCTTCACAAGATAGAGCAAAAATTTATGTTTTGTCAAATTTTAGAGAAAAGTCTCACAAATTCTTTCATTGCTGGTTTGCTTAAAAGAAGCATAGTCAGTAATGTGTTGTTTTTCTTACAATTTGTGTCTAAATATTACTTGCTAGCACAACAAAAGATTAGAGTATATTCTCTCAAGCATATTTCAAATGCTCTAATTGGTTTTCCATTTACATATAAACCATAAATCATTTTTGAAATCTTCTTTTTGTTTATATGTATTTATTTACCTATTACTTTATTTTTATTATTAAATCAAGCTATGCTATTAAGATACTATTGATATATCTCTCTAGTATATCAATTGCACTTATGTCAGATGGGAAAAAGTTTTAAAGTTTATTATCGAGGGAAAAAGTCTAATTTTGGTTTGTCCATCAAAGCAAATGGAATTTGTTTTTAGTGCTAAAGGAACTGTTTTAATTCATTATTTTCTTTCAAATATTTGTTGAACTTTCCCCTATCTCATTATACAGTGGGTTCAATTTGTTGATGACGGTTATATGATAATGTTAAAATTGCTATTATTTTCATGTTGAAATTCTTGAGATCTAAGTAAATTGGTTTAAGACTTTCAAGTCATATTTTTTTGTGCATTAGTTGGTCATTTTCGAAATCAAAGATAAATACTATTTATTGAATAGGAGTAGAAAGGGGCCTCAAGGAGAGAAGAAAGCCTCGAATGACAGATACAACTTAATTCATATTAATAATATAATAATCTAGCTATCTTTATTATTCTTTTTCACCTGATACTCTTATCCGTTATTATTGGATTTTCAGTTTGTATTGATGTTTTAATGTTCATAAATTTGCATCATTGTGTTGGCATTATTACCATTACCTTCATCATCATTTACTCTTGCATGTTTTTTTTGGGTGAAAAAATAAAAACTGTTACTCAAGTATCATATAGCTAATGTGTTTTTTTATCTGCAAGCATGTTACTTTCTGGACTTAGAGAAAAACTCTTGTATAGACATCACAACCTAGCTTGCATATAATATTTTCCCAATAAAATGCATATGAAACATTGCTTGTCCTAAACTACAATTAAAACTAATTACACTATTTTTTCTTGTTTAATTTGAAATTTGACATGGTATTCTACATTCCTCAATACTGTTGACTTGATGACTTTATTTCTTATCCCCGACATTGATGATTTGACTTTTGAAATAAAAAGACAAAAAAAAAAGAGAAAAAGAAAACTCTGTTGCATTTTTGTACTTATATAAAGGTACAAAATTACGTCTTGTGATACTTATTGTGAGAATTTACAATAAAAATATACATTACGTTTAGTGGGGAATATAAAAGGAGTCCACAAATAGTTAAACTGGATGCACGGAAAGCATAACCAGCTAAGAGCCAAAATAAGGGCAATGGGATATGTGAAGTGATGGGTGGGGAGGAACTGGATAAAGGAGAAGACATTGTCAAACAAAAGCGTAAAAGGAAAAAGGTTAAGGTCAGAATTGTCCAAGATCTTATTGTTAATTTAGTTGACTATAAAGTTCAGAAGGTACCTTTTGCAACTTATCCATTTCAAATGTTTTACCTTGTAGTTATATGTATTTTTTATTCTCTCGAAGATAAAACTAATCGTGTATAAGTTTGATGCCAATTTTGCTTTAAAAATTTGAGAAATAAAGATTTTTTTATGTAAGTTAGATGAGACAATTATGCAACCAAAAATATGGAGCTAGAGAGGATTGACAAGGAGCAAAATGTGTTGAATGCATTCCAATCATATGGTATGACAGGGAATGTAATGGTTAAAATAGTGCAAGACATGCTAAGCATGTGATGCGGAGTAATTATAAGAAAAATGTAGCAACAAAGTTTCTTAGAAGGTGTATAATATACTAAAAGAAAGTAATGGAAAGTGAGAGGAAATGAGGTTAGTGTGCAAGTCATGGATTTGGTACTTGAAAGGGGAATTTGTGGGGTTGAGAGTTTGGTTGTAGAAATGTTTCTCTACTAACAAAAAGGGTAATAAATGTATTATTAATGTCTTATTGACTATTTAAAGAAAGTATTTACTAACATATGTAGGCCATCTGTTCTTAATGACAAATGGTTGAATGTGAGGATCATTAAGAAAGTTTTAAGAGCAATTGGTCTTTCCCTAATGGATATGACAATTTGGATAAGCTTACTAAAACTATTCTCTTTGCACATGCCATGCTAGTCATTTCTTTAAGCTTCAAGAAGCAAATAGATCATAGCCTTATTCTTTGGTATTATTGATGCCACTGCTATCTCATATTAATTGACTATCAATTGATGCTAATTTCTACTATGGTAAAAGGACTAATTTAAGATTTTAACATAAGTTCCAAGAAGTGATCCTATTAATAGGTTTATTCTTCCATAGTTACAATGCTAGTGATATCTTATATAGATTGGTGTGTAATTTAATGCTAATTGCTTGGATTCTAGACAATAAATTGAATATAATGTGAAAATTTAAGTAGAGATTTTCATAACAAAAACTTGAAAAAAATTAACTAGGTGGTTTGCTATTTAAAGAAATACTATACTTTCAAAAAATATTGAATTTTTATGAAACTAATATATTTTGCAATTTTTGAAAAAATACTTAACAATATCTCTTTTAATAGAATCTTTGACGCAGGAGTGTCTGGAATTGTATTTTATTTAATTTATTTTTTTCTAATTTTAGTTGATTTAGGATTTGTTTTCTTTATTCTATTTAGATTATGATTATTTTCTTATTTTTATTACGAATTTAAGCTAGTCATGTTCTATTTAGGAATAGAACACCTGTTTTATTCAAATCTCTTGTTAATTATTATAATTGTATTAGATAACTAGAAGTAGAGTTTTATTAGGATATGAGCATATAATACTATAAATAAGACCCTTAAGCTTAGTTATGGGACATTGAAGTTGAGAGTTAATAAATAATATTTTCTTAAGTAGGAGTGCTTATTTCTTTAGGCTCTTTTTAAAGAGAAAGAGGTTTCGTATCTTTGGCCTAGTCAACCAAAGTGAGATTTTGGTTATTCTTCACCTTAGTAGGGTTTTCTAACCTTGCCAAGATTGGTGGTTCACCTTAATGGGTTTCCTAACTTTGCCAAGATTGGTGGTTCACCTTAGTGGGTTTCCTAACCTCGTCACGATTGGTGTCTTTCATAGCGCCCTGGTGTCTTTTATAACGCCTTGGCATCAATCTTTCTCTTGATTATTTGTTTGTGTTTAATTGGACAATCAAAAGAGGGAATCCTTCTCTTACTAAATACGTTTAATATGTAATTATATAGTTACTTAACCTCAAGGGTTTAAATAGGAGAATGTCTTTAGGGTCGTGATGTATTACCTCTAGCTTGAGTATCAACAATGGTTGTTTTTTCTAGAAAATGAGCATGATAAAAGTCAAGGAAAAGCAGGAGCTTGGGGTTTTCTTATCCACAATATGTAACACTAGATTAATGAAACTGTTTAGTTGTGTGTTTGTTTGAGATGGTAATAGTTAATCAATTTTTCTATAGTTTCATATTGTATTAAAGCTAATTGCATTCACCTGCAAGTTGACACTTGGAATGTTGTAGATTAGCTTATGAATGCTGGTTAACTCATGCTTCAATTTAAAACAGAAAGCACAGTTTTATCATTTCTCATATGTAATCATGATGACATATTCAATAGTGAATTCATTTATTGCTTATGGTAAATTAAGCAATTTGGGTGCCATTTGGAGCTGTAATACCAGAAAAAGCAAGCTTGAACTACTGTATGGCATATTGTAGCAGTTTGTTGTTATCTCATGGATGAGTTAGGCTCTATAGCTTTAACTAAGAAACATAAGGGATTAAACATCTTGTTTCTTTCCACTGTGCGTATGAATAAGTATTAAGAGCACTGCATTTGCTATGAAAATCATTGCACTTGAGTTCTTCATGGACAAGGTTAAGGTAGGATGTCAAATCACTATAATATGAACCAATGCATTTTCATAAATCTTGGGCATCCTGATGTTGGTTTCTGATAAAAACTTGGTTTAGGAGTTGAGCTAACTAAGTAGGTGATGGTAGGGCTAATGGTGGAGTTGATACAACTTATTGTACGAAAATAGAAGGGCAGTATTGAGGCACAAGACGGGGTGATGGCGAACATTAGAGTGGCTGAGGATTTGAGTGGCTTCACAGCTGAAGTCATTGCCAAAGCATGTTTTGGGAGCTCTTATTTTAAAGGCAAGAAGATCTTTTCTAAGCTAAGGAAACTTCAAACAGCCATTTCTAAGGAAAGCTTCATTTCGGAGTTCCGAGATATGGGTACGTACTTTTTTCACTTGCCATTTGATGTGTTCAGATAAATCGTCTGTCACTTACATTTCCATATGTTAGAGTCATATCTTCAGTTCCTTCCATGTTTCCATTACCTTCACTCATTTAAAAAAAAAAAGCCTTAATGCTTGGAATTAATGGCGTGAGTAACAGTTACCTACTAGCTCTGAGGTCTCATATAAACTTTAGCATGTCTTACCACTTCATAAATATTGATCTCCATTTTCATGCCTTATTTACCAAGGAGATAGAGGCAAGGGCATTTGACACTGAAAATATAGAATTTATGATTTACCTTGATTCCTTTATCGTCCTTATAAGATTAATTCTTCTGCAACATATGAATTTTGTTTATACCTAGGATAACAAACAATGGAAAGGTCAACATTTTATAGCTAGCTTGTTGTCTCTCAACTATTATTACAATTTAGAAATCTTGTGTGCCACTCATTTACTACCTTATTAATCATTCTTTCTCTTAAACAAATGCAGACTTCTGCTAATGAATAAACAAAATGAGATCACCAATTTGGAGAAAGAGATAGAGTCATTAATTTAGGAAATAGTGAAGGAACGCAAAAGAAAATGCATAGAGGCATCTTCATTAGAAAAGGATCTATTGCACCTGATAGTGGAAGAGGCTTTGAATGATCGAAGTCTTGGTAACGATACATCCAAGCACTTCATAGTTGATAATTGCAAGAACATATGCTTTTCTAGCCATGAGTCTACTGCTGTCGCTGCCTCCTAGTGCCTCATGTTATTCATTCTGCATCTTAAGTGGCAATCTTGTATCTTGATAGAAGTGGCTCAAGTTTGTGGAGATAAATTGCCAGATGCATACTCAGTTTCCTGCATGAAAATTGTAAATATAATGCCCCCACCTCAGTTTTAAAACAATCTATTAGTATTGTTAATTATTTTTGCCAAAGTAGTACCTAACAAACAAAGGGTGTTTGCTGTAGGTAACCATGGTGATTCAAGAAACTTTGCATTTATATCCACCAACTGCATTTGTGTCAAGAGAGGAATTAAAGGAGATCCAACTTAAAAATGTTACTATTCCCAAGATAGTATGCCTATGGACTCAGATACTAACTCTGCATCGAGACCTTGAGATTTGAGGTTCAGATGCAAATGAATTCAAGGTAGGAAGGTTCAGTGATGGTGTCTCTAAAGCTTGAAAGTTCCCTTAAGCCTATATCCCATTGACATTGGGTCCTTGCTTGTGCTTGGGTCGGAACCTAGCAATGGTTCAGCTAAAAATTATCCTTTGCCATATAATCTCCAAATTCACTTTCTTTCTATCGCCAAAGTATTGGCATTCTCCTACTTACAGAATGATTGTAGAGCTTGGAAATGGTATAAATATTCTAATTGAAAAGATCTAACTTCCTAAGTTACAAGACAAGAATGTAGTTTCTCTTGTTCTTAGTTTGGTTTCTTTTTTTTTTCCATTTCCTGTTTGGTATAGTTGTTTAATCTGAATCTGTTAATTGCGTGGAAGCTTTTGTAAATTGCTTCTAATTGCATGCAAGTTTGAGCTTGGTTTGGATTGACGTCTGATTCTTAACTCACCTAAGAACCTTATTCAATTATTGACAAAGCATGTTCAATTGTTACATTTATGCTGTGTTAATCCTTAAACAATCCATTCTTTTCTTATTTTCATTTTTTTTTATTTCATCAAGCTTTATGCTTAAGGACGACATATAATCAAAGGAAGGTTAAGGGCATTAACTTTTTTGGCCAACAGCATCCTACCAAAGTGGAATTAAGATAGTAGATTATAGAATTAGACATTATCAAATGATTTCTTTCTTAAATATCGTACAACGGTATTTTTTTCTTTTAAATTGAAAGAAGGAGATTTAAATCATATTCTTTAAATGGAGAAATTATGTACCAATTAATGAATCAAATGCTTCTATGCCTATAATGACATTCCATTCAAACAGAAACAACACATCAAGTTACTATAACACAACATTCATAACCAGAAAAAAAAAATAAACATGATCACTGAAATCAAACAATGGAAAGCACCATCAAACTGCATAGAAAAGTAAAACAATAGAAAGATAGTTGACAAACTTTTGTCAACTAATTGGCCTAATCAAGAGCAAAAAACCTATCATGAATAGGAATGGATAAGTAAGAGATACCTTTTAATATATTCTGTATTAACAATTGAATATCTAGCATTACCCAAATTTGATTAAATAAGATTAAAAGTATTTATTTAATTAATTATTTTAGATTTAATTTATATTTTTTGTAATAAAAATTAATTTTAATTTTATTAATAGTATACATAAAAATCAAAATTTACTTATTTAGAATTCGGATTCAAATGGGGTTTGACGACCAAAGGCACACAAAACAACATGACTTGATGTGAATCGAAGGTTGTTGGCTAGCTACTTTTTGTTTTAAGTGCTCTTTCTCGATGTTGTTTATACCAGGTTTTCATGTTTATTTTCAACAAATAAATATATCTCAATTATTTTTTAATTTTCAATAAATGAAATGAGAACTTTTACCCTCGTCTTGCACTAAGAACATTACATTATTCTCAACTTGAAATGTCTTTAGTTATAAGCTTTTATGTTTACTATGTAGCTTTTTGGTTTCCTTGTTATTCTTAGCTCTAATGACTTGTTTTTCCATTCTGTCTCATTTCTCTCAATCGAAAAATAAACAGAAACCGGTTGAGAGAAGATTTTTCATTTGCATTGATGGTCTACTTTGCTCTTGTCTTGTCTCTAATTAAATCCCTTGTTAAATGGAATTTTCAATAAATAATGTAGATACTTGCTTATTGCAGATGCATTGAGGGTGTGTGCTATGCAAGACAAGCAAAAGGAGACAAAGTTGCCTATGGCTTCAAGAACTTAACCATCACTCTTCCAAATTCTTCGCAAAATGGGAGACCAGATTTTAATAATTTATTTGATAAGACCCTATCTTGCTTTCATGTTTGTAATTGCAATCAATGCCATTTTTTTAACTTATTGTTGGCAAAGTTTTCATTTACAGCACCTGGCCATCAAAATTGCAATCCAATTTCAAACAATGTGGACTTCTGAAATCTTCTTTGGATACCCATTCATGGTTTGAGTTTTAACTTTGTCACTGGATTTTCTTTTGATAAACATTTACATTTTCCCAATGCTAAAATGCTTTACTTGATCATCTTACACTTCACAACGCTTCAAAGCTAAAGACATGATGGAGTTAAGGAGTTTTGTTTGCGAGGCTAGGCTACTAGAATCTTCTTTTAAACTTGTTCAACAAACCATTACTTTCAACTATGTTGCAATGAGCAATAGAGCCACAACAACTTTTCACAATCAAAGCTTCCTTGTTGTTGAATGTACGCTAGGTTAGAGCTATCATTATTACTTCTTCTTTTCCTTTTTCTTAATAAAAAAACACGTATCCTTTTGGTGGCTTAGATTGGTAATGAGAAAAATTCCTTATCATACTTGTTGCTCAATTTGTTCATAATATGTAATTACAGTTGCAGTTTCATTAGTAAACCAAAACCTCTAATGTTTGTTTGGTTTGGAAAGGCTTAACTTGATATATAATTTCACTTAATGATCAAGGCTACAAGATGAGTGTGGCAAGCATACTGAAACCCAAAATAATTCGACAATCATTTTAAAAGTTACATGCGGTGGCAGGTTAGTTTTATAACTACAATACTTAGCAAGAAATCTAATAAGATGGCTATGCAAATATTTCATGCTCCATTCACTAATATAAATTTATTGTGTGAAATGTATGATGCATTACACGAATATACTACTATCATATATGAGCTGTACCTTGTTAGCTGCACTTTGTATCGAAAAATACACTTATTATTTGAATTACGCTTTGAGTTAATTTTATATACTCCTGCAAACATGGGCTTTTGTCATTTTTTTATATGGCGCTTGCAATACATTTTACTTATCTAAAGGAAAAGGGATAGTAGCTTTAATTGGTTGAGTAATAATAAAATTTGTCGAGAGTTTTGAAATTATTGTTTTGAAAATCCGGACAAATCATGAACTATTTGAACAAACAAATATTCTTGAAATGAAAATGTTCTTATTATTTCTTTTCCTTTTCATGGTTCCTGCCTTATCACTTTTTGAGTTCAAATGAGTTTAAAAGGAACCTTCTTTTTTGTCCTTATTCACGAAATCAGAGTGTCATTATTATAAAGCATTTATTTTCCTCTGCGTACATATGTCAATTCTAACTCTCCATGCAGCGAGAACCTTTATTTGGTCATTATGTGTTCATATCTTGGGGAATCCACCTAGATTACCTTAAATGGGTAATTAATTAAATTGCTTTATAAAACGGCCTTGTTCATCTCATCAGAGCTTCACAAGACAGAGTAAAAATTTAGGTTTTGTCAAAGTTTGAGAGAAAAGTCTCACAAATTCTTTCATCGCCGATTTGCTTAGAAGAGGCATAGTCGGTAATATACTATTTTTCTTGCATTTTGTGTCTAAATATTACTTGTTAGTACAGTAGAAGATCGGAGTACAGTCTTTCAAGCATATTTGAAATGATCTAATTGGTTTTCCATTTAAATCTAAACCATAAATCATTTTTGATATCTTATTTCTGTTTATATGTACTTATTTACCTATTACATTGTTTTCATTATTAAATCAGGCTATGATATTAAGATACTATTGATATATCTCTTTAATAGATCAATTGCACTTATGTCAGATAGGAAAAAGTTTTAAAGTTTATTATCGAGGGAAAACGTCTAATTCTGATTTGTCTGTTAAAGCAAATGGAACTTATTTTTAGTGCCAGAGGAACTATTTTGATTCATTATATTCTTTGAAATATTTGTTGAACTTTCCCCTATCTCATTATACAGTGTGTCCAATTTGTTGATGATGGTTATATGATGATGTTAAAATTGTTGTTATTTTGATGTTAAAATTCTTGAGATCTAAGTAAATTGGTTTAAGACTTTCAAGTCATATTTTTTTGTGTATAAGTTGGTCATTTTTGAAATCAGAGATAAATATTGTTTATTAGATTGCAGTCGAAGGGGGGCCCAAAAAGAGAAGGAAGCCTCGAATACTCTAGCATTCTTTATTTTTCTTTTTCCCTTAATACTCTTGTCCGTTATTATTGGATTTTTAGTTTGTATTGATGTTTTTATGTTCATAAATTTGTAACATTGTGTTGGCATTATTACCATTACCTTCATCATCATTTACTCTTGCATGTTTCTTTTTAGGTGAAAAAATAAAAATTGTTGCTGAAGTATCATATAGCTATCGTGTTTTTTTATCTACAAGAATGTTATTTCTTGGATCTAGAGAAAAACTCTTGTATAGACATCACAACCTAGCCTGTATATAATATTTTCTCAATAAAATGCATATGAAATGTTACCTATCCTAAACTACAATTGAAACTAATTATGCTATGTCCTTATTATTTAATTTGAGATTTGACATGGCATTTTACACTCCTTAGTGCTATTGATTTAATGACTTTATTTCTTATCATTGACATTTATGATTTGACTTTTGAAACAGGAAGACAGAAAAAAAGGGAAAAAGAAAACTCTGTTGCATTTTTGTACCTATATAAAGGTACAAAATTACGTCTTGTGATACTTATTGTGAGAACTTACAATAAAAATATACATTATGTTTAGTGGGGAATATAGAAGGAGTCCACGAATAGTTGAACTGGATGCACGGAAAGCACAAGAAGCAAGGAGCCAAAATAAGGGCAATGGGATATGTGAAGTGATGGATGGGGAGGAACTAGATAAAGGAGAAGACCTTGTGAAACAAAAGCGCAGAAGGAAAAAGGTTAAGGTCAGAATTGTCCAAGATCTTATTGTTAATTCAGTTGAATATAAAGTTCAGAAGGTACCTTTTGCGACTTATCCATTTCAAATGTTTTACCTTGCAGTTATACGCATTTTTTTATTCTCTCAAAGATAGAACTAATCCTGTAAAAGTTTGATGCCAATTTTGCTTTAAAAATTTGACAAATAAAGATTCTTTTATGTAAGTTAGATGAGACAGTTATGCAATTAAAAATATGGAGCTAGAGAGGACTAACAAGGAGCAAAAAGTGTTGAATGCATTACAATCATATGGTATGATGGGGAATGTAATGGTTAAAATAGTGCAAGACATGCTAAGCATGTGATGTGGAGTAATTATCAGAAGAATATAGCAACAAAGTTTCTTAGAGGTGAAGGTGTATAATATAGCAAAGGAAAGTAATGGAGAGTGAGAGGAAGTGAGGTTAGTGTGCAAGTCATTGATTTGGTACCTGAAGGGGGAATTTGTGGGGTCGAGAATTTGGTTGTAGAAATATTTCTCTACTAACAAAAAGGGTAATAAATGTATTACTAGTGTCTTATTGACTATTTAAAGAAAGTATTTACCAACATATGTAGACCATCTGTTTTTAATGACACAAGGTTGAATGTGAGTACCATTAAGAAAGTTTTAAGAGCAATTGGGCTCTCCCCAATGGATATGATAACTTGGATAAGCCTACCAAAACCAATCCCTTTGAACATGCTATGCTAGTCATTTCTTTAAGCTCCAAGAAGTAAATAGATCATAGCCTTATTCTTTGGTATTATTGATGCCACTGCTGCCTCATATTACTTGGCTGTCAATTGACACGCATTGCTACTATTGTAGAAGGACTAATTTAAGATTTTAACATAAGTTCCAAGAAGTGATCCTATCAATTGGCTTATTCTTCCATAGTTACGATGTCAGTGATCTCTTACATAAATTGGTGTGTCATTTAATGCTAATTGCTTGGATTCTAGATGATAAATTGAATATAATGTGAAAATTTAAATTGAGATCTTGATAACAAAAACTTCAAAAAAAATTGACTAGGTTTTTTGTTATTTAAAGAAATACTATACTTTCAACAAATACTGAATTTTTATGAAACTAATATATTTTGCAATTTTTGAAAAAATACTTAGCAATATCTCCTTTAATAGAATCTCTCTTAATTATTCGTTTGTGTTTAATTGGACAGTCAAAAGAGGGAATCTTTCTCTTACTAAATACGTTTAATATGTGATTATATAGTTACTTAACCTCAGGGGTTTAAATAGGAGAATGCCTCTAGGAGCATGATGTATTTCCTCTAGCTTGAGCATCAACAACGGCTGTTTTTTCTACAAAATGAGCATGCTAAAAGTCAAGGAAAAGCAGGAGCTTGGGGTTTTCTTGTCCACAATATATAACACTGGATTAATGAAACTGTTTAGTTGTGTGTTTGTTTAAGATGGCAATAGTTAATCCATTTTTTCTATAGTTTCATATTGTGTTAAAGCTCATTGGATTCACCTGCAGGCTGACACTAGGAATGTTGAAGATCAGCTTGTGAATGCTGGTTAGCTCATGCTTTAATTTAAAATGGAAAGCTCAGTTTTATCATTTCTCATATGTAATCATGATGACATATTCAATAGTTAATTCATTTATTGCTCATGGTAAATTAAGCAGCTATGGTGCCACCTGGAGCTGCAATGCCAGAAAAAAGCAAGCTTGAACTACTGCTGAGCGTTCTGCAGAGGTTTGTAGCTATCTCATGGATGAGTCAGGCTCTGATAGCTTTAACTAAGAAACATCTTTTTTCTTTCCACTATGTGTGCTAATAATTATTAAGAGAATTGCATTTTCTCTGATCTTTTTCATCTAAAATGTAGGAGAGACACACAAAAAATATTTGCAGAGCCAGTAAACCCAGAAGAGGTTGGTACTTAGTAACTGTTTTATCAGTTTTCTTTTCAAACCTTGATTTGCTCTACCCATAATAACAGTCCCTTTCTGAAGAGGGACTGCGATCATGGAAAGGAGCATGTCTCATGAGTTGGCTAATGAATTATATATGCTTCTGAAACTGAAAGGTGGAATTCTATTATGACGTCATCAAAGAACCTATGGATTTTGGCACCATTGCAAAGAAACTTAATGAAGGAAGTTATCAAAGACTGGAAGAATTTGAGGTTTTCTCCCAAAATGATTGCTTATTCACTTGTTTTTGGGCTGGGGAAGCTGTTCATGCTCTTCCTCAACTTAGGAATAAATCAAATTGCATTCTTATGTTTCTTCTCATCAGTCATAGTAAAAATGTTTTTGCAGCAGCTTGTGAAGACATGATTACCATGGTCCATGGTAATCAAATTATGTAGTCGTTGGGCCATGGTCCTATGGATGAAATTATAATCCCATTGCATATTTTGGAACTATGCTTACCATGGATTCAAGAGCTTCTATGGAGCTTGTCTTCATGGAAACTCTTTGGAAAATCAATTAATTGCTTCTTTTCTTACTTGTACACAGCATGATGTCTTTCTGATATCCAACAATGCCATGCTTTTCAATGCTTCAAATACTGTCTATTACAGACAGGTAAATCCATCAAAGTTCTACTGAATTTCTAAATCTTTGATGTTCTCAGAATTTTCATTGTGTCCTGAACGAAATGAATTTTGGTTTTCTAGGCACGTGCATTGAAGGAACTAGCTAGAAGGCTATTCCATGCTCTTAAAACTGATCCTGAAAACTTTGAAGCTGAAGCTTCCATGCGAAGATTTGGAGTTGGTAGGAGGAAAAAGGCTGAAGTTAACTCTAACAACAAGACTAGTATTGGCAATGCAGCAAGGGGTAGGTCAAGCATGCAGTTCATTTGTAGGCTACCTGAATTTTTTTTTTCTTTCTTATTGGCATCCAGTTTAAGCATGTCTATTTCCTCATCCTCAAAACTTATATTGATCAGAATAACTGTTATTTTTATGGTATAAGTATAAAATATTTCGTACTAAAATAAATGTCTAATGAGATTTTTACGGATATCTGCAATACAATGCATCAGATAGAAATATATTGAGTGACAAAGGCATTCGATGGTTTTCCAGGCTATAGAGCTGAAAGACAATCTGATGATTTTGAAGTGGAAAAGCGTCGAACCTATAGATCTTGGAATACTTTTATAAGTGAGAAAGCGTCATTACTCTCACAAGTTTGTAGTGGTTCAAATCAACTTAAACTGGTGAGTATTGTTTCTTCCATTTGTATTTTGCCTAATAAACAAACTATGGGTACGGTTTGATATATTTGAAAACCTTTTTACTTGTAAATATGTTAGTCTTATTACAATACATATATGTGGCCGTATGGTGGAAGACATAATAATATGTGATTCAATACTACAAATAATATTACACAGACTAATACTATTTAGACTATAAGTTCACAAAAATATGAATTGTTACAGTGTTGTTAAGATACATATGTCATAACTTAATGTGATAACTCTTAATATAGAAGTCAAGCAAAGGAGAATTTTTTGAACCAAAGAACAAGGGTTAAGTAAAAAAGATCAAAGAATAAAGTCTGAGCTTGGTGCATGGTTCGATTGTCTTTTCTTAAGTTGTAAGGCTGTGTTCATATGCACTTAATTGTCACTTATGTCCTTGCCACAAGACAGGAATTCACATGGTGGAGACCACCTCATTTCTACATGACGTATCTAAATATGATTCCATATTTCAAATATTATATTCACAAGTTGTTCTTATAATATATCATCTGCCAAATTGCCAGAACAAAAGAAAAAGGAAAAAGAAAGTTAAATATTGCATCAGGAAATCAAAATTTTTTGATTAAGTGCCTCACACTTGCTATGCATTGCTTTGGGGTTTATCAGTAGGAAGGCTGCTATTATCACACAGCTTTGGCTGGGAAATACACCTCATTATATATATATGTGGCTCTCTCAGGAAGTGTTACAGGAGTATAGCATTAATCCCCTTATAATCATCTATTATTTACTGATTTCCTGACCATGCAGGATGAGAAGGTAGGTGTTGGATATGTAGAGAGCGTAAAGCGGTTTGCTAAAGATTTGGGTCCAAAAGCTCAAACGACTGCTATGAAGAAGGTAGGGAGTTACATTGCTGAAGCTCTGAAAGTTTGGAATGCGACTACAAATCGCCAGTCCTGGACACCACAGATGCAAATTCCTAATACAGCGTTTGCATCAAAAAATATCAAGGTTGCTCCATCTTTTAGGGTCCCTTCAAGTACACCTGGATTCCAAAACATGTCACGTGATAAAATGGACATTCAGACTGGTTTCTCAAATGGAGGACAGGCATCATCGGGTAATACATTGAACATAAATGATGCTTTAAACAGAGGAGTAAGTCAACCTGGAAGCAGACTGGGAAGTCTTAGTGACTTCCGAGGGAACATGACTCAGTCCGCGAGTTTGGGGTTTGCTCCATCATTTAGGGTCCCTTCAAATACACCTAGATACCAAAACATGTCAGGTGATAAAATGCACATTCAGAGTGGTTTCTTAAATGGAGGGCAGGCATCAACGTGTAATACATTGAACATAAATGATGCTTTGAACAGAGGAGTTAGTCAACCTGGCAGCAGACTGGAAAGTCTCGGTGACTTCCGAGGAAAAATGACTCAGTCCGCGAGTTTGGGGTTTGCTCCGTCTTTGCATCTTCTTGGGAACTCTAATGGGAGTCAAATGTTTGCAGGTGAAACAATGGGTGCTCCATTCTCCTTTTGGAATGGAGGAGTGTCTGCAGTTAATAATATTGACATTAACGATGCTTTAAATGGAGGAAAAGGAAATCCTGGAAATAGAATGGACTTCCGAGGAAAAGCGGTCCAAACCATGGGAGGGGGTTTAGATAGCGGACCTTATTTCAAGGATTATGCTGCAAATCAAAGCAATGGAGTTCAATTGGATACCTGTTTTCCGAATTATGATTCAGGGAAAGAAAAACTTGATTTCACTGCTTCATGGAACACAAATAGCAACCAAAAGGAATTAAGCATGATGGTGGACACAATCGATGTGGGTAATACTGTACAAACAGCCGGGCAGGCTTCTTTGGGGTCGAGGCTGCAAGAGTTTACACCCACAATAATCAGTGGCGCTTCCTCCTCTTCATGGCTTCCACCTTCTCAAGTCTTGACAGGGTTGAATAGTAGTCAGGCCATTGACCCCATGAGCGGAATTGGTTCTCATTATGCTGGTAAGGGACTGTGTCAAAAGGAAGCCATAGCTGATGGGGAAGGCTCTAGATACACAATCAACGTAGAGCAGGGTGGGCAAGTGCCAGATTGGTTCAAGCCGCTGGAGATGGGACCGCTACCCTTGACTGAATATTGTTTCCAGGAACAAACCAAATCTCCTGAAATGACAACCCTAATGCAGCAAAAAAGGGATATAGATTTACTATGCAATGCTCCCCCACTTGAGGACTGGCTTGGGAGTTTTCCAAATGAGCATGGCATCAGAGCATCATCAAATGCATCCGGGTATGAGAGGTTTCAACCTCCAAGCAGGGGGGAGTCGAGTAGTAGAGCTGCTGCTGATAGGCGCCAGAAGCAACCTATGCTGGGTACGGAGATGCCGCAATGGTGGTGGCTGTAATTCTCTAGACTGAACAGAACTGCCTATACATGCATGGCGTAATGCATTAAAAGAGACATGGGATTTTCTTTTATTTTTCTTTTGTTGAAAAAAGGGACATGTATGTTTTATTTTGGTGGTTTTAACTCCTATGGAAACTATAAGACTTTGCTATTTTAAAGACATCTCAGCTCTGTCGTTATCTGCTTTTATATCTTTTTATTATGCATGTGTGTGGTAGAATAAATAAAATGAAAATAGCTTTCTGTGTGGAGATAATTTCAGTAGTTGAAATCTATTGGTGGCTACGGAGATACCCAGACTCTGACTTCTCCCTGTATTCTATCTTCCTTCTTCAGTTCCACGTATGTAGACGACGAAGAATAAGGTCATCCAACAGAAGGGGAAGGGACTTAGAGAGAGAAACACAAGAGATGATGGTAGTTGCTGCCGCTACTATTTCCAGCACATCATGTATACAGATAATGATGATACAAGGTAGTGGTGGTGGTTATCCATCCAAATCCATGGAGTTGCGATGGATAAGTAGCAGAAGCAGAAGAAAGAACCTAAACCCAAATCCAAATTCAAGGGTGTTGGGCAGCTTAAAATCAAAACCTCCGCCATTAATGATGCCAATTTACATATCAACAGACCCATCCCACATTAATCTCCAACAGCTCAGTGAACTTTACAGTAGTTGCAATCACTCCGGCCATCGATTCCCTGAGGTGGACCCCAACACTGGCATAGTTGAAGAAGCCATGGACTTGGACAAGCTCCGAATTGCTCTCTCCCACAGTTGTGTGGTCGTCTCAGTCTTCTGCAAACCTCAGCATGTCGATGTCACTAAGACCGCCAAGCAAATCCAAAACCAAGAAAACCAGAAGCAAATGAGCAAGGGTTTTGTTGGAGATTTGATGGAGAGTGTGATGCCCGTTACCCCTTCCAACGCCAAGCTTGTGGGCTTTGGCCGTGCTGTTTCTGATTTAGGATTGACTGCATCCATCTATGATGTTATGGTACTTGTCTTGGTATCCGTTTCACCATACAGTGAATTCATTTGTGTACTTTTAATATACTTTGGAGTTTATGGAGTTGAACAAACCGCTAACTAAGCATCATTTGATGACCTCTATCTGGTTTACTGCATCTATCTAGTGATCGTGTCAATTTAGAATTTCGTCAGAAGTTGGGGCTGGATGTAAAAATGTTTGATTGAGTTTGGTTTTGTTTTGTTTTCCATGTATCGTGTTTGTACAGTCGATTCTTCTCCTCGTAGGTATGTCCTGCTTTTCTTTGGGTAATGCAAATCCTTTGAGAAAAATAAAGAAATTTATATGGGAAATTTAGCTGATAAAACCATCCATAGAAGATGTTTCCTTTTCTTTGTTCCTGATATCCTGGCTCTCTGATCTCTCCCCCTCTTACACAGACACTCAAATCGCTTGCAGATTTGTTCTGTGATGTAACTCAGCCAGACAACTTGATTAAAATTAAGGATATTTATCTCAAGTTATTGACTGTATTATGGCTTCTGCATCGTGTACCCCTCAACTTCTATTAGTATGTTTGTTTCCAATATATTCTTTTATTGCATATTTAACTACCCTTTGTATTCATATAATTGTGGTTCAGTGCCTTCCAGGTTAGTCCATCTTTACAAGGAATGGGAATCGGCACGATAATAGTTAAAAGGATTGTAAGGTTTGTCAATCTAAATTTTCTTCTTTTGATGGTGTCAATTATAATTTTTGAAAGTTACACCAGTGTCAAACCAAAAAAAAGTTACTGAATTTAAGATTTTTTACCTAAGTTGGTTTGTTATCCAATTTGCTCTAAACATATAAGCAGGCAACTTAAAATCTTGTTCTCAGAGTCAGTAATGCATTGTCAGCTTCTTCTAGAAGTGAGCAACATGTTACCTGCTTTAAAATAAAATTTGTGACAGCTGAATAGCTGGTGAATTGTGTTCGTTCTAGCATTTCTTCAAGTTTAGTTGTCAAAATTCAAACCACATGCCGAGGAACTGCACAATGGAGAATACATTGCTTGTCATATCCTTACTCTAAACCGTGGAGTTTGTGAAATGTCTACAGGTAACTACTGAAGTTACATGTACAATGTTTAATGTTTTCCTCCTTTTGCTTCCAGAATGCTCACAAGTAGCGACATTTATGACATAGCTGCCCTTTGTTCCAGGAAGGAGAGGTAATTCTTGTCATTTTGTTAACATTTTGAAACCTCAGTGCTCTGCTTAGTACGTCTCTTTGTTTCATTATTGGGGTTTCTTACCAGGTATTAGTTTTAGCACTGTGCAGCTTCTCTTTCTTGCTTTGAGGCCCAGATTTTATTCTAGGACACCCACACAGGCTGGAGAGAAGCTGATTTACTGTTCAACATGTTGCAAAGTCCTTTTAACAAAGGCCATCCGAGTATATTACAGTTAGCCTACAACTTATGGGGAATTACTGTTTCTCTTGAATGTGCTGCATCTTATAGGTTGCATTCTTATGACATCTAGCTCCATTCTGCTACCTTTTTCCCTAAATGAGAACGAAGAAAATTCTATTAGGACATAAAATTTGATTAGATAGGTGCTTCCTGCTTTCACTCAAGTGACTGCTTTATCTTGTTCAACGATGGCATTGTATAGACATGTTGCAAATAAACTATGTGGAAATCTGAGAGAATGTTGTCAAGATAAAAGTTGGGATCGAAATACGAGGCCACCTATGGCCGGTTTCTTTTGCACGGCTGTAGATGATTTCATGGGTCAATGATAAATGGTTTATATTCTTCTGTGACAATAGATGACAAAACCTTTGGTAGGATTCCTAATTATGATCTTTATAGCTTATTTCAGGTTCTTCTTCAAAGCGTGTGGATTCAGAGATGACATTTTGGGCTCTACTACAATGATGTATACAAGGACAATTTCCACTTCTTTTGAACGTGACCAGATGGTTACACGGGCTGGTCGGAAGCTCTTGTTAGCTCCAAAGCTCAGAGAGCCATTTGCATCTTCGAAGACAAGTAAACCGGAAAGTTGAACAACATGGTGCCTTACTTGGATGAAATATTGAGAGGACAAAGATAGTATTTATTTGACATAGTGAATTTTTTATGCCCTTGTAACAGCATGCCCTTAATTCTGATCCCCTTTCAAGCCTAAAAACAATGTCAGTTTTGTATAATATTGAACTCAGAAACGCTCTCATATTGACTTTCCTATTCTTTTTCTTCCCTCCTGCCATGAATATTTGCCAGGTTTGATTTTGTGGACTTTTATCTTTCATTTTACTGTCTCAATCTATAGCCTATTTGACAGGCCTAAAAGGTTGCAATTTAATCTAGATTCCTGTTCCTATCCATCTGGAGGGCACTCCCTTGGAGAAAAGGTTGACAAAAGACTCTAAATGGTGCTTTAGGCATCGGAATATCTTCCCACAAAAGTAAAGTAGCCTTCTAAACTATGCAATAAAGCTTAACCCTTTTTGTTCTTGTGCGTCACAGCTTTATCAAAACATCCTTGTTAAAGACATTCTGTCAGCATTTCTATCTTTCTTCGCTTGTCTGGCATGGGGAAAATCTGGGTTGAGGTCTGTCTAATTTCTGCTCGAGGGCTCCGGCGTTCATCCTCTTTTTGGAAGCTACAGTGGTTTGCGGTTGGGTGGATTGATCCCAACAACAAATATTGCAGCAGGATTGATGCTTCTGGGAATTCAAATCCAGTATGGAAAACCAAGTTTGCCGCTTTGGTTGATGACTCAAATTTCCAAGAAATGATGCTGCACGTTGAAGTGTACAGTAGAGAGCCCATTTTCCTCAGAGAAAGGCTTCAGGGGACTGCAACTGTTGCCTTGAAAGAATTTCTGGCCAAACATAGCAACAACTCCGCCTCTTCAAGGGCAGGAACTGAAGAAGTAGGAAGCTACCAGTTGCGCAAAAGAAATTCCAATAAACCTCAAGGATTTGTTGACATCTCTATCCGTATCTCAGAGGAGATGGACGAGCCAAGTTCATTCCCAGGTATTTGTTATGGCTAATGTGTTAAAGTTCATCTAATTTGAATTGTTTCAACGTTTGATCTTGAGCTTCGTTCTTGCTAATTCAGAGGGAGTTTGGATCCAAGTTTTCTTATTCTGCTCGTTTTTATCATGTGATTATTGAATAAAAAAAAAAACTCCGGTTTGCAGGTGGTGAGGGAGAGCTTGTTCTGATGGACCATAGGACTAATATTGCATTGCCTACTGAAGGTGGGTCGGGACACACCTACCCAGCAGGGGCAGCACAGCTGCCTGTAGCCCCCCTTCCACGGCCACAGAATCAGTTTCAAGCTAATACTCCATACACACATTCAGCGCCACATCCTACAAACTATTACAACTCATCTATAGGTGATCCCAGTATTCCATCAGGTTCTGGACCCAGCTATCGTCCACCTAAGACTCCTCCACCCCCACCGCCACCCTCTAATGTTGGTTACATTCCCACTTTCCTCCCAAGAACAGATCATGTAACAGGGACGTATTTGAATATGCCATCTTCTGAGGCTGCACCTGGACCAGGGCCAAGACCTGGTTTTGCAATGGGACTAGGAGCAGGAGCACTGGCGGCTGGTGCTGTGATCTTTGGTGATGATTTCATGTCGGGGTTTGATGTTCCTGCAGGCTTACAAGATGCGAGTCTCACCATATCCACGGACCCTCCTTTCTGATAAATCAATGGCTTGCTGCTGTAATGTGTTGGAATTGTAGTAATTACATCAAAAAGCACGCTGTTGAAATTTGTTTGCGAGAATTCGTTCAATGAAACATTGTCCACCTAGAGTTCGTTCCTAGATAATGGGAAGTTTTATTACTGCCAAGGTTGCAAAAGCTGATATTCTACGACCAAAACTTACTGATGTCTAATTTTAAAGTACACCATGTTGCACATGATCAAATTCTGTTACAAGGAATAACAAGAAGACAGAACATATTAAATAAACTAAATAATAATAATTAAAAAAAGAGCAGATTAATCCCCCACTAGAGCCGAAAGGTTGAATCAAGCATAATCTTTGAGGATTTGCTATGGCTATTGATTTTCACTCTTAACAGCCTGTGATATGAGAAACCAGAAATGCAGGAGGTCAGGGAGGAGAACAATGCTTCCTATTGTTCCTTTCTCTCCAAAAATAGTAGATAAATGCAAACCAAGCTAGTTTAAGAAGTTGAAATGCTAGAGATTTGCCAGTCAAATGATTAATTGCTCATTGGAACTCAGAATTTTCATCTCCAATTGATCTATTAATACTAGACATAAAAAATGGCAGACCAGATTTCCTTACAACAAGAACCAAGTAAAAATTATATGATATCTGCAGTCCTCAGAATTGTCACACAGGTAACATGCTGTAGATTGCAAAGAAATCCCCTCATTATATAGGCGTGATAAGTAGGTAGCCTATCAAGGATGCGTAACCAAGCAATAGATGCGTTTATGCCAAGAAACTTGGTCCTGATTATGTCTCAGATATTTCCAAGTCTTGGCAACAGTGAATTGACCACACTTTGATGCCACACAAACCAGGGAGTCAGCTTGTTGAAAATCAGGAGAAGGAATCCCATCAATAGCTGTGTGAATATCTTGGAGAGTTGAGAAACAAGTTTGAGGCCAATGCCTGGAATTGTTTCTGATAATGCTATCTACTCTGGCTTCCTTAAAAAGACCGCTAGCTAACATAATGCTGCTGGAATAAAGATGCAAAAGGGGACCTTGAGAGTGCCAGTTGTCAATCCAAAAAATTGTTCTCCTACCATTCTCAATAACATGTTTAATAAGAGGAATAGCAGTAGATCAAAGCTTCTTAATTTTCCTCCAAATCCAAATGCAAGATTGGGGAAGGGGAATCAACCAGAAATTTCTGCCTTTAACCATAATAACATGTTTAATAAGAGGTGAACAAGTTTCAAGTTACTGCTTGTAGAGAATGCTCCTCTGACCCACCAATAGCTCTTTGCAGAAACTTCTCAACAACTCTAACAAACTCTTCAACCTTTTCTTCGTGGGGCAAGTGACCACAATTCTTAATTACTTCAAGCTTAGATTGAGGGATGGCCCGTGAAAGTCTCTTAGCGTTCCAAGCAGGAACTATTCGATCAGTGTCGCCCGTGACAATCAGAACTGAGTTTCATTGAGACAACAAAAACTAAAACCATTATATTCTAAGGCAACATAGCAGACCAAAAAAGTACTGAAATATATATGATTTGTGATAGGATATAGTATTCAGATATTCATATTTAAATACTGAAATAATTAGCAGTAAATAAGAATAGCATAGCCATTAGACAATAAGATAATAGCTAGACTGATTAAAGTTCTTGGGTCACAAATCTTTCATGGAACATTCTTTCGACTTCTTTATATTTCTCTTTCATAGGTTCCACATAGCCTTAATAACTGAGGCTTAACTGCCACAATGATTTAATTTGGACTGTTTGTATGGCCACAGTATTGCCAAAACATGGATTCAGCTGTCAGCGCATCCATCAGCACCATTAATAGCACTACTTGCCCATTCAAAGGGGCGTTTCAATTTAACATCTTTCCATTTTAAAACTTATATTATGGGGCAAGAAAATATTACCAGGACAGGAAATCTCGTGAAGTCTTTTTGCCAGTGGTGGCTTCATTTCGGACTTGCCATTTATAAGCATTGCTGCTGTGAATTCTACAAGAGCCCTATCCCAATCCTTAGCTCTTAGAGGCTGCATAGGATACAAATGTTGGTGTAACCTATGAGTTGAAGGTAACAGCACGTAAATACCAGCTAAGCATTCCATTCAGTAGGAAGAATGAAACGACAAAAAATATTATTGTAGATTACCTTGGAATACCCATCTATGATGTGTTTGTTGACTTGTTTTGAATCATACCATGCAGTCCTTACAGCAGCAACACCAAATTTATCAATTATCATCCTTACCTGAGAAATAAGGTAGATATTAAGCTTTTACTAAAAGCAGCATTGTTAGTGGGATTTATTTACACAACAAAGTCTACATGAAACAAAAATCATGGTTAAGAGAGAATGGCAAGGCATTCAACAGTTTGTTTGGTAAGCATTGACAAGTTGGGATTTAACTTTCCCATCTATGGCTGGTCAACTTTTATTAGTTAAAAATATTTGTGATTTTTATGTAGCAAAACCACTTACAACAAGTATAAACAAAAGCAGACGTCTTCAAGGTGGTATGGCACATTTGATACTTATAAAAAAATCCAGTGTAATTGGCAAAGGCCTATAAGTAATACAAGCTGTTTGTATTCCAAAATCATCCAGAAAGAAGTCAATACCAGCATTACACCCAAGGCAGATCGAAGAATAGAAGAAAGTGCTTTCTTATACAGAGAGTTGAGCACACCTCCCATCCTCTTTATCATTTGCATTATTGCCTCTGTGACATACTTGGTAAACTTGGACAAAATTTCAAAAAGCTTAAACTGTTGCTTCCCTAGATTATTTGAGTCTGACCTGTCTCGTTTAGTCTGGTTATTTCTTTTAGAGAGGTCTCCTTCAACAATCTTGGGAATAGCACGTGGAGCCAATATCGCTGGGGCAACAAAGATCAGAGCAGCAATACGTTCAGGAGCTTCAAAATATGCATCAAGTGCGACAAGAGAACCAGCTGAATGCCTGGCATGCCAATTTTTAAAGAGGTCAAGAGAAGTATCAGTTTTCATGAAAATAGAATTGAACAACAGAAACAACCCCTCCAGGATAATTTATACTAGTATATTTTCAAAGGACACAAGTAAGCATCTAATCCGAAGGAGAGAGGCTTTTGTATGTATCCCTACCAAGCAAGAAAACAAAGCTGAGAAAGATGCATACCCCACCAGAATTGCCTTTTCAGCAGCCAAGAAATCAATGAAGTACAAGGTAACAAGCACAGAAAACGCCATGGAGTAGGGATTCAGAGGTTTTGCATCACTAGTGTTGGTCCCAAAAGTATTGAGTCTTGATGTCAAGCCAAAGGCTGGCCTATCAAAGGCAAGCACTTTGGTGCCTGTGAGGTGTGCCAAGCGCTTCATAACTTTGTTCCATGAGAAAACAGAAGCTCCAAAACCGTGTAGCAGAACCATAGGAAGACCGAGCTTCAAGGACGGGGTTGGGGTCTGGTCCTGGGCATCCTGGCTGTGGCTGAGCAAGGAGTTATCTGAAGAATATGACTCTGCGTCATAAAGCTTGTGATGGATTTCAACCCCTCTAAACTCACAAAAGCAACTGTCTGGATCAGCAAGGAGTTTTGGATCCAACAATTCATCTTGATCAATGCCTGCAATTCTCTTCTTTTGCTGCCTCCTACTGGCGTCCATTAATTCTCCTACGACAACAAACACTATATTAATACTACGACAAACTAAGATAAACAATTGTATGGGAAAGAAAGGCAATTCTTTTAACACTTAATTTGTAAGATTGGATGGGAAGGCTAGTCGAATCAAAACATCAAAGAAAATAGGTGTGAAGAAGAAGAAGAAGCAGCAGCTAAAAGAGGGAAAAGAAAGGATAGAAACGCACCTGCAGGATATTCGGCGCTGGAGCCGGAGCCGGAGAGAGAAAAGGCATGGGTGATAGTTGTTGCCAGAGTTGGACACCTGCGTTTGGAATGGGAATTGGAGGAAGCATACGGATATTCGGCGTCGGAGCCGGAGCCGGAGAGAGAAAAGGCATGCGTGATAGTTGTGGCAAGAGTTGGACACCTGCGTTTGGAATGGGAATTGGAGGAAGCATACGTTTGACAGCTTTGGTTGTTGCTGCCAATGGCAATTCCATTTCCTATACTATGCTGAAACTGGAAATGGAACTGAAACACCAATCCTCCTCCACTCATAACCTTCTCTGGGTTCATCAATCATTCATTCAGACGAGTTCAAATCCTATTTATGTCGGAATGAGAACATTGATGATAACGTGAAGGGAAGAGTAGGTTCTTTTCTGTTCATTTTTCACTGACTACAATTACGCAGTGAACAGTAAAAAAGTACTGCACTTTCCACACGACATCGTTTGACGGCGCTTGGTTCTGACTTGGTCGTTAAAAACTGAAACCAACGGGTCATCAAAGGTGCAACCTTTCCGTGTATTGAAAATTGGGGAGGAAAAGTTAAAATTAAAAATGGAAGCTTTGTTGTGCAAGAGATTGGGTGATCCAGCATCCTCTGCCCCAGAGGGCAAAAATCCCGAATCGTCGCCCATCGTGGTGAGCAGAAACCATCCAATCCCAGAACTGGACTCTCCAACAGCAGTGAGAGTCAAAGTGAAAGCCACCAGCTTGAACTACGCCAATTACCTACAGGTACTGGGCAAGTACCAGGAGAAGCCTCCCCTCCCTTTCATCCCAGGCTCCGATTATGCTGGCACTGTCGACGCCGTGGGCCCCGCGGTCACCAAGTTCAAGGTGGGGGACCGCGTCTGCTCCTTGGCCTCCTTAGGCTCCTACGCCACCTTCATCGTCCAAGACCAATCCCTCCTGTCCGTCCATGATTATTTTCTCGCTATATTGCTATTAATATTATTACGATATTCTCATTTCTCTTCAATCAATATATTTGAAAAGGAAAAGGTTTTCTTTTCTCATGTCAAAATAGAAGACTGAAGTAATTTATGCTGTTTCTTCTCTCTTAGGTTTGGAGTGCCGAAAGGGTGTGATCTGGTGGCAGCTGCTGCACTCCCTGTTGCCTTTGGGACCTCACATGTAGCCCTTGTTCACAGGGCTAACTTGACCTCTTCTCAGGCAGCTGCTTTAATTTCATTTATTACTTTTCTTTCTAGTGTATGTTTTCAACTTTTTAGTTATAAATATTTCTAGTAGTAATTACAGGTATTGCTGGTTCTTGGTGCCGCTGGAGGCGTTGGCGTTGCTGCTGTTCAAATTGGCAAGGTTTGCGGCGCAGTTGTCATTGCTGTTGCTAGGTGCCTCCTTTTTCTTCCCAATTACCCATCACTCTGCATTCTTTGTGTTTACTGCTAGCATTTCCCTTCTTAATATTCATGTGAAGACTTGCTATCAATTTTAGGGGGCCTGGAAAGGTGCAGTTTTTGAAGTCGTTGGGTGTTGATCATGTGGTAGACTTGAGTAATCAAAATGTAACTGCAAGTGTCAAGGAGTTCCTCAAGTCAAGGAACCTCAAAGGGGTTGACGTTCTCTATGATCCTGTTGGTGGCAAACTTACAAAGGAGACTATGAAGCTCTTGAATTGGGGTGCTCAAATTCTTGTCATTGGATTTGCCAGTGGTGAAATCCCTGTCATCCCAGCTAATATCACTCTTGTTAAGGTACTTGAACTTTTCTCTTTCTTATCAAATTGATGTGTCACGAACTACACTATGCTGCCTTCATTTCCCCTCTAATTTCCTTGTGCTGCTTTAGTTAGCGTTGTGTCCCTGTTGGGCTCTTATAATGAGAAGACAGCACTGAATAGACCATCTCACTTAATCACGTGTGCATTGGAAAAGAACCAAGGAAGATTGGCCTGCTGATATTTATGTGCCTCATGTCACCTTTCCTGATATTACTTTTTGAACTGTATGATATTGTTATATTCATTCCTCTGGCCAAAGATGGTCTTCTTACACACACACGCGCACACACACATATATACAGTTGATGTTTTTGAAGATCCTAAACAGACAATGCATATAAATAAAATATGCAAATGAGTTGAAATCTGTGGAATTGTGATACCAACTGTGTTTTTGTGTATAACAATATAGGTTTTGGGGCTGTAGTTTGAATATCTGATTAATTTATTGAGGTCTGTATGTAGAGGCTTTCAGTTAGCATGCGAAATAAGTGCCTACCCTCCGGCATAAATGAACGAAAATTTTCTCAAAATATTCATGATAGACAAATAAATAATTTTTACTTGATGGAGTTAACTATAGCTTTAATGTAGCTGAGGTCGGTGGTCAACGTCATGTGATGAAGGTTAGTAGTCAATTTTAATGCTAAACTAGTTAGTACAGTCCACTTACTCATTATTTGTTGCTTGTCTAGAATGGCCTTCTCACGCATCTATCTTGTGCAGAACTGGACTGTGCATGGGCTCTACTGGGGTAGCTACAGAATACATCGACCAGCTGTGCTTGAGGATTCCATCCGGGAGTTACTCTCCTGGGTGGAAAAGGGCTTGATCACCATTCACATTTCTCATATTTACAGCCTATCAGAGGTTAGGAGCTCCCACCAGTCTTCTCATTTTTCCCCTTTTATGATATATCCTTTCATTCTTTGGTTAAACAAAGCTCCAATCCATCAAGGGAAACTATAGGTGAAAGATATTGAGAAGGTATTTGAAAATTGATGTCTTAAACCACAAAGCTCTGACACAAGCAGAGTGGTCCTGCTGAAAGCCAGTTTAGCCCATGTTTAGAATCCAAGCATGGTGCCTGTAGCCTTGTGCCCAACCAAGTATTATTCAATGTATTCATCACGATAGATTGGCATCCTGACCCTAAAGTTGCTCACTTGGGGCAGACAGATGAATGTTGTTTCCAGTTCCCTTCTAATTTCCCAGGACTATCATAAATCTTACAACTTCATGCAGAAAATTGGCAAATTGATTTTTGGTGAGAATTTGTGACCCCTAGATGCATAATTTACGTTTGATCCTAACTCTTTTACAGGACTTGCCAAAAGCCTGTAGTCTGTTATAACATGACTTATGATGGGTGCTGCATGGACAAGAGATGTATTGATTCTTCGATTTTATATTTACCTTCTCATTTAGGAGATGATACGATATTTTTACCGTTGTAGGTGTAGTTTCTACTTTCATATTGGAATATCTGAGCTCATTGATTACTTGTCTTTGACAGGCCAACCTTGCATTCTCCGCAATCAAAGATAGAAAAGCAATTGGGAAAGTGATGATTGCGTTTGATGATCCGGGAAGTGCAAGATCTAAGCTTTAAGTGATTAGGATTTAGCTGAAGCAGAAGAATGTTGTCCATTCTCAAGCTCAAAAATCAGAATCCTTTCTTGTTCCAGACACACAGGTATGCAATTGATTTGCAAATAATACAAAAAAATGAAAAATAATGGAGAAGGTAGTAAATTTCCAAGCTTGGCTGTATTGTGTTCAAAACTGAATGCATCTATTGTATCATAACTGTTCAATGAGCAGATGCTCTTAGGACGGTGTTAATGAATGGCATTTCTTTGTGTACTTTTAGTTTTGTTATCCCCTGTTATAGACTGGACTCTGGAGTACCGCAGGAGAACACTGAACTTGTTCAATATTTTTGTCAAACGGTGCTTTCTAAGCCTCTATAAATAAAGATGATGCAAAGTCATGACAGATTGCCAGTGGTCTTCCTCCAAGAAAGAGGACATCAGATTTAACCTTTCATAGAGAAATAGTCCTCAGTGCCCAAGCAAGATCATACTTTGCTTGTTTAATGTGCACCTAACTGATGAACTTAGCATCTGTTTTCTCCGAGTAGAGTAGTGCTTACAGCACAAACGGACTCTAAAATCTTAGCATGAAAGATCAGACTGCAACCATTATCATCATTCCTGGCAGGAACCAATTCCAATCAATTCAGGTTATCGCCATCTCTCTCGTTTACGCATGAACATGGCCACTCATGAAAGCTCTATCAAGTTCCAAGGGACTGAGCAAGTGTCATATTGAACCATATGCCTCCCAGTTGCGGACCACCAAGGGTGGTACTTTCATTCCACAGCATGTTTCCGGAGGAAGTCTGGGTTTCAAGCTATTGGAGAATGTAAGCCACCGTGCAAAATTATCAGTGTTCAAGGGTTAGAGATTATTTAGAGCCAGACCATGAAAGAGCAGCAGGAGGTGCCTCCATGTTCGTTCATAAGTATATTTTTCTGTAAATCAATTATTTGATAGAAAGCTACTAATTCACCAGGAAATTTACACTCAATGCAAGCTCTATAGTTCAATATACCAGGAAATTTGGCTCTGATATGAAGCAACTTTAATCCAGTGCAACATTTGCCGTTACCAGCAATTTATTACCATTTACAAGTAACTGGCACAGCAATTTCTTGCACATTATACAGTAAGAACCATCATTTGAAGTAAGATTTTAAGATATGTACAAGTGACAGATATTGAGGGTCCATTTTACAAGTTTAGAAGCATCTGTTTGGGTGCAGTTCTATCTAGGCCGGCTATCGGTTTTCAGAAAACGGACATATTCCTGCTGTATCATCTCTCCTCCATGCACAGGGTCGAAACTGCACCTGTAGAAACTGACAATAAGAAAAGGTATTAGACACGGTGGGAAATTCCCAAATTGACTAAGAAGGCAGGGAGAAAGTAAAAGGAGAAATATCTACTACTGTGAAGTTCAGATCCTTTCTCAAAAAAAGCTCAAAACCCATGTGTGCGTGTGTGTCTATGATGTATGTATGCATGTTTTAGCTTGGTATGCTACTGAAGTTCAGTATCCAAGTTTAAACTTGAATATAGCATTTCCACAACCTCACTCCACAACTTCATAAGAAATTAAATGAGTACATCATAAGAGTAGTTAAAATGCTCCAATAAAACAGGCCCACATTTGAAGCTGACAAGAAACAGGGAAAATAAGGGCACCCCAGGGATTATTGCAGAGATTAGAACAAATTTACATGCAGATGTTATTCTGATTATCAGTCAGAGATATGCCGAATTCGTTGATGAGAGAGCTAGTATTCTAAATTAATAAATCACAGTCAGAAAATAATTATGCAAACTGAAGTACAATGTCTTGAATGAGGTCAAAGAGGAGATACTAAAAGGTGCTGTAAATGGTCCAAGGTCTTTCCATACCTTAATTATGTAAGCTAACAATAGTAAGGCCAAGAACACTTAATTAAAATAACTACTTAAACCTTATGTTGCATCACATTAGTTACTCAATTTCAATAGGACATCAAGCATAGCTCCTCTCTCATAGTCAAGGAACTATATTTGAATGGTTTTCAAGAGAATAAGGAGATAAAAATACCTCGCATCCATGCCAACAACAATAACAGTGTTTTGAGATCCAAATGCTGCAATAAATTGGGTATCTTCAGGTAAGTGAAACTGAGCAAATGACCATTCAGAGCTAAAATATTTCGGTAAAACCCCTGGAAAACATAGAAAGTTTAGATGTTTAGAGAAGCAAACATGAGGCTTTTAACTAACATAAGTGCAACCAACCAAATTCTCCCCTCATCCTCATCATGATACATCAGATCTCACATAAAGTTTACAGATCTTGCTATTTGTTGACAACATATAAAATTGATTTTTATTGAAATTTAACAAAATGAGTTACATGCAATTCTGTCTTATCACAACAACAGCACACCTGCATACAAACTATAACGGCAAATTGTACTTGTTACCTCTCATAAAAGATAATGATGAACCAGGATTAGCACCAGTGCTTGGAGATATAAGTGAATCAAGTGACGTAGAAGAATTCTGATGAAATAGTGCTGGACCTTGGACAGAAGATGGTTGAGAAGATGAATCCTCCCCAAAAACTCTAACTCGAAGATTAAATATATGAACAGTGCCCTTGTCACTCGACACAGCCAACCATTGGACATTTGGTGAGAGGGCAATGCTATAAATATCTGCTCTGTCTACTCCTCTTCGTACCTACATGGACAGTAACTATAAGGGCCTAAATTGCAGAGACAGTGACTGGAGATGAGTATGATGTTGTTTGACCGGTAAAAGGTAAAGAGGGGAAAAACTTCATGATGCCTCCATGAAAGAAGAAATGGGAAAATGAAAAAGAGGAAGAGGGGAGGTTAAATGTTTACTCAAACTTCAAAATGCAAAAGGGATATAGACAAAGCTTGACCTAACAACGTTTTCCCCTTGAATATACATTATTTAACGCCATAGATAAGCATACTGTGATTGATGCATATATTCTCGAACAGAATGAGGAAAATGTTAGCAGAAAACAGAACCATGGTCCAGCAGCATACCTCTTGCAAGCGAGTTCCATCCATTGTGTTGAATATCCTTACCAAGGTGCCCCTAGTACTAGCAGTTGCAAGAAGTAGACCATCCAATGTCAAGGTGAGGCAGGCAATATGAGAATCATGAGCATTAATGAGTTTCATCACATTAAGACCAAAGTGTTCTACTCGAACCTGCCCTCGATGAAGGCCAGGACAAGCCAATACAGATGTATTGGCATGGTGAGAAAGGCAACAAAGTCCCCTAGGATTGGCCAAAGTCTCAATTTGATGAAGAAGCTTAAGATCCATAAAACTGTAGACATATATCTTGTGCTCCAGAACCACAACAATGCGATCTCGTCTCAATTTGACAGCACGAACATCAGACCTAAATGCAAATTCACCAATGCAGCGGCTCTGATGATCATCCCAGATTATAACTTTGTTTGGAGGGTACTGGGAATTGGAGCCCCCGCCAACAAGTGCCAAAATGTTGCAGCGGAAGAGCATTTCAACAATTTTGAAACCCCCGCTTTTGAGATCGCGCCTGAAGGTTTCCTTAAAGGGTTGGCAATTATAAATTCGAAAACCCCGGGACGTGCCAGCCGCAAAGCAGCCATAATCCTGGTTCCATGATACAGAGAGCAACTCTGTCTGGTCAATGTCAGGCAAATCGTGGCGGATCAAGGAGGAAGGATCACCGTTGCCGGAAAAGGGGGGTTGAGGAGGTTCAATGGAAGGCGTTGGAAGGAAAGATGGAGATGTGGAGAGCGTTGAAGTCATGTGGGAATTGGCGTAAGTGGAACTGATTGAATAAAGAGGTCTCTCCAATTCAGGAACTAGTAGTACTATTTATATTTATAGCACAGCAAAGCTGGTAGAGAAGGCTCTGGCAGTGCCACCAATATGTATGTGAATGAATGCTGACGATGATAATGATGGAATTAGAATCTTCGAATGGCAAGCTGTGCAACAAGAATCCACCAATGGAGATAACCAGAAATTTGAATCGAATTCATTAACAGCTTGCTCGCTCTTGACTAATGCAAAAGGAGGAACAACAACAGCAGCAGATGAGAGATAGCAGATAAAATTCAGCAAGACAATTCGAAAACGAACACGAATGCAAAAATTCAGCAACAAGACTGAAGATTGTAAAGAGAATTCCGAAACCGATTCGGAGATGAAAAAGTGATCAAATCCGCAAGACAAATTCTGGGTGTAGATCTGATTCCCTGCAGCCAACGCCAGATACCGCTACGTACACGCCATCTTCCTTCTTCTTCTGTCCTCCATTTCTTGGATTACTGCACCAGGAATAGTAAAACCTGAAAAAGTCGATTTTCTATGATTTAACTTAGCAAATCACCATTGGGCCAAGCTGGCATAAACTAACAACTCAAGCCGATTCAACACCAGTAGCTATCAAAACGGCCCAGCCCAGCTCTACAACTTTTCTTTTCCCCAAAATTAATGCTAATTTCCCTCTCTAAATATTTATCTTTTTAACTTTAATGAATATTAAGGTTAAATTTTTAATTTTGATATATTTTATATTAAAATTATTAATTTTTTCTAATATGAGAAATTTTCTAACAAAAAAAAAATATTATGTGTTTTAAAAAAACAAAGAGATGAAAGGAGTAGTAATAATGTTTAATTTATGAGTTTTGTAGCAAAAAATATCCCATACTAATAATTAAGTATTGCTTTGTTCAATTTTTTGTTTCTTTATCCATCTTTTTAAAATGTCTCGAAATGAAATCCCTTTTTCTTTTTTATATTATAACTTTATTGTTGATAATGTTTTTGTACATTTCATATTTATATTACAAAAAAATTCATATTTTAATGTATAATAAATCAAAATCAAAACTTTGGATTTAATATCTGAGAGAATATTATGATTTCTTTTTCTTTCCCCTTGATGCTTTTGGGGGTGGATAGTATATATAATATCTACAAATTAAACAGATTATACCATTCAGATAATAATAATAATTACAATCACAACCAAATAATCTTGAATAAGAAATTAATCCAACAAATCGAACATAAAATTGAACAGAAAATGTAAATACTCGAAATTTCCAACATCTCGGTATTTTTATAAAATCGAGAAACAAATCCCGATTTAACTCGGTGTGCATGTTTAAAACCTTGGGACTCATTGGTGGAGGAAAGGCGAGAATAAAAATTGCCGACAATTAGATTCCACAAGTTGCGAAGTTTGGGACAAGAGCTGGATTTGGGAGAGGGGTTGGACCGTGGGGAGTGGGGACCAAACTCAAACTGATTCCAAACCAGCAAAACAACCAGACATGTTTTAAAAGTGACGAGAAAATCTACTTCAAACTATAATAAATAAAATAAATAAATGTATAACCTAACTTTTCTTTTCAACTCAAAATGGTGGCTGTAAAACCAAACTATGGATCCAGGGGCCACTCATCCTCCTGCCTGCTCACCAGCTATGGCTGTGAACACAAACGGGGAGGATGGATGTGCTGGTTTTGATTTCATTCATTCATTCATTCGTTCCTGCTCTTGAGGGCTGGATGCTGGTTTCCAAAACAGGAACCTCAGCAAGGAGATGCACTCACCCATATTTGGTAACCAAATGATCACAAGCCCCCATGTGTTGTTCCTAGTTCACCTCCCATTTATATTCCCAATAAGACGGTGATGATGATGATGATGATGATGATGTTGTCATGTATATACCCAGTGTGCCAACCATGTTCACCATCAACATGGATATATTAATGCATGGCATGGGGTGTCTGTAAATGTAAAGCATCAGCATGCAAATGCAATGCAAGTTTAAACAAAGACAGAAACCAAGCAAATTCGTTTCGATGTTTCAATTGCATAAAATAATGGAATTCCAATTTCTGGGCACAGTTTTTCTGATGTGAAGATAAAAGAAAAATGGGTTCCAAATGTACTTCCCCTCCTCGGTAACCAAAACCAACACCAGAGCTCTCAAGCATTGAAAGCATTTACATATATATATATATATATATATGTATGTATAATATATAATATTTTAATCTCAATCTGTACTTTGAAACACACATAACTAGTCACAAAAGCAGGATGTTTCTGCAACTTTTGAAATCAAACAGTTTTTCCGATGAGCCTTACTTACTTTACCACGCCCACTATTGGCTGCAACCTACTACCTGGCTATTTGTCAAATTTCGAGGCCTCTCAAACCTGGTCATGCATTTTAGAAAGCACTGAAACACACTTACAAGCAAACGCATGCCAACACGTGCACCAAACTGTGCACCGCCAGGATGAAAACACAAATGCTAATTTTATGAACAAATTAATGCTAGTGACGTGCAGCAGTGAAGGAAAACCAATATTTACTTGCACATGTTCTCTTAGTAACATGATCAGGCCAACAGTTAGCTTTTACAGCTGCTGTGGTGCATTCATACTTTTCATCAAACATGGGGCTGACGTCCCTTCAACAAATTAAATTTTAAACTACTACTAGTGCAGGAATCCGGGAAAGGCCAATACATGCAAGGTTCACTTTTCTCAATTTGTCTGCCAAAAAAAAGGGAAAAGGGGAGGGGGCGGAGACTGGAGGAGCCTGTCAATAATGGACCCTGCAAGCCAAGCCAACTAACCATTTCCATTTGATAAGTGAGATGGCCTGCGCTATGCTCCATACTTTGGTTTTCCTGTCAAGTAAAAAGTACCAAGTGAGTAACTCTAAGCATTTACGCCATGTCAGAGACGTACCAACTCTTTGAGCAGTCATGTCATTGATAATTGAACCCAGTTTTGTTTTACTTACGATAAGGAACAAGCTAATCGACGATGGTATGAATTAGCTAAGTATTGATGGAAACCTGACCACTCGTCTGATAAGGAGCGGAAAGACGAAAATATCTCTTTCTCAAGGAGAATTTGCAATATGAGACACGTAGTAAAAACACTATAAATGGTCAGTACAGATGGTATATTTTGTAGAGTTAGCATATAAATGAGGGTAACAGAAAGAAGGAGCTCCCTTCAGTCCAAGCACGGAGAAAGAGGGATGCAAAATTATCTCCCGCATCATTCACACAATCACAGTAGCAAAAACACCAATCCATTTTCTACTGAGTGCTTGAATGAATGAGTCGGCAGCTAATTCAACCCCCTTGTTCCCATCCGTGAGTGGGCTGAAGGAAGCTCTCTCATGCTATTTCTCGAACATTCAGCTTCTTCCTAACTCCTTTCACTAACAAAAGAAACTACCCTTCCAGGTCCAAAGATGCAAAGAGAATACCCATCAATGTAGCCAATCTAATTGTGCACTACACGATAATACCGTGTTTTCAAACAGCTGCTAATGCCCAAAGTTCGGTTCAGGCCGCATAATGAAAAATGCAAAACTTGTTCATGATTAAATCAGTTTGGTTAGTTGTCTTTTAAGTTTCTTCATCAACAAGTACAAGTTTGAGCTTATTTAAGCTCGACAGAAATTATCAAACATTGACATCACGTTGAGAGGAGGGGGGGGGGGGGGGGGTGGAAATGGAAAACACAAAATAGGAATGCAAGCTTTGTCATTCTAGATTTAAGGAACCAATTGATGACCAAGACGGTAGCTAGGGTGAAAGAAAATGTGAACAACCACTCAACCAACAGACAGAAGAGTGATGGAAGGTGAAACGCACTCATGATAGAGAGAGAGTGATGATGGCAGTTTCTCCTTACCGTCCTAAAAACAGCAGGCTTAAGTATTGAATTCATTGAATAAACAAGATCCTTGATTACCCTTTTATCATCCCGTTCCAAAACATTATCAAGAAGAACTGCAAACACTTCACATGAAGTTTAGTGTTTTCTTCAAAATCTAAAACTATGATCATACTCGAAACATCCAAAAGGTATTAACCATACATGTGTGTATGTGTGGTGTAGTTAGAACGTTTAGAATACATATACAGCTTCACACAGAAAGCAAAACAAGGACAAACAAACTCTGAAGCAAACAAATTTTGGTCTTTGAGAGCTTAAAAAATGATTACTGGAAAAAGGGGGGAAAAAAGAAAAATCCATCCTCCACCCACCGTCTAGGTCAATTAGAACTTGAAGGATACAATAGAAGCCAAGAGATCAGATAGAACTTACTGTTACAGCTGCAAGGCAATGTGCATAAGTCTATACTAATGGAGTTATGGAGTACAAAGGAAGTATTCGGCAGAGGGAAAGGAAAAACGGCCTGACAGACCTTGAGGAATTAACCTTACCCTGGAAAAATTTTGACAGACAGGCATCACAGAAAACCATTTTCCCCTTGGGATGAGATAAAAGTGAATAAGTAGTAGTAGGCATGATCTAATCATGGAGAGCACATTAACATAATTGGAAAAAAAGAAATGACACCAAGAAAAAGTAAAACTAAAGTGTGATTCATCCTAACCGCTAAAAGAAAATAAAAAAATTGCTACTAACATTCATAGAGGTACATGTGTTGTGCTGGTGAAGTGAAACCCTAAATTTGAAGTGATACAGTGCTTAAAACCCTAAATTTGAAACAAGATACCACAAATGAATAGTGAAATAAAAGAAAAAGAAAATTAATGGCAGTGGAGTGTACAAGTGCAGAGAAGGTCGAGTATGTTTGAAGAAAACACAAAGGAGTCAAGTCATAAAGAAGAAAATGAGAATGAACTGTGCAGGAAATAAGGAAGAGAGGGTGAGGTTTTATTTCTTAGGCAAAGGGAAACGATGGGTCATTATCGTCATGAGAGTCAGAGACAGGAAAGCGACTCTAGATCTTAACATATCTAACGAGGGGGGCTAGAGGGGGAGCTTTTCTTTTCTTTTTCTTTCTTTTTCTGTTTAGATGCTCATATAAACCTATTACTACACCTTGTAAATAATTGTACAAGTCCTGTGGTTTTTTTTTAATATGTTTCAGGGGTTTTTTTGCAGCAGATGATGTGAAAAAGAAACGAAATCAAAGGATGGAAATGCAAAGCACACAGTAGACTCTCTCTCTCCCTCTCCCTCCCCCTCTCCCCGTCTGCCTCTCTTTCATCATCCATACATTTTACTTATTCTTTCACTTTCACTTGGTGAATGGATGAATACGTCAGGGAGTGATGGGGGCAGCAGACCTCAGTGCGAAAATATACCGGTGTCTTTGTTTGTTGGGTTAAACTTTGACTCTAGTTAATGCTTTTCCCTCAAACCCGACAATCCATCGTCCTCTCTCTCTCTCTGTTTCTTCATTCTTACTTATCACTTGCTTTCAACAGCTACCACACTGCTCCTCTTTTCCACCATCCATTCTCCTTTCTTACAATGCAACTGAGCTGACCATGATTGAACTGCATTTCATTCTCAGTTCAACGAAATCCCAAACATTTGATGCAACAAAGATGGCAGCTAACATGCACTGTTCCCTTCCTTTTGATGTTCAATATCGTTTCCCTTTATTAAAAAGAAAAGGAAAATCCCATGACAAAACGATTGAATTACATAACCTCTTCAGTCATTGTATAATCTAATCACTATAGACATGAAACAGCTTTTCATCCTTTTTACCATATACAGCCTACAGCAAAGTCTAAGAGCTATTTTTTAACAGGAAAGCTGTATTATTTTGATCCTTGTTTTCTTCCTCAATGAATAAACAAAATGTTGGAAATCAACCTTTTCCCATTACTTTTTGTGACAAAAGATAATAAAAATGAAAACCCCTTTTTACCCATTGCTTTAGTCAAAACTATATGGGCTTTTGATATCATTCAACTATTTATTATCACACTCTCAATGATTGCATAGTATTAATTATGTTGATATACACATGTGTAGCAATCCATTTCCCTAAATCAAACAAGACATGTAGATAAATACTTCAGGTAATTTCTGAGCCTGTTTATATGCCAAATTAAGCTTTGAAAAATGTAGTAAACAGGAGAGATACTAATATCAACCATGAGAAGAAAACTAGCTGAGTTTACAAAATTTATTTGCTTTAAAGGAAAAGAGAGAGAGAGAGAAGAAAAGAGTGTTAATTTGAAACGCAGGTACTTCCAGGCTCCTGTCCCATGGCTTGTGGAGGCAAAGATTTATACAGATAAATGGATGAATATATATATATATGTACGTATATTGTAGCTATAAAAGTATATATTGATGATAATTGAGATGAAATATAACGTGCTTGGGCTGAAGTAGGTGCAGAAGAGTCATAGCACATAGTATAGAGAAGTATATTGCTTTTAGACTGCAAATTGCACAATTTTTTCCTAAAGCTCTGAAAATTTCACAGAACTCCAAGTGCCAAAAGAAAGTCCCTTTTTTTTTCCTGTACCCTCCTCTGCATCAGAGAGCTAGTGCTTTGGTGGAGACCACTCCTAGCTAGCTGCATTTGCTAGTCTTATTTGCCATCATCATACCATTGATGCTAAAAGGAACTTTTCAAAGGCATCAACCCTGTGCAAAATCCTGCAATCTTGCTTCGGGTTGGGTCCTTCAAACGCAGCGATAAGGTGGAACACTCAGACTCATGACTATTTTGTTTGTTAATCAGCCCTAGCTCCTTAAGTAAGCATCCACGTTCCACTCCCACTGCCATAATTTCTGACAAATAGATGCAATCCATGAATTGAATCCTCATCCTGACTCCTCCAACCTTAGCCATTCATAGCTGGCCCCGCGGCCTAGTGTGGAATGGTAGGAGATGAGCGACGGTGGGAAGTGGGACATATGGACTGAATAAAGATCACTATCTACGTTAACAATAGAGTACCTTGCTTTTTCCCCCCCAATTGTGATAGATTTTTTATGAAAGGAGAGAAGGAAAAACCCACAAAAATGGAAAGAGTTTATGTAGTGATAGTGATTGTTTCAGCATCAAATCCCATATGCGGGATGCAATTAATGCTAGTGGAATGGAACAGATCAAAATGCTTTTTGGAGAAAGAGCTCATTCTTCAAGAAAAACAGAAGATAATGGTGCAATCTAGCAAGCAAGCAACACAAAAGTGTAAATCTCACTCTGGGTTTGGATTGTACATGTGAAAAAACATACATGAAGATAGCAGCAGATGAGGGTAACACGAATGCAAAACGTAATTGGTCAATGTTTCTGCAACTCAGGAAGGCAGTGTGCAGGCTCGAGAGTTGAAGAGTTGAGCAACCGGGTATGAATATGTCGCCCTGAGTGCCAGCATGCACTTGCAAGACTATGACCTTTTATTGTATGCCAGACCCATATGTCAAATGAAATATCACCAGTTGTGCAATTTATTCCAACAACTGGCAGCACTCCACTAGGGGGAACACTAGGAATTTTAAGGGACCACAAACCATTGATGCAAGACTATGATTTCCTCATAATAATTGATCTTCTTATACCTGCTGCTTTTCTCTATGCAAATATATATTGCACCAGATTAAAAAGCTGATGTTGATAATGGAAGAAACAAGAGAGTTAAATCACTTCAATGATAATTCAATAAAAAAATCATTAAGATGCATGCAACACATTAAGTCAGAGAGAAAGAGAGAGAGTTCAAAGAAGTTATACATTCATGATTGGAATATAACATTATCCTGATCAATGCGTTTACATTTTCAGGCAAGTATGACAAATTAAAGAAAATAATGTAACACAACATCAGAATCCTCCCTTCCATCTGAAAGCTCAGCTTCAATTAACCTCATTAACGGAACAAATGCCCATATTGCTAATCTCTTTCTACTATTTGGCTTATATTAAAACCATTATGGTCAACCTTGGATGAGAGAATTCACTATATACCAATCTAAGAGACAAGACCAAACCCATGAGAGAGCACAGCTCAAAAAAATAAGGCCGTGGCATGGAACTAAAATCTGGATTCTAAAACAACTGAAAAAACAAACTTGTAGACCCATCCCCAAAGGATCGTAGATCTGGAGCTTTAATTACAGCTCTGCACAGCGGGCAAGTCCTTTCTCTCTCAAACCTGAAAGGTTAGTAACCAGCTATGGTAAAGGGATGAAACTGAGGTACAAGTCAAGTGTGCTACCTAATTATAGCTGATTTAAAACTTCAATGCTTCTGTTTGAAAATTTAAAACATTTCGCAGTGGAATTTCATGATAAGCAATACTTTAGCCCATTAGGCAACTAGGCATACACTGTAGGCCTGCTGTGAGGGAAGTGCCATGTATAGTAGCAGACATAAATTTTCAGAATTTCAGTAAAAAGTAAAGTATTGATTCCTGTTTTCTAGGAAAAAGGGAGGCAGAATTTTTTTTATATCATATCCCCAACTTTATATCATATCCTTTATCTTACACTGAAATGGCACCATTCTCCTATGGTCCTACCATTCTTCAATTTCCATTTTGTTTTCCACCTAGTATCACAGTCCACCTCACAACATTCTATACCACAGTAACATATGTGTTCATTTTGTCATGAGTGAAGGTATGTACGCACTATGTCAAGGCATATGCAGATAGTGCGCCGCAGTTAACAAGTGGTTTTCACCCAACACAATCCCGCCTACTGAAGATGGAGCATCTAAAATTATCAATCTCTCAGTCACTTTACTAGGTGAAAGTTCTGACTGCTCCAAAAGGCACAGGTTTTTATGTTTTTTGTCCCCTCTTCTCCTCCCAAATCTTTACGCTAGTGAATCAAAGCAAAAGGCTACAGTTTCACACCTTTCTCAAATGTTAAATGCTTATCAATTATTGCTGCTAAAATTATAGATTGCAATAACAAATCAGAACTTTATACAGAAGTTAAAGTTTATATAGTGTTAGCCAAAGGAAATATATTAAATATTTATCTATGGCATATTTTCTCAATCTCCCATTAGCTTCACTGAGTGAAAGCTCTGACTACTGTGAAAGGCACAGATTAATAGATTTTTGTCCCCTCCTCTTACCAAATCTTTACAGTTTCACATCTCTTTCTCCAATGCAATTATGCCACAAATACTGGGCAACTTTTATCCAATTAAATTTGACAAACTAAACTTCCATTAGTTGCAACAATTATAGATATTCCAATAATAAATTTGGTCTTGATACAGGACAAAAATATTTATGTATTATTAACCAAAGGAAATATGTTAAACATTTATATATGGCTTATTAGCATATATCCCTTCTATCTTCACATCTATGTAGTCAAATTGAATAATTCTAAACCACAAATTCTTAGCTTGATGATAAGAGCCCTAGACTATCGAATCAATAATTGAGACTCATTATAGGAACAACACATTTCAAGTTAAAAAAATAAAATAAAATTTTCAAGATTCACAACATTTCCAACTTTCACTTCACAATATGCAATGGCAACAAACAGGAGGTATAAACTAACCATTCAGAGACGCAGTCCTCACAGAATATGTGTTTACAACGCAACAGGATTGGTATTTGCATCTTCTCCTGGCATATGGCACAAAGGTCTCCTGCTTCATTTACCTGTAACGTATGTAGGAATAAGGGAGAGATTCTAATGCGGGATGGAAACTGAATCATACATATATAGGCAGGAATAATGGCTAAAATATTTGTAATGTCAGTTAATTTGAGACAGACCTGCCCATATCAATCATTGGATTCAACAATGTATCCATAGTCGTCATAGAGTCAAATTTCAAGTCAATTTGATTTTTATATCATATCGATCAAGAATACTAATATTTAATGCTTGAAAATGTCACAATGTCACTATCAGTTGCACATTTTCAGTTTAATTGACATATAACATGTATGATCTACATGAACAGAGCATTAAATCTAATGGTTGAATTAACAGACTAAATTACAAGCAAAAGATGTAAATTACAGATGCCAACGAAAACTCTATCAAAAGGTAACATGCTTTTTTTTGGGCTTGATGATGAAAGATTAAGTAAAGTTCCGCAAACATGTGCAATAAGAAATTATTAGATACAGCAAAAGGTTAGAGCTATGGAACAGACAACAAGGCATCACATAAAACATTCTGGCATTTTGTTGTCCTAGCCAACTAGCCTTTCTTTAGGTCAGTGGGAGGAACCAAGTTTCAAATTGAGTTAAAATTTTCATTTCCCCCTTTCAGGTACCTGTTCCAATGTGGCATATGACCCATAGTGAACTTCCTTTTGTGACAATGCTTTCAGGGCGGCAAAGAGGGATTGAACCTAATAGCAATTACAAGTTGTTAATAATAAAGCAAAACATCAGGTCAAAAGATTCATGGTAAGACAGAGAAATTAAAAAAAAATCAGAAATTGCACATATGTACAAGTATTAGAGTATGGAAATTACACCTTTTCAATAACAGCTGTGAGCTTGAAAGTTAAATACAGCCCAGTAGTCAATGAAGAGAAAAGGCTTCCATAATCTTTGTTTAAGAAGAACCGGTACCAGACAGGTGTTGGTAACAATGCTCGGTATAATAGGAGTGTGTATTCGACCAGGGTTAGCACTTGACCCTTGAAAATAATACAACAGTTAGTTTCGTTTCATCCCTTTTGCTTCTTTACTTTATTTTTTTTCTTTTTGGAGTGACGAATGTTTGGGGTGTGCAGAGGGGAAAAGGGATATAGTTGCAGTTTTATATAAATAAGACAAAGTGATTTTGTAATGCATAACATCATAATACCTGTCGGCGGAAGTTGTGCCCTCTGCCATTCTTATAATAAATGAGCAGTACACACTTAAATGCCATCACTGCCTGCCGCACCATTGCATCTGAAAGTTAAATAGATCACTAAATTAATAAAAGTAAACTCTAAACTGTCTGGACATTACTGGCATTTGATTTTACAATATGAAGAACAATGCGTCTTGTAGATAACAATTAGGAAGTATTTTACATAGATGCCAAAAAAGTTTAACAAAAAGTAAAGCGGAATAAGGATTTAGTTACGCATATAAAATACTCAACAGAAATGTTATTCAGAACCATAAATTTTAAACTGCAGCATACAACAGCATATTAACTCTCTTTGGAAATTTCAGCAGCATCATATGAAAAGAGTCAGTCATAAGAAGGGAACACAAGATCAAGAATATCTGCCATACATTCTTTATCTTACCATTAGAATAATGTTAATAGAAATGAACCCAAGTATTACAATTCAAATTCATACCATTTACCAGAATGATGAATATTGCATGCCAGAAAGGTGGTATTGTCTTTGGAGGAAGCATGACCAGAGGATATAAAAGATCATTGTCCCGATACCACCAATAAACACCAATCACATGAAGCATAAAAAGTACTGAGTATGTGATTAGAACAGCATTCTTTCTCTCTCCCTGCAAAACCGGTGAATGTTAAGTTTCATGGTTTTGCCCCTTCATTGGGGCACCAAAGAACTTAGAAGGATAAAGTTCAAAGACACATTTAAGCACCTTCAGTGCTGTCTGCTTTTGGAGGATTACATTTGACTTGAACATGACAATTGTAACCCAAATCATGACAACAAAACCTGCAAGCCACCACAAACAAATAATAAGAAATAAAAGAGTTTAGGCTATAGACAGTAAATTACAAACAACTTGAGATAGAACTATTTCCTCATGCAGGCCTGAGATACTACTTAAACTGTACCAGGTTCTGACGGTAAGAACCAAGGCACAACTAGAGTAAGTCTGATGTTTGACTCTTCATTTTCTCTCCCTCCTTCTGCAACGTACCCCCCAACCACTGTCTCTCTATCTCTCTCTCTCTTTTTCCTCCTCTTTTTTCTTCTTGATGATAGATAGATATTTAGCAAAAGGAAGACTAGAAAGGACCAATCAAGAATAGTACATCCGTTACAAAGACACACTAGGACAAAATCGAAAAAAAACAAATGTAATGCAAGAGAAAAACAGTACCCTGGCTCTTAGCAAAACTTCCAATTTTTAGCCAACAATCCAAACTCAACAGATAAGGAATACAAGAAAGGTAACTCGCTAATCCCTAATGTCTATGAAGTTCTTGATTTCCCTCATACGACAAGAAACCTCAACACCTCATATAGAACACCAAAAGTTTGTTCTCCACAATTTTTCTCTTGCTAACCATCTAGAGTGCCCTCACAGATCGCCAATCTTTCAACCACGTTGATGACAGTCCAAAAAGGGATAAAGAACACATGTAAAGTTCATCCAAATTCAACTTAATTCCCATCCTTACTAAAGAATATGCAACCTTTGTTCAAAACAGATGACTGTTTATGAAGCAAAATCAAAGAGAAAAAACATGGGAATTCCCTAACATAGGACAGCCAACAATGAGATACCAAATAGGAATAACAGAATGCTAAGAATCACATCCATGTCCATTGCCTCAATGACATCAAATTCTTTAGATTGTATTAATCAAATGAGCAGACTATGAAGCACCTTCAAAACAGCACAACATTATAGTAGTAACATTTTTGTTGATGTCTAAAATGACCAAATGAATGACACCCGAGTCCAGTTAGCAATGAAAAAATGCAAGAGAGCGAGGTAAATGAAGAAGAAGAAGAAGAGGAGGAGGAGGAGGAGGAGTACCTTGTAAATGCTGACGAATGAAGACAAGCAGCAATAGCAATGAAAAGGGAAGAATATGCTCAAACCACCTGGCAATGCGCTGTACATCATAACTCTGCATCTGGTAAGACGAATTGGAACTCCTTTCCTCGTTACTGGTGCTGCTGCTGGTAAGAGGATCGTCCTCCTCAACTCCATCGTGATCCAGGGGGGTTTGGGCATTGTCTTCTTCAGCTCTTGCAGGCCCAATGATTTGAATAGAAACCTCCCCAGCCCCAGAAGCAGCATTAGGAGGAGGTTGCAAATCAGTGTTGACTAAAACCCCACGAGGTTGATTAAGGGTGGGATTGGAAAAAATGCCAGAGTATTCCAGTAGGAGGGACAAGGGTGATCGGAACAAGTTTAGAGCTGGAACTTGAATGGCAAAGCTTCTTGAAGAATCACTGGTATCACCACCACTAGTGCTAGTAACAGAAGAAGAAGAAGTTGGTGATGGTGAGGGAGGACCAGAGATGGGAGTGGATGTTTCCATTATAACAAGATCCTACACTCCAAAATCATAAACAAGCCCCTTGTTTTATTTACAACTCTGTGAAAATCCCAGTATGATCTTCCATTCACATTTCACAGACCAACAGCAAAATAAAATAAAAGAAAAAAAGAAACAAGATGACTTTTTTTCTGAAACGAATGAAAGAGAGAAGAATGTGGGAATGAAAAGGGAGAGCTTTGATTACAAATTCAATACAAAACGCTGCAGACAAGAGGCTGAAGAGTCAAACTGACAGAAGGAGACAGCGGAAACAGAGTTCTTGGAGACCAAAACAAAAATGGTTTCAAGCGGTGTAGGCTGAGATTGAGGAGACCATATTTTTTAAGAAGAAGTAAAATGGGGTATTGGATTTGAAAGAGATGAAGCTAAATATTATAATTAGATCATTCATTCATTCCCCTTTGTTTATATATGGTACAATCAAGTTGCCATACCTTGCTTCACTCTGCAAATGCCACTGCCCCGTGGCCCCTGGGAGACAAAAAAGGACAAAAGAGAAATCCCAAAAACGCGTTCGCCTCTTCTCTTTACGCCAGTAGGAAAGAAGTCTTGCCGGGCTTCTCGCTTTATTAACGTTTCCGTTTCAATTAAGTATTTGATAGTGATAACTATCTTTCCTGTTTGGGTTTATATTCCATATACCATTATTACATAGTACATATATATAGATATTATTCCATCTAAGTATTGTATTTGCCAAAACGTTCGAGTATAAGTGATTGAGAAGCAAAAGAAAGGTTCCCTCTCTCTCTGTAAAGTGATTTTAATGCTTAGCAGTTATCTCTGTTAATCCTACACCATTGAACAAATGTTTGCATTGAAAATATTGAAACCACTCCCACTTGCTGAGTTTAAACAACATTAACAATGCTTTGTTATGTGGAACAAACTGCTAGTGTTAGGTGAACTACCACCATTTAAATAACACTTTGCAATTTTTGTGGAGTGACATGCTTTGGGTCTTCTACCCTGTTTCCCCTTTCTGAATACAAGTTTCTCTTCGGATCAAATGGAAAACAATTTGTTAAACAAAGTCTACCCTGCGGACTACAGGCACTCCGCATGTAAACAGTAGCATTACATTACAGAGTACTGGAAAAGAAAAATGAAAACAATCAAACGGGGAAAATATTATAATACATGCACAAGTTCATGCCACGAACTAACATTGGTCCCTGGTTGACCTGATTATGCCAGTTTCACATGTTCAATGGCAACATAATTATAACTGCCAACCCACTTCCAACACCATGCAAACAAGTTTTATTCTTACAGGAAAAAAGAAAAGGAGGTAGATGGAGAGTCCCTTTTTTATTCTTCCTTCATAGTTTTTTTTTTCTTTTTTTAGAAAAGCTTCTTCCTTTGTAGTTAATACGCATCTCAGACAACTCTTACATTTAGCCTCGCCAATTGTCCTTCATCCGCCTAATCTCCCGAAGTGCTTCAACAGGAGACTGGCAACCAATGCTCCCCTGAAATCAGATAAAATTTCCACATAAGAAAGCCCGTAAAATACAGAGACATAAAACAACAGCCCAGTGCAAGAAGAACTACAAGATGGTTAGAAACCAAATGAAGAAGGGGAAACATTAACATCCTAAGACTAGTTCAAGCTTGACATGCAATCTGAAATAGTATCTCATGACAATCAACTCGAGATTTGTCACATTGGGGATGAATTTTATGGTAAAGAGAAAACCTGAAGTTCAGGTAGATCAACTCGCATAAATGGATTAGTCTCCAATTCTTCCTCAATGGTTGAGGGGATAGTGGGTAGACCTGCTTGTCGCTGACTAGTAGCCCATGCTAACTTTTGCTGTATCCTTGCATTTTTTGGCTCAACTGTCAATGCGAATTGCAGGTTCTTCACTGTGTACTAGAGAAACATAGGTCCAAACGTTTCATCAGTCTTCAGAAACAAGAAGCAGTGCAACAAAAGCAAATTAGTTTGCAACCAATTACTGAAATCAACTAAGACATAACAGACTTAAAAAGAAATATGGAAAATCCCTCTCACTTCAAGGTTTCCATTTCACGGGCTGGACATCTTCAACAAAGCAAGATAATTTTGTACACAACAGACACTCCACAAACAGCAAACATACTGCAGCTTTCACAAAATAGTCACTGCTAGTTTACTAGCTCAAGATGACTAATTACCTTGTATGCTAAATTAACCCAAATTGCTGCTAAGTTTAGCACTATATGCCAGCTTTCAGTCCTAACCAAAATGTTGGAACTTAGATATATAGGCAGATACCAGTACTAACAAAAATGTTATTTTGATGATGATATGAGTAAAATCTGTGATCCTTCAATTGCACAATCAAAGTTGAAATATACTTTCAGCTTGCAACCAGCCTATGTCTACATTAGACATGGGAAAATTAGCTGCTTTGGTGAGTATCAATCAATTGGGCCCAGTGACAGATAAGAAAAGGAAATGGGTAAATCTCTGTACCTCATGTCCACAGAAAACACGAGTTGGCTTTGGCAGTGAACCCAAGGTTACACAGAGTGATTGATACATCTGTTCTGCTGTGCCTTCAAAAAATTTCCCGCAACCAGCAATGAACTATAAAATGAGAAAAAAGGAAAATGACAACAATTATTTCCAGACCAGTAAACAAGAGAAAGACAAATGATCCACCTCCTAACCGTCCAAAAGCTTTCTGATTAGGAGATAGAGCTTCATACCTAAAAGTTTAAGCTAACAGGTGAAATCCCAAGGATTGGGTTTAAGCTTAAATGATCCATGCAAGTAAATCTTACACACAACCAAGAAAAGCAGGCCAGAATTATATCCAACGCAAACTGGAATGATTACATTAAATGGGCCACTAAGAATTTATCAATCTGAATACAGGACCGAATAGATCATGATACCATAGCAATTAACTAGTTTTAGACTAGAATGAGCTTCATCAAAAGACCAAAAAGAAAGTAACAATGGCTCCTCTTTTAATAACAAGTAACTGCAAATACACACACGCACACACACACACAGAAGTAAGATCCAGGTTTGAACTTACGAGTGTATCTCCAGTAAAAACAGCAGGGTCCTCTCCCTCTTTGCCAGTGACGTAGTAACTTATGTGACCCTTGGTGTGGCTGATGAAAGGAAGTCGGGGAAAAGAGAGGGTTTCAAAAAATTGAGACACAGAAAGAGAACCAAGTGTGGCAGGCAGAAATAAGCAAACAAGTAAACAGAAGAGAAGGGGCATATACCAAGGGGTGTGAAGAGACAGTATGTTGATATGAGGGCTAAGTTGTAAGTTATCACCATTTTGGAGCTGATCAGTGCAGCCTTTGACATTATCAAGGGAACCCCCGTAAACCTTAATCCCGGGGACCAGCTTCTTTATCTTATCATTCCCACCAGCGTGATCCCTGCAAAGAAATGAAATTGGAACAATGAATGGTCCTAAGCTTAAATTCTAGATATTCGAATTCCCAGTGCAAGTACCAAAGGAGCTAGTCCCAGCTAATGGGCTTACCAGTGGTGATGAGTGGTGAGAACCAACTTGAGAACAACTCCCTGCTGATTGGCGGCTTCAACCACCTTCTGTGGCTCCGCCGGATCCACCGCCGCCGCCTCTTTTGTGCTTTCATCTATGACCCTATTTCATTTATTAATTAATTAAAAAGTTTAAAAATTTCGAATTAAAGATTGAAAACAAATCATCAAAGCAGAAAAATACTCACAGATAGGAGTAGTTGTCTTCTAAGCATGGAACCTCTAAGATTTTCATTTTCACGGCTCTTTCCTCTCTTCAAAATCCAAATACAATTTCGGGTTGGAAGGAAACTGTGGAAAGTAGAGAGCTTTGGGGATGCAGACAGCCAATTTTATGCTAAGTGACAAGAAGCGTTGATGATGAACAAAGTCCAGTTTTTGTGTTTTTTTTTTTTTTTTTGGTATTCTGATAATAACGGAATCATCAATTGATAGGACTATGAAAATAATCAAAGAACCCAGCAAAATATATGTCGGATATCGCCTGATTGAAATGCAGCGGTAGGAATTTGTCCGTCACTTACGGGAATGACAGACAGTCACCTCAGCAATTTCCGACATTGATTCGAGACACACTTCAATAAGTAGGTAGCTCTCTGTTAAGAGGTAGTCAGCATCTTCTACCTCATTCCATATTAGGTAATCATGTATATATAAGAGATTTTTAATGATTTAAGAAAAAATTTTAATTAATAATATCATAATATATATCTTTATTATATCATATTCTCAATATTTTAAAATAACATTTTTAGACACTTAATATTCTTATTTTTATATTATAATTTTATTTTTTAAAATTAAAAAATATTAAACAGCTATATTATTTCAAAAATTCAAATTTTAATATGTAAATTTTTATTACAAAAGGCATACCTCTTATAATTATTGCACTATAATTAATAAATCATAATCACAAATTATGTAAAATCGATAAAAATATTATATGAAATTCACTTTTATAACTGATGAACTCATACATAGTGGTTTTTTTTTTTCTATAGAATCGAATAATTACATGCCAAATGCTCCCTTTGATTATAAGGTCAAGGTGTCATGTCATCAATTTAGTAACCGTGACAAGACTAATGAGGTTCGAAGCATGTATAGATAAGATAAATTTATATATGATTCATTATCGTGATACGAAATTAAATCAGTTTAAAATTTGTATAATCATGCTTATATCGTAATTATGTTAACTAGTTTATAACATAAAAAATATTCCTCTTTTATAGGGATTGACGTACCTAACTTGTATATGACACATTTATTGATCGTATTAACAACTTAACTCATATTATTCAACCTCTATAATATTTTCAGTAGAAATATCTAATATTTTAGTAAGTTAGATTATTGAATTCGCATTTTACATTACATGAAAAATATTTAAAATTATAAAGAAGTTTATAAATATAACTTATTTAATAGGTTAATCACTTGGGCTAAACTCAAGAACACTAAAACCACTTGGGCTAAACCCAAGAACACTAAAACCACTTGGGCTAAATCCAAGGGCTTTTGTCTGGTTAATAAAGCGCACGCACTCACGCCTCCCTCTCCCCTGCTTTGTTGAGAATAGAGATAGTAAGTCAATCGTTCATCGGAAAAGCGTGGAAAGTGAGAACAGAAGCGAAATGGGGAAGCAGCCGGTGAAGATGAGGGTGGTGGTCTACGCTTTGTCTCCGTTCCAGCAGAAGATTATGAGTGGCCTATGGAAGGATCTGCCTTCCAAGCTCACCCACAAGGTCACGGAGAATTGGATCAGCGCCACTCTCCTCCTCGGCCCTCTCGTCGGAACCTATGCGTACGTCTCTTTCTTTTTCATTTATTATTATTATTATTGCTGTTCCTATCGATTCATATAATATTTTCCCCCAATTTTCCATCTCTGATTTCTCTTAATTTGACCTAGGGTTTGCATCGCATCACTGTTTCTGGTTTTTCGTTTTCTCATCGTATCTCAGATCTATCTAATCTCCATGTAATAGCTGCCTCTGTTTCTTTTATGGATTTGATTTCAGTTTCATGCTTTCTTATGTTCGGAATCCAATGAAGGCCCTCGCTTTTAATCTTAGAAAGTAAAAATTACCTTTTTTATACATGTGTATGAATATCGCTATCAAATTAATTCTTCCACAATTTCATTTGTTTCAATCTCTAGCTAGTTTAAGTTAAATAGATACAGGTAATTGAGCTGATAGGGTTGGTTGCTGCTTCTCATTCATTTCTTAAATAAACATAAAATTAATGTCTGTTCTAGCTCCAATAGTATGCTAAATCAGTACAATGTTAAATAGTAAATAAAGACCTCAATTCCAACGTCATGGGTCCTCTTCAACTTCAAAAACTTATGATTCAGGGCTTTCTTGGATGGAGAAAATAGTTAGACTTTGATGCTTAATTTCGTTCAGTTCAAGACAGGAAAAGAGTGACTTTTTCTAGTGCTGTCAGCTGCAAACTGTATTCATGAACAATTAATTTAAGTAAGGTCGAGGCTTGGAGCTCGCTTTGGTGTGGGCTTTATTAGAGTTTGATAATGGCTATTCTAGGGCTTCAAGGGAATTGGTTTAGGCTGCTTGTCGGCTTAAAGAAGAAGGACATAAAGACAAAGGCTTCACAAGTAAGGCCTTAAAAGGCTTTACACCTAGTGTTAGATATTGCTTCACACTACGCGAAAGAGAGAATAATAGCAGCAAAATTCTCATAAAATTGTTCTCCATTAATTAAGATAACTTGCATGCTTGCATGTTGTAGATTTCTAGTAATATACAAGGACTAGAAATCCAAATGGGAAACAACCAATTGATTCAAACAGCTCCTAAACCCTAAAAGCAAACATAATAACTAGTCTAAAATAACCATGAGGCTTTCTTTGTTAACTAGCAGCTTTACATATTAAACTCAATTTCACAATGCCTTTTTGGAGGTGTGTTGAGTTTCCTTGGCCTAAGCAGATGAAACTGCACAAAACTTAGGAACATGCCTTCTGTATACAACTTAGGCTGCATTTGTTGATGATATAATTGCAATCTTATGATGTTAAGTACTTTTATGTTCTGTAGCTGTAGGTCTTCTCTATGAAGGAACTACACTGTGGTTGTGCTTACATGTATCTTAGTTTATTATTTGACATGCTCTATGCAACTGGTTGCAGGTATGTCCAAAACTACCAGGAAAAGGAGAAGCTGGCACACAGGTATTGAAATCAGTGGGAAGCTGCCAATTTATGAGAATGCAGAGTTTTCAAAATTTAGATGCAGCTCTAGTGAGGTTGCTTGCAATGATGAGTCTTGAGTTGGATTTTTGTTATATATCTGGAATAATGAATTTGGAACACTTTCTCCATTTTAGTTAAAATAAATTTGTGGATTGGCTCTTCAAGATTGTGCATGCTAATAATTCGAGTGATGCGTATGGTGACGAGTGCAGCCAGACTATCTAATGCACACAAGGATATACATGTTTGTGAAAATTGCAGGGTTTTGTGATTCTTATCTAAAAGGGGAGCAAAGTCTTTTTGTGGCAGGACCTTAATGAATATAAGACTATTTGCTGACAATGAATGTTTTATAAATCTGATTAAATTATTGTTACTCTTTTCTTTTCTGTTTGCTAATTTGGCTTGCAGAGGAGAATAAACTATAGGCAAAAAGCTGATGGAAGCATACTGTCTTTCCCTACACTTACCCAACCTTATACAATCTAAAGAATCATTACCAAGTTGAAATGAAATGGATTTGTTGGTTTTTGTGAGCAAGACGTGAGGCATGGATTCCTGTAACTCCAAAGTTTTCGATTCCCCATTGCAATTTTCCATCTCTATTCTCAAAATTGTTCTCCATAGCTGTGTAGTGGAAAAGATTTTAGTTGTTAGAAATTGGAAAACAAGTGTAATCATTTTTGTACTTTTATATTTAAGAAAAAAAAATTCGAATTGTACTCGTTTTAATGTCGAAGTGTAGTCATTCTTGTAAGATCTATTATTACTTTCTCATCAATATGCTCCCATGTCTATGTAGGATTTTTCTGATCTAATTTTGGATTCTAACAATTTGATTTAATAAATTAAATTGATGTAGTCTTACCGTGTTAATCATAATCTAAACCCCCGTAATAATTAATTAATTAATTAATTAAAAATTATCATGTATGAATTATTTTGATAATTAACTTTTAAATGATTTCATGCGTATTATATTTATATTTTGAGTTGTCAAATTTATAATTAATTTAATAATATTTCCCACTTGACAACTGCCACGTGAAAAGAATTTGGTCATGTGGAAGCTGAGGTGTCATTTGTTTATTTTTTTTTCCCTTTCTTTTTCTGTGTCTTGCCCAACGGCGCCTTGCTAGTAGTGTAGCATTCCTCGCTCTCTCTGTCTGTCTCACCCTTTCCCTCCCCGCAGCGCCGTTACTCTATCTCTACCAATCCAAGTAGTTCTCTGCCGTGATCCTTTTTCTGTGTCTTCCTTCCCTTTCGCTCTTTCGTGGAGGAATTGTTCTCTCAATTTTGTTCACTTGTAGGCTCTTAAATACGATTTCCAACGCAAATAACAACTCAAATTCTTTATCCTATTCATTTTTTCGGTTCAAAAAAGCCTGTCAAATTCATCCAAGTCGCTTGTGTCCACTAAATTTCCATCTTTGGCAATCAGGAGCTAGATACCCTTTTGCTTTTCATCTCCAAGGTTTAGCAACTGCATCAATGTCTAAAACCCTTTGTGTCAGAAGCTTCAAGCTTCACCATCTCACATTTGGCATTTGAAAGTATCATACTTTCCTGGTTATGTTGCTGGAAAATCCCATAACTCTCTCTCCTGTTTTTTTTTGACCTTTTAATTTTATTACGAGTCACCCACTTCAGCACTTTTACCTATCCTTTTGCACGCTTATAAATATGCTATGGAGATACAACAGGGGCTTCCTGCAGTCAAAACCAAGAACCCGGATCCTCAAAGCATTGCCTTTCGTGTTAGTTCACCATTTCTCGTCACCAGAGGTAAGCTCAACTGAGAAAAGTCAAAGTTTTTCTTGGGAAAAAAGGAGACTTACTATCAATCCTCAGATTGTTCACTCTACTTTAGTGAACTGCCCTTCTAATTTGATTGCTTTGGGCTTTTTCTTATGGTGTGCTAAGCAACCCAATTATTTTCATGATGCTCAAGCATTTGATTGTATGGTTAATGTTCTCACTCAGTTAACCAAAAAGTATGTAACTGTGAGAAGCATTGTTGGGGAATTGGAAACTGTTGGCTGTGTGATAAAGCCACAAACTTTCTTGCTTTTATTGAGGATTTATTGGCGTGGTGGATTATATGGAATGGTTTTTGAGACTTTTGAGGAAATGGCTACTTTTGGTTTTACTCCTAATACATTTGCACGTAATGTCATTATGGATGTTTTGTTTAAAATCGGGCATGTTGATGTAGCTATCAAGGTTTTGAAAGAAACCGGATTCCCAAATTTCTTGACTTTTAATACTGCTTTATGTAATTTGTGCAAGTTGAGAGATTTGTCTAATATGAAGTATGTTATCAGAAGAATGTTCCGGGAGGGGCATTATCCTAATGTTAGGACATTGGAGATGATTTTGAATTGTTTCTGTAAAATGGGTAGGCTAGCAGAGGCATATCAAGTGTTGAGTTTGATGCTTATTTTGGGAGTCTCTGTATCGGTAAATGCTTGGAATATATTGATAGATGGGTTTTGTCGATTGCGTCAGCCTGATATGGCTAATGATTTGTTTATAAAGATGCTTGGAACTGGTTGCTCTCCTAATGTTGTGATTTACACCACTTTGATTAAGGGATTCCTGGATTCCCAAATGGTTAGTACTGCTTTTAGCATTCTAAATAGAATGGAATCTGATGGATATGTTCCTGACTTGATTCTCTGTAATGTGTTAATAGATTGTTTATCTAAGATTGGCAGGTATGATGATGCATTTGATGTGTTTGTAAGTTTGCCAGAAAGAAAATTGTTACCTGATTCTTATACATTTTGCTCTTTGTTATCCAACATATGTTTGTCTAGGAGGTTTTCTCTTTTACCTAAGATAGCAAGTGGACTTGCAATAGAAGGGGACCTAGTAGTTTGTAACTCATTATTGAACTACTTTTGCAAGGCTGGCTATCCATTGCATGCTGTGGAGTTATATGATTACATGCTTGATAGAGGTTTTACACCTGATAAGTATAGTTTTGTTGGATTGCTTAGCGGACTGTGTGGAGCAAGAAGAATTGATGAAGCGGTTAATGTGTATCAAAGCATAATAATGTATTGCCCTGGTCTTGATGCTCATGTCCATACTATTATCATAGATAGGCTCATAAAAGTTGGTAAATATCACAGAGCCATTAAATTGTTTAGGAGGACACTTGTAGAGAAATACCCTCTAGATGTTGTATCATACAATGTTGCCATCTTTGGACTTCTCAAGAGTGGAAGGGTAGGAGAAGCTTGTACTTTGTACAGCGAGATGAAGGAACTTGGTGTTCTGCCAAATGCACACACATATAATTTGGTTATCTCTGGTTTCTGCAAGGAGAGAGATCTCAGAATGGTCAAACAGTTGTTGCAAGAAATCAGTGAGGCAGAGGTTGAGCTGGACCGTAATACAGTGAACAGTGTAACTAAATTGCTGTTCAGATCATATCCATATCCTTCAGCCCTCAATCAATTAATTGAAATGTGGAACTCAGGTTTGATTCCTGATGAGGCAATGTATGCTCAATTCTCCAAGGGGCCTGCGTATGGTGTAAACGTAGGTGATGCTCATCACTCGTTCTTGAAAACTTATTTGAGGGATAAACTATTGGTGGACTCATCTGGCTCTGATGACATTCCTGATGTGGCTGCTTCTGTGGGCTGAGCTATTTTTGATGAATAAGTTTTTTCATAGCTCAGTGGGCAATGCTGCTTCCATTTTTTTGAGCTCTTCATACCATCAGATATTTAGTCCTTAAAGGTACAAGTTATAGCTCTTTCTGTAGAATGAAATATTCATCCTGACTTATTGGTTCATTAAATCAATGTCTCACTAGCTTGATCAAGAAAACATTAAGAACCCTTAGTAAGTTTGATTTTTCATTTTGCTATTAGGTTAAACAAATAACTCTTTTTACATTTTTACTTATCAAGAGTGGATTCTAGAATTCAAATATAGTCAATTCCATTTTAACAAGGTTGATAATTGATTAGAAGCATCCTTGACATCCCAGGCCCATTGAATTGTGGGCCAAGAATGTCTCAGAATCCTTCTTCAATAAAAAAAATGCCTCATCAGCCTCAAGAAATATAAATAAGACTGTAACTGCTGCAGGAAAGACAGCAGAGGGATAGATGACTGTGTAATAAATCAAGGACTAATTACTCATGTTGATATATAGGGGATGATGGTTGATCACGTCCTGCATATGGCAACTAGAATCACATTTTTGGAACCTTTTAGTGCAAAATTGGGATGGCTTTGGAATTTGTCGCTACAGTTTCCTCGCTTGCCAATCAATAGTTTTCACGTTACTTGTATCTCTGAGATTAATTTATGCTTTTTGGTCCGTTCTTTCAACTCCTTTTTTAGATATTCAGAGATAGAGTGTCTTCAAGAAACAGTTCATTTATTCGTGGTGTTAGTGATAGAATATTATCTGCTTAGATGCTAATCTCTGATTGTCAATACATGCAATTATTAGTTGATTTCTTCAAGATATTGCCTAACTTGTTAAGCTGTTACCCCTGTACGCAAATTTTCAGAGGTGAAGTAGGGGATTTAATGAAGATTTTCTTCAAGGGAAGTGCACAATGAAATTCCAATAATTCCACAGGTATGGAGCTTATATTCCAATTTTATGTATTTCTCTCATTAATTGCAATTACGTGGTGCATAAAAACTCTACCAAATCAAATTATAAATTTTTGCTTCCTGCTATGTTTGTTGTTTCTGTTGAAGTGCATAAAGTTGGCTTGTCATTCTAGAATCTTCCAAGGAAAACATCAAATTCCAAGTTGGTGTCTCATTTATTCCTCATATCTTTGATTTGTCATGTATTTCCAGCCTAAGATCTGAGCCGTGACTTGAGAGTCTCTCCTCGCAACCACGTACACTGAGATTCATGTGATTCCAAAGTTTCGTAGGTCTTCCTTCTCGATCTATTTAATCTGGAGTCCTTTATTTGACTTTTGGCCTATATATCTCTTTCTCCTTTTTCCGGTTGGATTCCTCTAACATGGCAAGCAACATGGTTTTAGAAGTTACAAGCAGCAGCTGTTTGCGCGGGCTTACATCCATTGAAAGATGAAGATTGTATCGTGGTGTTTCATAGCATCATTGATGAAGAAAGAAAACAGCAAGATACAAAAATCTCTGTAAGTGGTGAGTGAGCAAAAGACACATCAAATAGTTTTAAACTTTTACATTTATTATTCTCTGAATTGACCTTTTTTGTTTCATTTCTATTTCAGATACCCATAAAAGGCTAGAGTAGTGGCAACCACTTGGCAGGAACAATTGTTCTTTTCTAACCAAGGATCTCATTTTCCAGCATGACCAAGATGGAAGAATGTACAATAAGAGAGGGATATCTAGAAAGATCAAAAAATGGAAAGGGGCTCTTAAAATTCTGTTAGAAGAGTTGCCACCTTTCCCCTGTTTTGTCTGCTTCAAGTGTTTCTCATTCTCGTAATTATGATAGTAGTTTGTGTTGTTGGTGTGGACTTTATGCTAGTAGCCTGTGCCTCAATTTTCTCAGGTGATAACCCTTGCAGCTTACACCATGGCTACTTTTGCAGTTTCTTCATTCATAATGAACTAAAAACGATAATGTAGAAGTGGTATCCATATCTCTGTTATGTTGACAAGATCAATCCTAGTTGGCTCTTTGTTCTTCTGTGCTTGTTGGGAATTTGATTGTTGGTTGTTTTGCAATAAAAGATTACTGCTTCCAACCAATTGTGTATGTACTCATAGGCAAGTGAATAAGATTGAAGCATGGTGGTTTCATATATAGGATTGCAAACATGAAAACACAGCCGTTTTGATGTACAAAAAACATATCAAAGCTTAGCTCAACGACAAATGCCATTTGATCTTCGAATTCTCTCAAAGCCAGACGTTCGGTACATTACAATGCAATGTGATTAAGGTAATGTGATTGCAAGCAATGTGATTACAGGAGAAAATAAAATTACAGTGTTTGTATGTAAGTAATAATGAATTAAAATGTAGGGAAGATAACATTGCAGTGTTTGGTTTACAAGTACTTTAGTGGGAATGTAATGTTAATTGTCAAAATTACCCCTAATTATTAAAATATAAGTTTAATATATTATATTTTTTTATTATTAATTTTATATAATATATTATTTTTAAATATATTTTAATATCATATATTTTTTTTTTATTATTATTATATTTTATATTTTTTTTTTAATATATTTATATTTATTATTAATTTTTATATAATATCATATTTTAAATATATTTTTTAATGTCATATATTTTATTTTTTATTATTATAATTTATATATTTTTATTTTCATTTCTTTAATATATTTTTTATATTATATATTTTATTTTTAATTTGTTTTACCTATATTATATAAATTAATTTTTTATATTTATTTATTTTTAATTTTAATTTTTATATTATATATTTTTTTAATATTTTTATTTTAATTATAATATTATAAAATATTTTTAATAAAGTATTAAAATTGAAGGGTAAAATTGTCTTTAAGAACATTACAGAGTGCAATGTAATGTGATTGTATTGATTTTGGACTGCAATCACATTATATCCATTGGCTGTAATGTGATTGCATTGTAATCTTACATTACAGTGATCTGTTATAAAATAAACACTGTAATATAATTTAATAAATCACATTACAAGTAATGTGCTTTACAGATACCAAACGGACCCTAAAATCAAACGAAACAATATCAGCGCACACAAAAGAAGTTTGGGCTCCTTGACTTGAGTGAATGGGCTGAAGCTGTCTTTAGCCCATGGGTCATGGCATGAGTAGTTAAATAAAAGAGTGGTGGGATTCGCCTAGGGTTTTCGTCGCTCTCCCATTCTCAATTCTCGCCTGGACGACATGGGGAGGAGTGAGTTCCTTCTTTCCTTCCTTGCTTGCAACTATAATTCTTCTTTGAAATCTTTACTGCTATTATCATTCTTACGTTGCTTGTGTTTTAGTGGTGTATTATCATTCTCGAATTTTGTTGAATGCTGTTTTAGTTTTTCTTTCCTTTGTATGGTTTATCCAATTTTTCCCCTTTATTTTCAAGGATGAATATTTACATTTGCTTTTCGACGCTGTAAATGTATTAATGGGTTTTCTCAGGTAAAAAATGGGGCTTGGGGAATTTGGAAATGTTTTACCCATTAAATCTACCCAATTTGCGCTTCAAAATTCAATTTTCATCCTTATCTTTTTTGGGTTTTATTCACATGCTGTCACCACAACCAGCACCATGTCCATCTCTGGCTTGCCATGATAAAATTGTTCCATGATGACGAATATTTGATCATGAATGGTAACTTAGAGGCTGAGCTGTGAATTAGAAATTGAGTCCAATTTAGCATACTATGATTTTCAGTTATTTGAGTTTGTTACACCAAGAAAGAACCTGTGTATATAGTTTTGGTCTTTGTAATTTTATAGTGGTCATTTCTATCATAGGGTGCTGTTTTCCATGTTGGACTCCGTTATGCTTGCAAATACCGCCCAAAAATCATTGGGAATGTGTGCTATGGATCAACTTCCATGGCCTTCTGTTTTGCTGAATTTGTGGAATCTATAAAGCATTATGGATTTGTTTGCAGGGGCTGGTTAAACTAATTGACATACAACATATTTAAAATTTTATTTATATATTCTCTTCTGGGGTGGGCTTATGTTAATGTTTCTAGAAACATCTCTTTTAAACAGCTTCTTAACATTCATGGTTCTAACATGCATTCCTTAAGAAGCTATTTTTTGTATTATGTTGACTTTGAGTGTCATGCTGGTGCTGGTTTCCTAATATTCTTCTTGTAGGACCTGCAAGATGTTATCGCCAAATCAAGAACAAGCCATACCCAAAATCTCGATACTGCCGTGGTGTCCCAGATTCTAAGATCAGAATTTATGATGTTGGGATGAAGAAAAAAGGGGTCGATGAGTTTCCTTTCTGTGTCCATCTTGTCAGTTGGGAGAAAGAGAATGTCTCAAGTGAGGCATTGGAAGCTGCTCGAATTGCTTGCAACAAGTACATGGCCAAATTTGCTGGGAAGGATGCTTTCCATTTGAGAGTGAGGGTTCATCCCTTCCATGTTCTGCGGATCAACAAGATGCTTTCATGTGCTGGTGCTGATAGGCTTCAGACTGGTATGAGGGGTGCTTTTGGGAAACCTCAAGGAACATGTGCAAGAGTCAACATTGGTCAGGTCCTGCTTTCTGTGCGTTGTAAGGACAGCAACAGCCATCATGCACAGGAGGCCCTCCGTCG
>NW_018397270.1:4510085-4586056 GCF_002168275.2 Theobroma umbraticum | reverse complement strand
AGCCTAGGATGATAGTTTTTGATGTTAAGCTAAGATGCTATATTAATAACGGCCTGCTAACTGCCACCTACCCTCTGCCATTAACCATGGCCCCACTGTCTGGTTCAGTCAACTAGTCTTAAATTTCTTAGTACTTCTTCAATTCCCTGCTACGGAGACTGGAATCTGTTTCATGCCCTGTTTTATCGATCACACGTAGATAATGAAGTTGGATAATGACTCCTAACCAGAGATAGCTGTTGTTCACTTGGAACTGCCCCCACAAGCAAGCTAACTAGCTTTGCCCTTGCTGATACGAGAACTATGCTCTTCCTAGCTACTTCTTGCAACTTACAATTAAAGACAAAATGGACAGGGAAATGACCCTACCACGTGAGTTCAAGCAGTGCCTCCTTCATGCCAGAGATTGTTGATTATCATCAAGTTAAGTCAAGGTCTAAGGGCCTTCAATAAATCCCCCCTGTGTTTTCAATTCATCCCATTCAAACTCAGAATAATGTACTTGGACCATAATGAAGAATGGTTTACAGGGATTGAAATGGAATACCCAAACAAGCATTTATGTTTCAAATTTAAATGCCATGGCTAAGTCTGCCTGATTGGTACTTTATTAAATTCACTTTTTATCCAAAAAGAGAGAGAAATTCACTTTATCTTTTGTACATGTAAAAGATGAAGGGGAGAGAAAACCATCACTTTAGGGACTAGTGGCCGGATTCTGCCCACAGCACCAGCAGAAAAGAAGGAAGTCCACGGATAAAATCTAGTTAACCTTGGTGCCTATGCATGCACAAAGCTATCTGATCCCTATTTTCACTAGGCAAAACCTTTTTTTTCTGTTCAAGCTTTAATGAATTTGCTCTCCATCATTACAAGTTAGTTATACCAACCTGGCTGGCTACCATCTCAAAAGCTACTAAATAGACATCGCAGCTAACTTGGGTTTGGTGCGGCTAGCAGCTAATTCTGCTGCATTAATTTTGATATGAACAGCAGGACTTTAATATATGACATAAATTTTTTGATCTCCATTATACATTTCAAAGGCAAATTCTCAACTTCCTGCACATTAGAGAAAACATGATGCTTCTCAGAAAAAATCCTTCCAGAGAACTGCTGAGAAAAGAAATGATTTCCTGTCTGGTAACCGGTAGGGGAATGAGGTAACTGATCCTGGGCTTACTACTCCAAGAGTGATGATTATTGCTCAGGTAAATTGCAGGGATTAGAGATATGATATGGTTCATTTTGAAACCAAAATTTACTTATGAAAAGTATGCACTCTTTGTTCTAAACACTGTTCTGCTCCTGGAAAAGATGGGAGTAAAAGTATCAGTTGTTCTCTTCACCACTTAAAAGAAAAAGTATATGAATAGCTGAGGCATTGTTAATTATTATACAACAATCTTCTGTCATTCAAATAAGTCAGTGTTCTTTCCCAGAAGAGCTTCCTTGTCCCATTTTAAACTGATTTGTGCTCCCCACCAGAAATCTGCTCCTTAGCCCTTAGCCTACATCCAACAGTCGAAGGAAACCAACATAATCGATAACATAATGAGAGATACTACATGAGTTGGTGACACCTATATAGCCGGGGTGCTAAAGAGATTACTTTTCATGCAATGAGGCCTTCTCTTTACTGAACAGAGAATAATGCAACTTTTGCTTTTTCTTTATGATGATGCTTTCTTTTTTTTTCCTTGGATTCTTTTCCTACCAATTTGCTTTTGAATATGAATGACCCCATTTCTTTTATGTATTTTTAACTTGTAAAATGCTTGTAAATTTTTATATTTTGGGCCAACTTCATTTTCTTCTTAGAGCTTTGCTTTACTAATGCCGAAAAGTCCATCTTTTTTGTTACCTTTGAAAAAAATTTCAAACCCAAATTATGCATAAACTGCTACAGTGCTACCACTGTCAATGGCTGCATAATTTTGCTTTAGCACCTTTAAGTTGAAAGGACAGATTACTATATCTATTTGCCTATATATGTGGTTGTTTTAAGTTTATGATCCCTGCTACGTGTTCAGCTCACTATGTTGCATCGTTTTCTATAGCTGAACCAGGAGAGCAGCAGAAAGTATTCGAGTCAGACAGGCATCATTGCCTATCTTTCGTACTGAATAGATGTCCATGAAGTTCCAGCCCTTCATTGCCTTGCTTACCTTCCTTTTCCTTCAATTGCCTCTTCATAAATTTCCTCTGGTTTTGGCGGACCTGAATTCTGACAGGCAAGCTCTCCTTGACTTTGCTGCTGCTGTCCCACATGCCAGAAAACTGAACTGGAATGCAACTGCCCCAGTTTGCACGTCTTGGGTTGGCATAACTTGTGATTTGAATAGAACCCGCGTGATTGCTGTTCGTCTACCAGGTATAGGACTTTCGGGCCCCATTCCGGTTAATACCATAGGAAAGCTTGATGCTCTCGGAGTCCTCAGCCTTCGATCCAACAACCTCAATGGAAATCTTCCTTCTGATATCCCCTCCATCCCTTCTCTGCGCCGCTTATTCCTCCAATACAACAACTTCTCCAGTGTCTTCCCTGCCTCTCTTTCCCCCCGGCTGAATGTACTGGATTTTTCCCACAACTCGTTCACTGGAATCATTCCAACTACGCTGCAGAATCTGACACGACTCGCTATTCTGAACCTCCAAAACAACTCTATATCCGGAGCCATCCCCTATCTCAATCTCCCAAGTCTCAAAGTCTTAAATTTCAGCTACAACAACTTGACTGGATCAATTCCAAATTCCCTCAAAAGATTTCCTTCTTCTTCATTTATTGGGAATCCATTTTTATGTGGTTCGCCACTAAAGCTTTGCTCTGCAGTCTCCTCTTCACCTTCTCCTTCTCCATCTTCCTTTCCAAACCCATCAACAGTTTCTCAAAGTCGACATGCTTCTTCGAAAAACAAGTTTGGTGCTGGCTCTATCATTGCCCTAGTGGTTGGGGGCTTAGCATTTCTGTTTCTACTGCTAGTTGTGGTCGTTATACACTGTTTGAAGAGGAAAGACAGTGGGGGCAGTGGAATGCTGAAGAAAAAAATCTCTGGAGGTGGAAAGAGTGATAAGCCTAATGATTTTGGAAGTGGGGTGCAGGAAGCTGAAAAGAACAAATTGTTCTTCTTTGAAGGATGCTCTTACAACTTTGATCTTGAGGATTTGTTGAAAGCTTCAGCTGAAGTTCTTGGTAAGGGCAGTTATGGAACGACATATAAAGCTGCTTTGGAGGAGGGGACACAGGTGGTAGTGAAAAGATTGAAGGAAGTTGCAGTTGGGAAAAGGGAGTTTGAGCAGCAAATGGAAGTTCTTGACAGGGTCGGACGACATCCCAATGTTGTGCCACTCCGTGCTTATTACTATTCAAAGGATGAGAAGCTGTTAGTCTACAACTACATGCCAGCCGGCAGCTTGTTCTCACTCTTGCATGGTATGCTTCTTTCTCAACTCCATCGCAGCATCATTCTCAGCTAGCATCATATGACTTTCTTTTCTTTTTGTCTTCTGTATTCTTGCGACCTGGAACAGAGAACTAAACTTTGAACATGGAAAAGCCTATCATTTAAGTGATTATTTTTCCTAAAATATCAGAACAAACAGGGATGGCTATGGTCTTCATACGATGCCTAAGTTCTTCAAAAATTCCTTTAACAAACGCAGAATCAGTTGAGAATCCTTTATCTCTGACATGGTGATGCAGCTCTGGCTCCATATAATTGTTGATTTCATTCTTTTAAATATTTCTTTGTGATTATAAGAGGCAAATTCAACAATTAGGACTTAGCACCTGGAACCACACTAGTATTTACGTGGAACTTCTCATTTTTACTTGGAAAATCCAAATACTCTACTGCAAAATGTTGATGTAGAATTCTTTTTTATCTGTTTCCAACAATTATAGGAAACCGGAGTGCAGGGAGAACTCCACTGGACTGGGATTCAAGAATGAAGATTGCCCTCGGAACTGCTAGAGGAATTGCACACATTCATACCGAGGGTGGTGGTAAATGCACCCATGGCAACATCAAGTCCTCCAACATACTCCTCAGCGATGAACTAGAGGGTTGTATCTCTGATGTTGGCCTGGCTCCTCTAATGAATGCCCCTGTAACCATGTCACGGATCATGGGATACCGTGCTCCGGAGGTGATTGAAACACTCAAAGTAACTCAAAAGTCTGATGTTTACAGCTTTGGTGTGCTCCTCCTGGAAATGCTGACTGCCAAAGCTCCCCTCCAGCCTTCAGGGCATGATGAGGTGGTTGATCTTCCAAGATGGGTCCGTTCTGTTGTGCGGGAGGAATGGACTGCTGAAGTCTTTGATGTGGAGCTGTTGAGGTTCCAACATTTCCAAGAGGAGATGGTACAGATGCTTCAGATTGCACTAGCATGTGTGGCAAAAACACCAGAAATGCGTCCGAAAATGGATGAAATTGTTAGAATGATAGAGGACATTCGACAACCTGAATCCAAGAACCGGACATCCTCAGAGACAGAATCAAACATCCAAACACCATGATTTGCAGCAAACCTTGTGTTCTTTGCACTCAAATGTTCAATTCTCTAGTCCTGCTTAAGGTTGTTGGACTAACAATCTTTGGGAGAATAAGCTTCTTTTTCCTCATTTGCTTGGAAATAACTATTTCCAAATTGCCATGAATTTCTTACAAGCTTTAATCAATGCTCTGAAACCATGATCTTGTGACGAAAGTGTCTTTTCCATCATTGCAGTACAGGATAATTAGTGCAAAAACTTAATTACAGAAAAGGGATATCTAAGATGAAGAAAAATAGACATTTTTGTTTTTTCATGCCAAATTTAGCAGTTAGTTACAGGATCTCTTATAACTAATAACTAACAAACTCATTCTGTCAAAAAATGGAGCATGAATTGGCAAAGACCCTGGAGTTACAGATACAAACAATCCATCAAAAGATAGCATCTCAAATTCTATATCCTCGGTTGACATCCATTGGTTCTTCCATTTCTTCCTCCTCCAAGTTCTTTTCATTTTCCACTCTCTTTACCCTTTTTGGCATGAAAGGCTGTAATCCCATGGTTTCCTTGAAAATGATTTGATTATAAAGAATATCAAATCCAAAGGATCCCAAGGTAAGCCCTTTTTCCTGTCATTTATTCATCATACAAAGATAATCAACTTTGCTGCAAAATTTTTATTTGCATCATATTTATAAAGATTTCTCGCAAACATTTTATTTTCCTTTCATTGCTAAATCTCCATTGAAAATGAAACTGAACTGAGAAGGAGAAACAGCTTCCATTTACATTAGGCTGGTAAGGTGGCACATTGTTCTTCATGAATATTTCCAGCAGCGCAATATGAGTTTTGTTGGACCAAACTCTAGGGAAAAGGTAGATAGAATAACCAATAGAGGAATCTTTTCCAGGGATTGTAATGCAGAATATATGAGGATATTAGAGGATCTTTGAGCTTTGAAATCAACAATGGTGAAGATTCAATCTTTGGGTTTTCCCCTTCTTACATGTAGGATTCATTAGAACTATAATATTACTATTATCATAGCAGAGTTCCTCTCTTTCGGTCATAAGGAAATAATCCAGGCAATCTGATTTTATCATATTTTCAGGGGCCTCTTGTAACTTCAATTAAAGGGGGTCAGTTGGGCAGATGGGACATCGTTGGACCAAGGTGAGTCTTTCAAAACAAGCTGTGTACAAGGCCAAAAAAGAATGCTTTGGATGTAAATTCTAGTTTGCCTTTTTCTTGGTACCTCTTTACAGGCTGCATCCACTTCTAAAAGGTTCTACATATGAATTTCCTTTGAAAGAGTGTTGCCTTCTCCCAATTCTTCTTTCTTTCCCCTTTTTGTTTCATTTTCCTTTCACATGACCTGGATAAATAAAATAGATCAATATACAGTCAATCATGGCTCCTTTACTTTTAGCATGAAGCTGGTCACTTCTAATGGTTATTTCAGCAACTGTAGCAGGAGACTTCCAGAAGTTTAACAGCAAATCCATTGTGTTTGTATTTATTGACAACTACCTTACAGACTCTCATTTCCATATTACAACTGCCTGCAGTTGACAGGAATGCCTTTGGTTTCTTAAATGGTTTGTTTCAAATAATGTATTAACCTATGTGTTTCTTTGTGAAAACAAGACTATTTTATCATTGATGTGCTTTTCCTATGTGGTGTTCTTACTTCTTAGGTCTTGGGTTATTATGGTTTCTAGTCTGAAGTTTCCTGGTTCCAATTCTTAATATTTATATCTAACTGCAGTCAAAGCCAAGAAATCATGCTTCAGATGATTGTTGATGGTAAATATGGTGTATATATACAAATATTCCATAATCATTGTTAAATCACTTCTGGTGCACAGTTCTTGCAGTTCTTCAAATGTCATAATGAAGATGGTAAGGATCATCAGGCTCGGTGTGTGGGGCTTGCCTGCAGAAACGTTCACCATATAACTACCATTCAGAGCTGGGAAGCAAAACTAACAGAAGCAACCAGGGATGGAAAGATAGTAAGTTTATAAATGTCATGACATTTTCAACTGGTGCAAAATGTAAATCATGATTGCAAGCTCTAAATCACGATTTCTATGTCAAATACTGATATGCAACTATAACCATTTAGAGCCATTCAAATTTCTCACTTTGTATCGGTCTAATTTTTGTACATTTAACATTCCTCCGACAGCTTGTTGCAAATTTCAGTACACCATGGTCTGGTCCTTGTAGATCAATAGCACCAACCTGCTGCGAGCTTGCAGATAAATACCCTTCTCTCATGTTTCTAACTGTGGATGTCGATGAGCTTGCCGTAAGTTAAAAACACTTTTCTTCTTATCTTGATAAAGCTCTCCACAGAATATACTTTGTGCATAACATGACTCTTCCCTATATATGAAACTGCATTTTCTTCCTTCAAATGTAAGAAATTTCATGTCTTATTATCTTCTGACCCTGTACCTGAACTGTTACCATTCTAGAAAGAGAATTATATAAGTTAACCCTATCATTTAAACACTGCATCAAAATTGTACAAATCATTGCCTTGAATTACTAGTCCATCTCTAAGAGATAACTTGGTGACTTATGTTGTCTGATCCTATTACTAAACAGGAGTTGAGCACTTCGTGGGATATCAATGCTACTCCTACATTCTTTTTTCTTAAAGATGGACGGCAAGTGGATAAATTTGTAGGTGCGGACAAGGTAGAACTCCCAAAAAAGATAGCAGCAATTGCAAATGTGGCAAACAGATCTTGAGTTGACACCTTAGGTTTTTTCTAGCTAGCTCTCAGCCAAATCACTTGTTCTTAGTTCCTCCATGTAATTACAGTTTGAACAACACTTGCAATAGATGTCCTATTTACAGAAAATTTTAAATTTTAAAATGGAAAAATGGTTTCCCCAAACAATTAAATGCAGAATTTGAACCTCTACTCTGTGAAGAAATAGTTAGTGATGTGAAAGGAAGCAGGAAAGTTTGGAATATGTATCAAGTTTGTCTGTGTATCATCTCAGCTTGAAACATCCTTGACTACCAACCAGAACAGTTACATGCTTTTTGTTTTTTAATTATCAATCTGCTTTCATTAGAAAAGAGGAAATAAATTTATGCCCTCCATGGGGATCATCAGAAACCAAAACATCCCACAGAGAGAGTTATTGGGCAAGATATCCTTACATTGATGATGAGTATACACCTTCAATACTCCTTCAAGACCCCAGATACAAAACAAAAATTGAAACCTATGCCTCCTGCACATAACAGCAACCCAGGTCAAGCCACTTGCTAATGTTACTTACTTTCAAGCAATACTCTGGCTGGTTACATTGTTACTGAATCCAAATATGGCTAATGTTGTTTGGTATGCCATTTGTAGTAGAATTCAAGGGTGTGGTTTTGTTGGTGCTTAGATGAACTTGTGTCTGCTTGTAGAATGTTTTCTTTTCAGGCCCTGGTCGTTCATCTTTGGGCTTGGATGCATTAAGAGAAATGAATCAAACAATGTCATTAAGCACATTGAGAATTGTGCAACTCAAGTGAGGAAAATCCTAAATGGAATGATTTAAATGAGCATTTGGGGAGATTGCTAATAATCTTGCATTAGACATGATCATTAATTTATTAAAATTTGATGCATATAAAGATTCAAATGCATCCAGCTCAGCTCGGGTTTGGAAGTTTAGTATTTTTAATAAATTTTCACCTACTTAAGGGAGGGGACCAGAGAAGAGGGGAGGGGAGGGATGAAATTGTCCAAATTTTAAAAGTTAAAGGATTGAATTGATCAAATTTTGAATATGGAGAGTCAATTGACAAAAAAAATACATGACTACTTGATTCTTTAACAAATAACCAAGAAATGCATGTTCTCGCCGCTGCACACCTTTCAACCTTTCATTATTTAACAGGACGGAAGGCAAGGCTTAGATGATAATCCTAGGCTAGCCAGCTAGCTCAGGCCTTGGTTTGTGAAGATAGGGAATTATCTTTCTTGCATGCAAACTTCGACTTTTGCATGTAACATATATGTTTTCAAGGATGTCAAAATAGGGAATTTGTATTTTAGTTTCTTTAGCTTATCTTATTGTATGGTAGATTCCCATCATTGTAATGAGAATAACAAGAGCAGTAAGATTGTTATTCAAAATGGTTTGTGTCATAAGATTGTTACATATGGTGAACTGAGAAAATATGAATGCGGATAAAAGAAAAGCCCATGATTGAGTTTACTTAGATCCGTTGAAAGGACATTTCTTAAATCCTTTATCCTTGCTTGTGGTAAGTGAACTATTGTACAAATCCACAACCAGAACATAAACAACTCCAAAATGCACATACCACCGAAATTCCTAGATGAAACCTATTGTTTGGGATCTTGTCATGAGAAGCACAGAGCACCGAGCGGTGGCCTTCGTGATCAAACAAGCTGCCTGCAAGAGAGTAAATTATAATTCATATACAAGTTTAAGCGAGCTGCATAGTAGCACATAGCAGATAACCAAAAGGAATTTTGATAACTAATGTAATGGAAGTTAATTGGATGAAATAGGCAAAGAAATAAGCATCAACCTAATGATTCCAAAAACAAAAAAAATTGCCATTATGGCGGGTAATATAACAGTAGAAGAGAAAAGGGGAAACGCAAAGGATCTAAGTGAGGAATTCTATTTTTTCCCCAATGAGATGCTCATAAAGCAATGAAAAATATTTCAACCACATGAGATATTGAGTGGAATGGCAATGCTTACATCATGAGGCAATTTTCTAGGTTCTTTTTTGACTTCAACCAATCTGCTATTCTGCTCTGGTCCTGCTAATCTGGAATACAACTTTAGTTCTTTGCTTTTGGACATTTCAAAGCAGATAACGTATTTCTTGTTTTGTATTTTTAAACTATATAACACTTCAGGAAATTTTCTCAAGACCCAAACTCTGTCTTCTTCGTGTGGAAAAGAATGAAGTTTCGCCTTCTTCTTCTTCTTCTTCTTTTGCAGTGCTTCTGCTGAGGTGATAAAAGCTCTCCCAGGTCAAGTCGCCAATCTTACGTTCAAGCAACACTCTGGTTACATTGTTACTGAACCGAAACATACTACTTTGTGGAAGTTGATTCTGCCAACCCACGGTGACATTCCTTGACATTGTGTCTTAATAGAGGTAAGAATCTGCGGCCTAGTTTGGTGCTGCTCTTGGCTGTTGAATTCCAAGGTGTGGTCGTGTCTTGTTTGAAAAAGTTTCCTACTTGGCTTAACTTCTATCTGTGTGCACATTGTTTTCTTCTCAAGCCCCGGTTGTTGATCTTTGGGCTTTGGTGCATTCACAGAACATGGTCCTTTCCGGCTAGGGGATGATGGAAACTTGATCAGGAGTGAATATTCATGGAATTTGGTAATGCTTTAGTATTTCTTCAGTGACATGGAAATCTAACTGTGAAATTAAGTTACTCCTTGGATCTAACATTTCTCGATGAACAGAATCAAACATGTTGCACCTTGAGAGTCCGATCGGAGTTGCATTTTCTTACTCAAATACGAGCTTGGATTACCTCAGTGTGAATGATACTACAAAAGGTCGATATGATTAGTGCTAAAAAGTCATCAGGCACATCGGTAATTGTTAAACTCAGAGCACTGATAATGAGTTTTTTCAGCTGAGGAGAATCTAATATCCATGCTCAATTGGTTCAAAAAATTCCCACAATATAGAGTCCCTTCATGGTAATCTATCCAAAGAATGCATCGAAATGGTCAACAAAGAGCAAGAAGAAGTGGTTCATATACTGGACCCGGGGACCTGACCACACTTGGGCTGACCATTTATCTGGAGCGCTCAATATGTTACATGTGAAGGTCGATACAAGTGAATTTTTGTAAATATGTCATGCAAAATGCACAGGCTCTTTCTAATTAGCAATATTATTTGATTGTTCTTGTAGCTCCTGGGTCAGTGGTTGGACTTGAATCGTTACAATACCTCCTTTATCAAAACTTTTTCTGATGTGCCTATTTAATTGGGTCTTAACTCATGTTTCTGCTAGTATGCAAGCACATTAAAACAAACCTGTTTCTATTACAGGCATCTTGTCTCTTTAAGAGAGAATATAGAGATTAATATCATATTTCTTCTGTCAAACCTTCTCAGAAGAAGTATACCAATTCTCCTTTCCAGGTGAGTAACTCAATGGTGTTCTTTGAAACTCCATTTTCCTTAATGGACAGAAAGCCTCTGCTACTTCACTGCAGCGGAGATCAACATTCAAAAATCCTATTAACACAAACAAGGATAATTGCCAATATGGTAGCAAAAGAATTGAAGCTTGTGCTTTGGTAGTTATGCTCCTTGGTATGACAAGATTCAGGTATGCGTTTGCAATTCCACAATAAAAATGTTGCATATAAGTTGACATCAATTGCCAAATCATGTCTGCTGCTCAATTCGGTTTACATTCAGGTTGGTGGGTGTTCTCAATCAGTTGGCCAAGCAAGGAAAGGAAAAAAATGTGACATGTTTAACATTTGCTACAGTTAGAGTTGCAGCATATGAGGTCCAATACACTTTACCTTTCCAAGCTCTCACCCTATTCCTGGCATTTCTCAAGGGATCCTTTGCCTAGAAGTCCAGAGTTGAAGTAACCTTGAGTCAATCACAAAATCAATCAAAAAATATAGAGTATGAGGTTAATAACTTGGTTTAGCTTTTATGTTTTAATTATGATTTTCTTTTGCGGTTTAAGTAGTGTAGGAGAATTCCATGAAAAAAATTTCAAAAAAAAAAAAAACCCTGAGTGGAAATAAGCTCTATTTGAATATCATAAGGCACCATTGTTTCTAGAATTGTGCATGCTCAAGCTCAAAATGCATTTATTTCAAGTATTTTCTTATATTACCATTTCAAATGTATTTCTTAGGTACCCTTTAGAGTCATAGCTCCTTTTACCTCTGTTTGACTGTAACTAAACTGACTTAGAGGCTGGGCTTTATTTCTATGAACCTTTTAACATAAACACTACAAATTCTCGTATCAAATCACCAAATACTTGGAAAAAGTTTTTCCTTGATGATGCATATAGGCACAGACAAATATAACAGACAGGATTAAGTAAATTAGTCCAAATAGCATCTCGAAGAGTTTCTTGATTTGCATCTCTCCAGGCGTTCTCATTGTCCATGACAGAAATTGAACTCTCATTAGCCTTGGTGCAAATGTAAATTTTTCCATGATCCTTTTAGGGGAAAAAGGTACTATGCTCTCCTGCCCAAGCACCTTTGTGTGCGTTGTACATTGGTCCATGTATATTGGTTACTAAAGCTGCTGATTGAACTCTTTGTGATGCATCCTTACCCACCAGGTCTCGAAAGGTCCTTCCCAATTGGTGGACTCCCAACATGTGGAACAATTTAAGAACAGCCCTTGCATAGATAGTTCTAAGAATGCATCAAATTATGGACCTGCAGATGACAGAGCCTTGCAGTGAAACTTCTAAAATTATTTTAAGGGTAATTCCTTCCTTTAATACTTCCAGACCTATTTAATGCATGCTTTGAATTATTATATGGATTTACTGGTAATTCCAAGGTATTTCATTTCTTGTCAGCAGATTTGATCCTTTCAAGCTTATTGTGGAGCCATGAAAACCATCTTTGCTTAGCTGGATCTTTATCAACTGGCGGGATCTGGAGCCTTAAAACATTGTCATTTCAAGGATCTGTGGACATCATTTGCCAGCATCTATACTCCAAAACAGCATAGGTGCTTGTATTTGAAGTCAATCTTTTGTCTAAATATTCCTCGGTCTGTCTATCCTCTGGTGCACTCCCTGGAGACAACTTTGTTTATGTGTGTCGTCTAATCTAGACCTCGCTTGATATGTCAAACCTAATAAGTCTTGGTGGACTGAAATTGCCACTTTTATTCTTCCTTTACCCCAATTTGAAGCTGAGACTCATTACTAAATCAGTGCATCACCTGTCGTTTATTACTTTAAATATCCTGCTCTAAGCTGGGACTTGCCTTATTCTTGTGCTTATTTGCTTCTGTCCTAATAATGCTAGCTCCATATATAACATAATAGTACAATATTGTTACAATTTATTTAGTGTCTTTTTGCTTGCCAGATTTGGCTCAGGACTCATATCATGCTTTGTTTCATTTCTTTTTCAAAATGAATTACAGCATATGCGCAAAACACAGACTTCCTTTCCCTAACCATGTATCCTTCTTATTTGCTCCTTTATTTGAAGTACAGGGTTTAGCATCGAGCACAAATGATATGCTAACATAGAGCTCTTTTATATATGATAATGCCAGAGAAGGATCAAAATAGTTTAATCATGGAAGTGCATCAACAGAAATAGAGCTACTAAAATAGAAATTATGAACTCAATCCCACTCTTGCCTGTCCTTCTGGCATCATTAATGATTGTGGTCTCATTGAATCCTACAAAAAGATAGCAGCATCTAAGTTATGTTGTCCAATTAGAAACTCAAATTCATGCTGTTACAGAACTGAGAAACAAAATGAACAATTACCAGAGTCACATCCTTGTGTGATTGTGAAATTGAGGTCCTGCACGGTAGCCTTGTTGGCAAACTTGTAGTCTCGTTTAACCAGATGAATGCAAGTCAACACTGCCATGGTATGTTCTCCACACCCTCCAGGCTTACAAAATTCTTCTGTGTCTGCCGTGGTTACGTTCATCCATCCTGCCTCAGTTAATGTATACTTGTCTGAACAGTAACTTTCTGATTTCTGTTAAATACAATACAAGCCTTTGATGCAAGAATTACATTTGGAAGGGAGGAAACTGAAAAGTTTAGAACTAATACAAATATATATATATATATAGAGGGTGAGAATACATTTTGCAGGCATTCATAAGCACTTCTCCACTGTTGAAATGGACTCAGATTTACATTTCCAGTGGGATCTGTGACTTGCTTGATTTTTCCATCTGCAAAGACCATATATGCAGAATAATTATGAAAGAGCAGGGTTCTCTGCAAGACACTTATTCTACCATCCCACCCCACCCTTTTAACTTAAGGAAACTAACAAAACAGTAGTTAGTTAATTAAGAGTTACTAGATTTTCCTCATGTAGACTCATCAGTTGTATGAGGGAACCACCAAATTTTGAATTGAGAGAAAAATGAGAAAGGGAGATGCAGTATTTAAATCAACTTATTAATATTTTGCAGATTCTGATAGTTAAAATGAATGCTAGAAGACTATACTGGAATTAGAGATCTCTAAAAGTTATCAATTTCCCTAAATATATTAACAATCCAATGTTTTGGAGTTATCATGAGCACATGTAATTGACTTTTGAGTTGAAATAAATTTGAGATTATTCATAGTGAGAATGAATAAATTTTAAACTGTGTAATCTGACCTTACACATACACATAAAGTTATATTTTATATGTATACACTAATGATTTTCATTTGAAGGATCCTAAAACTGACAACAACTTTCCAAATGAACATGGTCATCTTAGCTGCATATACCTCAACCAGCTATGGCAATAGCTGAATTGGTGGGGATTGCAAGCACTCAAATCACAAACAAAGCGAGAGAGAGAGAGAGGGAGGAACCTGCATTGATTTGAGATAACAGAAGAGAAGTCACCAGAAAGCCATAAAGACACAAAAGTCTTGTTGCGTTGCTTGCTGATATCTCCATTTTGAGTAAATGACTCTACAATGTGAGCATCTGGCTCTTAAGGACCTCAGAGGAACGTTGTTTCCGTTCAGTTTCTTAAAAAGAAAGTCATAAATCAGAACATATGACATTGGGAATTCGAAGAATCCAATGGGATTCAATTGGTGGTGAGAATCTGCATAAGAAAGTCCAAAACAGGCTTTGGAGATATCCCACCCGGACAAGGGATGGGATCATTCAAGCGGATTATCCACAAAAGTGGAGAAACAATAAAAAGTTGGGAGGTTTCCTCGTGTTTTCTAGTGCACATAAGACAATGGAAATGACCACAGCTCATTCTTAGCTCAAGGAAGAGCCAATGCAGTGTGCAGAAATATATTGAAGCAACCAGAAGTCGCAGGAGTGTGCATTTTATGATTCCTAGACACCAAATTGTCTCTTGTTTCCAAAGCTAAGCCTAAAACTGTGTATATATATATATATACACACTCCTTTTTGGGTGGCTGTTCCAACTAGACGTTAGCTCCTAAGAGAATTTCTTGTTTATAGGTCAAAAACAAAGACAAAAGACACCGTTTTTCTGAGCTTTCCCCACTCCATAAATCAGGCATTGAATCCCCTCCACGGTGAGCCCATCACTGTTTGTCATAATCAGATTCTCGCAAAAGTTATTTTCAGCATGGCAGAAGGAAGCCAAGCCATTTTATCAGCTCTTGACGATGCCAGGACTCAAAAGTACCATTTCAAGGCCATCGTTATCGCCGGCATGGGATTTTTCACTGATGCTTATGATATTTTCTGCATAACTGCTGTATCCAGGCTCATAGGCCGATTGTACTACTATGACCCAGTGACTGGCAAGCCAGGCACTTTCCCAAATGACATAAAAAATGCTGTGAGCGGGGTGGCTTTATTTGGAACGTTGGCAGGGCAGCTCTTCTTTGGTTGGCTTGGGGACAAACTTGGCAGGAAGAAAGTTTATGGGATCACCCTTGTCACTATGGTGGGGTGTGCCATAGCTTCTGGCATTTCCTTCGGTTCCACAGCTAAGAGTGTGATTGGTACCCTCTGCTTCTTCCGCTTCTGGCTGGGTTTCGGCATTGGTGGAGACTATCCACTCTCGGCTGTGATCATGTCGGAATATGCCAACCAAAAAACCCGGGGAGCATTTATTGCTGCAGTCTTTGCAATGCAAGGGACAGGTATACTTGTTGCAGGAATTGTAGCAATGATGGTCTCCAAGGCATTCTTGCTTGCTTATCCAGCCGATGCATTTAGTGCCAATCATGTGCTATCAACTCAACCAGAAGGAGATTTTGTTTGGCGGATTGTGCTCATGTTTGGAGCCGTCCCTGCTGCTTTGACCTACTATTGGCGTCTCAAAATGCCGGAAACTGCTAGGTTCACAGCATTGGTCCAGGGAGACCCAAAAAAAGCCGCCGCTGATATGGCCAAAGTCCTTGAAACAGACCTAACTGTTGCGGAATCAAGTGCCAAGGTTGACCCAAATTCATCATATGGACTATTCTCTTCTGAGTTTATGAAGAGGCATGGAACTCACCTTCTAGGGACTTGCACTACCTGGTTCCTGCTGGATATTGCCTTCTATAGTCTCCAGCTCACTCAGAATGACGTCTACCCCGCAAGTGGACTGTTGGATAAAGCGTCGTCGATGAATGCTATTGAAGAGACCTTCCAGCTGTCTAAAGCCATGTTCCTGATAGCACTTGCTGCAACTGTTCCAGGATACTGGTTCACTGTGTTCCTCATTGACAAGATTGGACGCTTCATGATACAGCTCGGTGGCTTTCTTATGATGTCCATTTGTATGGCGATCCTTGGATTTCGCTACCATGATCTTAGGGGGGAGAAGTGCAAGGGAAGTGCGACCAAGGACTTTTGCCACGGGCACACCACATTGTTCGCCATTCTATATGGCCTCACCTTTTTCTTTGCCAACTTTGGACCCAATAGCACAACCTTCATCGTACCGGCCGAGATATTTCCCGCACGGCTCCGTTCAACTTGCCATGGGATCTCTGCAGCTGCAGGAAAAGCAGGAGCCATCATAGCTGCATTTGTGTTCCAGAAATACACTCAAGAGGACAAGAAAATCAAGGAGGTAATCATTGCACTTTCCGTCGTGAACATGGTTGGGTTTTTGTTCACTTTCTTGGTGCCAGAAACCAATGGCCGGTCCCTTGAAGAGTTATCTGGAGAGGACAATGATTTTGGTGACATTAAAGTTCCAGAAACTGAAATGGTTTAGTTACCAGATATTGTTATTTCCTTTTCAGGCTTATTGGAAGCCGGATCATGCATCGGAACCTCTAGTGATGAACATAATTTGCTACTTCCTATTTTTTTGTTGAAAGAAAAGTCCCAAAAAAGTAAATTAAAATACTATGCCAGTATCGGTTTATCTTCCTTCCAGGAAACATGATCCACTCTCTGGAGCCTTTGTTTCCTCTTTTCTTTCTTTTTCTTCTGCCTGCTTAGGGGTTTCCAGGTCTGCATTATTTTGTATGAAACAATTTGCTAATTTGATCAACCAAATCCAGGATTAATGATTGACAATCCCTGGGTACATTTGAAATAAAACTTTCACAATGCGTATGTTTTCTTGCTTTGTATATAGGCATACATTTGAGGCTGTCTGTGCACCATGCACTGAAAACCAAACCAAACCAATCCCCCAACAGACTCAAATGCACGTGCACATCACATTCAATCAATGTTGCGACTGTTATAACTATGGAAATCCGAGGTTACCAGGAAAGGTCTGTTTAAAGTCCTGCTGGTTCAACATCCCAAGCAATTTGACATAAGAAGATTTTTTTATGCCTTGTGACCATCAAAGTAACAGAATAAGGACAGAGTTAGAAAACAACTACTGCAACACAAAAACACCGCTCAGATCTTCATAATATCCATCATGTCTTCTTAAAATACATGTTCAAGAGCAGACAGCAGAGTTTGGTTCAAAGAAACAGAACAGAAAGGAAAAGGAAAAACACACATACATATAGTTCATAACTGACAATTAGACAAACAACAAACTTAACGACAGATGCCTACTGGCACAGCCATATTCAGCCACTTGGCAATATGCGAATAGGAAATCTCAGACAACATCAAGCATTTCTCTGAAGAAATGAGGCTGCAGGCCTCACATATGTGAATCCCTTAAAGGGATTCTCACCGAATGTTGGACTAGCAACTGGAGAATCAAGAAGTGGCATGTTAGTCCAGCACTCCTCAAAATTAGCAACACAGTGGTTCCCCGCAACTTCAGGGAGAAAACTTGGCCTAATCTCTCGAGCCTCTAGTTTCTTCCAGTTAATGGACTTGAACCACTTATGACGTTTGATCTCCTCACTACCACCTTGTCCACTGCCAAGACGCTTGCTTGCTTCTTTCTGCAGCAGCTGAAGAGAAAAATAAACTCTTTTAAATCCAAATTTCCTCATTAATTATTTGCAGCATCAGCCTAGAGCAGGAATCGTTACATAGAGGCAAGAATATTCAAGCAACTGGATGGTCAGGAGTAACAGCAAAAATTGCATATCCTGAAGCAGCACAACTAAGTTTCACAGTTGGAACAAATTTTACACTTTTTTGCATAACATGGAGTAGAACAATTAAGTTCACAGCTATGCAAGTTTTGGACTTTTTGAGAGCATTGAATCATATGTTAAAGGCATAAAGTATATGAGAAAGTGAGTTTACCCCCTTGAGGATTGAGTGCGCTTCACTCGACAGAAATGCTGGCAGCTTAATCTTATCCTTTATTATTTTCTCCTGGATCTTCTGTCTGTTTCCACCAATGAAGGGTGGCTGCAAAAAGTACACAATAAAGCATGAGACATTACACATAAAACTTCCCCAGATCAAAAGAACAAATCAAGATCTGAAATCACAAGACTACATTAAAGCCCAACAGAATGGGAAGAATGACAAGTAATTCTGATTCTTTGATGTACTTGTAATTATAGGTAGTTATTACTTTTACGTATCTGCTCCTAGAAGAGACTTCCCTGCAAAAACTACCATTAAAGGACAGAAGCAGGCAAGCAAACTTCCTATAATAAAAAGTGTGCTTCCCAACAGTATTACTTAATTTAGAATATGGTCAAGTTGTTTTCATCAAGCACCCAAAACAAAAGAAAAGTATCTTTTCTCCCCAAAGAAATTATGACAAGATGTATATTAAGAATGGACATTTTTTGGCTCCTCAAAAAGTTTAGATTTGCCAGACAAGGGCAGAAAACAACAATGCCTTTTCCACTACATGGGATCAAATTACACTACTGCTAACCAGGAACCACAGATATGTTAACAGAAATAAAAATTATCATAGTGGAGAATCATGTACCCACCTTCCCAGTAAGCATTTCATACAGTAGAATTCCCACACTCCACCAATCAGCAGCCTTGTCATGGCCTTTGCCAAGAACAATTTCAGGAGACATGTACTCTAAAGTTCCACACATGGAATTTGATCTTGTATTTTCATCAAATTCCTTTGCTAGCCCAAAATCAGTCAGCATAACCTGGTAAGCATAAGGGTAGCACCAACCAACATAAAGATAGTATAGAAATCAGTCAATACAATCTATGTAAAACAAGAGTCAGTCATGCACACAGTTTACCAAGCATGGCCATCACATAGATAGTGACCACAACAACAACCAATTACCAGGTCAAACACACGTTTTCAAACAATATTTTCAGGTTTGAGAACCTTGGATTCTGCTATCAGCATGGACATACAAGCAGTAAATACAATCCCTAGTAGATGAGAAACAGCATAGGCACATGCGCAAACAGAGCCTTTTGCACACTCTTACATGTCCATCTGCATCTAGAAGAATATTTTCCGGTTTGAGATCCCTGTGCATTATGCCATTAGCATGGAGATGAGAAACAGCTGATACTATCTCTGCTGTATATATGCGGGCCAAATCTTCCCTGAAGAAGGAAATACAAAATGTTGGACCATGCTCCAGAAACTTCAAACTTCACACCACAAATACAAAAAGCAGTTACAGCTTACAATATCATACCTGAACAAGCCCTGGCGATAAAGCTGGAAGAAAAGATGCCCCCCATTAACAAAGTCAAGCACGAGATACAGCCTATATTTGGTCTGCAAGAAACGACAAATAAATTTGTATCTATGTTACAAATGACAGTCACAGCCACATAAAATGATTGCCACAGTATTCAGCTTCAGTACATTATCCTATTTCTACTAGCATGGCACCATCGAAAAATGTGAACACCATAAGAGAAAAAGGCAACCAGAAATATCAAACATTATTCTACTAATATGTCATTACTTGGAATGAGTATCTGAGCTGCACGATGAAAGGGTGGTCCACTTTTGTTAATATATCCCTCTCAGATTTCATGTATTCAGCATGATTTTTCTCCATAACCTTATCCTTGCGCATGACCTTCATTGCATATATGTCTGAAGTATCACTCCTCCTCACTTGATAGACCTTTCCAAAAGCACCTTGGCCAACAACCTTTAGAACTTCAAAATCTTCAAGTCCCACAGACTGGTGTTCCAAAGAATGACTCTCTACACGGCCATCTGGGTTCTCCAGAATAACATCATCAATTGAAGGTTTCCTAAATTCTTTTTGAGCCTCTTCCCTAACTCCTTCTACAAGTTCCAAGGAATCCCCTGTTTCACGTAATGTAAGCTTGCTAAGCTTCAATGAGTGGCTAACATAACTTGAGGGCCCAACCAAGGAATGTGAGCGGCTACAGATGACAGCTGGTTCATCATAAAGCAATTCATTTGATTCAGTTGCAACAATCAGAGTTTTAGGATTCTCAGTGCTGATTTCTGTTGAGGCTTGAACTGGAGCAGGCCCAAACACATCAGAGAAATCAAACTCAACATGATCAGAGGCCAAAGTATCAGGTTGTCCACTGGGGAAAAGAAACTTATTTTGGAAGGGTTTCTGCATACGGGACCCATTTAAACTAGATAAGTGAGAGGAAACCATGCTGCTTAAATGAAACGAGGCAGTTTATTTTGAAAAGGCTTTGTGGCTATGGCTGGATCTCTCCGAATGATTCCAAGATGTGAATAGATGAAGAAGGGCTCCGTACAATGGCCTTAAACAGCTGGAAGTTAACGTATGCAACAGGGGTTCCTAAAAAACTTGGAAGCAAGCAAGCCAAAATCCAGAAGAGAAAATCGTTCTTGTTTCCCGATTTGCAGGAAACAGTGGATGCAACAGTGCTTCTTGAATTCATGAAGATCAGATTTCCAAAGCTGTAGCTCAAGGCAACACAAAGTTAGTTCTAGAATTAAACATAAGTCCCACAAATCACCTTAACTTATCAATATGGAAACAAACACAAAACACAAATTTTTCTTAGAAAAAGGTTGCTTATTGCATGCCTTATAACAACTTGCAAAGAAAAGTGAACATTCGACATTAAGTAGCTAAAAATATATACTTTGTTGTAACATTCAAGCACTACAACTAATGCATCACTACACCTCTTTTCCACAAAACACCATCTCTTACCCTTCAGTTTCTAGTTTTAAGGTATTAAAACCTGATGAGCTGAAATAACTGAATTCTATACCATATTGCCATCATTCAACTTCATGTTACCCTACAAATCGCACACCTAAATTCACTTGGATAATTGAGTATAACTTAAAAACATCTTCATAAATAAGCTCATTTCTACCATTTATATAAAACACTTATGTTCATACCCCTTTTTATCTAACAAGCTATGGTACATTTTTCCCATTTGAACTATAGCTCAAAAATCAATTCAACACGCTTATGCAGAAGACGAAACCCTGCCTGACCCAGATTGCAAAATTCAGTAACAGAATTGCAAGTAACAAGTAATAACAACAACAAAAAAAAGAGTAGGAAAAAAGCAATTTCACATATAATTAAGCATGAAAAATAGAAAAACCAACGAAATCATAACTAGATCTGTGCAACTTAAAGCCCAGCCCTTCCGTTTCAGAAAGAAAAAATATTGATAATAATAATAAGAGGAAATGAAGACAATGATTCCAACGGCAAATCAAGAAAGCAATTGCAAGTTCAAATCTTGATTTTTGAACCACAAAAAAAAGGAAAAAAAAATTCATCCGATCAACAATAAGACAAGAACAAGAAGAACAGCAAATCTATAAACTATAAAGAAAAAGGAGAGACCTTTGGAGGATTGCAGAGGCAAGGCCAGGAAGAAGGCTTTCGTGAAGAAAAGAGGAAGCTTTGGACATGGAGGGCCTGGTTTATAGGAAATTAAAACTGCCTCGATCCGATTGCGGAATCCTCATCTGCGATCACGTGGCTGTTTTTGATTGGTTGGAATAGGTAAAAGCAGGGTCAAAAGTTTTGGGCTTATGCCGCTTCGCCTTTTGGGTTTAGTCACATCCATACGCCCCAAATGGCCATTTCCCCTCCTCCTTTAAATATTAAAAATTAAATAAATAAAATAATATTCCTCCATCTCTATTTCTTTTTTTATATATATATTAAAGAATAATATTAAATATTTTTAAAATTTAAAATAAAATATCAATACCGAAACTTTTATATAAAAAATATATGTATCAATTATTTAATTAAATACTCAGAAGTAAATATAATATATTTTGTGAACATTAGAAAATGAAATTTTTATGCCAATAACATAAGGGTATTGACCAAAATTATTCTTTTCAAAGTTTTGAGAGAAATTTGTTCATGTTGATGATCAATGAATCATCCCCCATAGCTTGCAACCAGAACAGTGACTTGAAGGTATGCATAATGTTGTATGCAAATACATCATACAAGGTTGCAAGCCTAGGCATAAATATATATATATATATATATATATATCTTAATTTTCATGGTTGGTTCTATAATCAATGAATTCCCCAACTCAACCAATGTAGATTTACCAGCTTATTCTTGAAACTTACTGAATTAGACTCAAGAGCCCAAGGGTCTAGCATTGAATTTCCCTAACTAGTTATATCCAGCAGAATTGGCAGCTTTAACCAGAACCTGCAGGCCAAAGGGTGAAAAATGGGGTGGAGAAGAAAGGCTAAAAGGGACTATGGTCACTGTCCAAAACATATATAGATCATCAGATGGACGGCCACCTCTTTTATCATCTTCATCACTTTCTTCTCTCAACCTGGCATTGACTAATGCTTAGGAATGGTCCAGGCCTCAAATTAAAGCAGTGCACCCAGAGTTGATTCCTGGAGAAATGCCATCATTTAACTTGCTTCAACACTGTCACAGTACTCATGATCCACAATGCTTTTGGTAATAGTCTTATACCTGTGTTGTCAGACCTACAAATAAATCTTTAAGGGAGGTCAGGGAATCTAAGTTCATGTTTCCAGGGCCCCAGAGCAAATTATTGTTTGTAAGCCTGACTTCACCCCCCGTGGTTTTCCTTTTCCAAGCAGTGAAAAGTGTGAGCAGAGGATGTAAATGTGGGGTAGAATGCAAATTAGGCCACAGCGCACACAAGGTACAGCAAGTTGCCATGAATATCACCTCTTGAGGTCTCATATTATAGATGATTTAGCACTGAAATTCCTTGTTGACAACGGATGGAGACTGATCATCTCCTAATCCAAATATTTATAAATCGTACACAGTCACCAAATTCGGACAAATCAGGTACTTGACAAAAGATGATTGTGAATTCTAACCAACCAACACACAATATCTGATGTTTTTGGCCCATCTCACGCTGTCAAAGTCAATCATTTGGTGTGATCCAACAATAATGGTTAGCAAAGAAAACTTGGAACAGCGCCATTGTCGGCTAAACCCTGTAAGGATTAAAGCTGGGGTCATCAGATGCATAAGTGTAACATCAAGATGTAGCCAAAAGAAGATGACATAACATTAAGACAAGAACTTGCCTTAAATAATTGAAGGCATAAATGTTATGCAATGAAACCTGGCAAGCACGATTTAAGGCCGGATTCACTCGTGGGGAACTGCAATTTTGCCAGATTTACTCTGCGGACTTTAAGGTGATCCCCAACATTAAGACAAATTGAAAACCAAAATGCAATCACAATGAAAGGTTTCTGGTTTAAATGGTTGAATAACATCTTGCAACAATGATCCATAATGGGGGCATTCGAGAAATCATTTGCTTCATTCTTTAACAGCATAGAAGAACCTAGTGTTTCAATCCCCATCCTTAAATCCTTAACAGAACTGATTGGTTAAAAGCTGATGATAATGATGATTCAAGGGAGGTCATGATATTGAAGGACATGTTATTCAGTTCTTCCAGGAGTTTTTTTCTTTCTTTCTTTCGACAGACTCAGTTCCCTTGCTTTCTGCTATTAAACCTGGTGCAATATGGCCTGTCTCCCTTCTTCCAATTAAAGTGGAGCTGGTTGGTTTCTCTTAAGTTAGCTGATGGTAATGTTAAAGTGTAAGCATGTTAATAGAGATCGTGCCCAGCTACCCCATAAAGTAGCTAGATGGGTGGTTAGATGTCATATACCTGAAAATTGGGATTTGAACTCTGACCCTGAATAAAAATCTTCTGTCCTCCTTTGGTGTCTCGCTTGATGTTCCTTTCATAATTTTATGTCACATATCCAATAAATTTCTTATATTAATGTCACTCTCGTGTCTGATATAAACAGTTTGGAATGAAAATTTAGCAGTTCTTTGAGTAGATCCTTCACCAACGTGCAGGGGCAGTTTCTTTTCTGCATCAGCTTCAGCACTCAACATCAAGGAAAAGGGAGAAAAAGGGGGGAAAAGGGGAGATGGGAGAAGAGATAGTTAAGAAGAAAAAGCTGGCAGTTTTTCTTTCTTCTTCTTTCACTTTTTTTCCTTTTGAGAAATGAAACTTTTAGCAATGTTTGTCAACACCATGCAACAGTAAATGGCAGGAAATTAGGCCAAAACAATGAATAGGGATGAGATGATGTTCTATGCTTTGATTGCATTCCAAATTTGCAAGTGGGAGGCAATAGACGATAGGTATTGGATGAGTTGTAGTTGTCGCATTGGAACACATTTACCAAATTACTCAAACCCATTTCCTTGAACCCTTTATATTCTTCTTTTTGGTAATGAAATTGTCAACCATCATAACCATAACCAAGGGTTGGAATGTGCTCCCTGGTGAAAAATTGGACTTAAATTGGTGAAAGACACGTTTTGTTGGTCAGCACTGTTGCTTCTCAATTCAAGCCAAGCTGATCAATTAAAATCTATAAAATATAGAAATAATTAGATGGTAGTCAAATAAAATATGAGGACAAAGCATAGTACAAGTGGCTACAATCATTTTAGGTGAGACAAAAACATAGCCTTTAGTCTTTGTCTTCTGTTAGATATTCTTCTATATTATACAGTTGAAATTAATGGCTGGCTTTCCTTTATCCACTAAATTGGAAGTAGGTGGCTTAATTTTATTAAAGAAAGCATACAATATTCACAAAAGCATTGTATTGGCTCTTAAACCTTTTGATCCAAGTCAAACAATTAACAGATCCATTTTTTATTATTTTTTAAAACATGAAATGGTTGTGGTGGAAAGGTTGATGATCCACCATATGTAAATTAATGTTTTGTTTACATCTACTTGTGCAGACATTTTGGTCAGCTTAGCTGAATGTGCATAATTTCACAAGTAATCTTATTCATCAGGACAGGCAGGTAACTGTGATTACATTTCACACTCTAGGAAACAACAAACAAATAATTCTATGTTGGAAACAAGAATGCTTTGAGACTCTCAATCATGCGGCCCTGGAGATGCATAGATTTTTTGCCTGGTTGTATCCAGCTGAAGCTGCAAGTTTAACCAGCAAGCCAAAGAGTAAAAATGGGGCAGAGAAAAAGGGGCTGTGGTCACAGTCCAAAACATGGACTTCAGATGGTGGCCATCTCTTTATCATTGCGTCCTGTTGATCTGGTTTTATAACATTGTCATGCATTGTCTTGATGTATACCCGGGGCACATTATACGCATTCTCTGTCTCTTCTGTGAATTGGGCACCCTGCAATGCCAGGATCGGTCCTGGCCTTAGAAGCATTGTGGCTAGAGTTGAATCCTGCAGACAATACCATGGTACAAAAAAATGTTTGTAGATTGGTTCAAGACTCAGGAGTGCATTTGGCTATTGATTCTATGCACAAGAGGACATTTTGTTCTAGCTAGTTTCCTCTTGTCTTTCCCAAAAGGAAAAGGATGGGGTGGGGTAGAATGCCATGCCAAAGCAGAACATAGAATAGACCAAGACAATAAAAGTAGTTGTCAAATGCCATGAAAATTACCTCTTGAGGGCTCATTTGATAGATGATTTTGCGCTGGAATTCCTTTTTGACAATGGCACTGGTTGGAGGCTGCCCAGGTCCCAATCCGAATCCTAATTCGTACACGTCACCAAACTCGGATAAATCAGGTACTCCCTGTTTAACACATTTATATATATATCAGGTCTTACTTGACAGCATTATTGCTTACTTTTCCAAGGTAATCATGAAATTTAACTAACTAACTCACTCGGAAACAAGCAAAAGCACAGAATTATGTTTCTATCCTGTTCCAATCATTGAAGGTGTATAGATTAACAAAGGTCCAGTGAAAATGTGAGATTGTAGTTAAACAAAAAGTAGACTTGAACAATGGCATTTGTCGGCTAACCCCAACTGCAAGGATAAGAAGAGAATAAAACGTACGTACATTTGCTGCTTCATCAGACAACAAGAGACATGAAGACAAGAACTGCATGCTTTCAATAATTGAAGGGAGAAATTTTTTATGTACATTACTCTAGAATACTTGTGTATTTATAAAACAAATGTTCTAGGGTGATTGCCAGGATCAAATTGGACAAACTTTAAAGGATCCTGCCTGTCATAAAAAAATGTCTTGAAAACACACCATTTAAATGAGAAGTGTGGAGTTTCAGCATTGGAAGGCTGATGGGGGATAGATTCTATCGCTTGTATATAAAAGATATAATCATATGTGAAAAGAATCAAAAACTAATTGTTAACCAAATTTCTCTCTTGGGTCGGGGGTTATTCTCAAGTTGGTAAGGGCTTTTTGATTCCCATGCTAGGCATGCAAGCCAAGAGGACTGATGCGGATGCATGTGACATGGGCAAGGTTGTGTATTACTGATGCTATTATCGATGCTTCTTCTGCCGTTTTTGCAGAGAGAGTCACTTCCTTAGATGGTAAAGAAGACACAGACATGTTTGTGCCTTTTGTGCGGTTGAAAATGAAAACAGGAGAGTAAGATGAGGGAAGGGTTAATTTTGGATTATGAAATTAAGCAGCTACCACAGGTATAGTAGATTCACGGTTGGAAGCTGTGAACCTCGATGGCTGAAAGCAATGGAGTGAGATGTAACCGACTGTAACTTTCTGGGGTTCCTATGCAAAATAAAGGGATATGGCTGACAGCCAAGCCTTCATGAAAACAGTTGGCACTCGGCAAAGCCATCTGTTGGCATTAGCAACCCCTATGTTTCATAGACTAAAGGTGCATACCAGGGAAAGAAAAACACAAACAGAATTCAACACAGAAAAAGCTAACCAGACAGAAATTTAATGGTGTCTGTGAGATAAAGAGTATAGTTAGAAAGTTTTACATCTTTGATATCCTGATCAGTCAAGTACCCCAGTTTTAGCATGGTGGCTGCAACATATACAGCCAGGCGGATTTTCTTGGAGAATTTGTGAGTGGCCTGCGTTACACTTAAGCCTCCAGCACTATGTCCTACCAATATTACCTGTTAATAAAGAGCTTGTGCGAGTCATGACTTCAAGAGCATTCGGAAACTTTACAGAAATGGAAAGAGCTTACAGTGATAATAACCTGTTCAGTATCAGGCAAGGCAGACATGAAGTCCAAAAGAGGCTTGTTATAATCATCAAAAGATAGAATAGAATTGGCATCGGACTGATCAATCCCAGCACCTTTGAGGTCGATGCATGAGACCTTGTAGCCGGAATTCTCCATGAGGCACCTGATTTTGTACCAGCACCAAGCTCCTCCACTAATACCATGCACCAGCACAAAGTGTGGAATACTCATGGCTATTTCAGTTTCCGTCAAACTCACCTCCTCTCCCATGGTGTTTTTTTTTTTCTACCCTTTCTTTCTTTCAAGCCGAAATGATCAGTTGCCTTGGAAACTCAGACCTTAGCTTGCTGATTTGGCATTTTATAGTTGGACTAGTCATAAAGGGTCATGATTTTTGCTTCATCTAATCATCATTAGAAGTTTTCAATCGGCTATGCTTGGATGTGGCTAATTTCATCTTAATCATCCTAATAAACTAACAAAATCCCAACTCCTGCCATTGTATCAGGATCTATCAACCGTTCAAAATGCTCCAAGGTCGACCCCACATGGCACCCCAAATTGCATTATACATAGAATTTAGTGTGATACACTCACAAAAAGGCAGGTTGTCATAAGATAAAAGAATTGGAAAATTCGTACAAAAAGTTACCTTTGGAAATGGAGATCTGTCATTCAACAGAGCAGCTAGGATTCTTGTATTTCCTTTCATCACCTCAAATAAAAATGATTTTATTAAAACAATTGTCGGGCATTTGATGATTTATTGGCTTTTTTTAATTCAATTCATTTTTTTGTTTATTCATATGTTGTAGGCCAAGCATTATCCTGGTTTTCATTACTATAGTGTTAGTATAAATCTAAAATTGTTTTAATCAGTCAATGTTTCCTGCCAAATCTTAAATCAATTTGCCACAAATTGACTATGTGATTTTTTGCTTGGTCAATTGGGAAAAAGCTGTGTTCCACATAACCAAGGAACCAAATTTGCTTTAGTGTATCAATCCAATGATGGTTTAGTTCTCATCACTAGGAACTTGTCCGTGCATGTGACTCTAGTGAGAAAAAAGAGAAAAATCAAAACCAAATGCTGTAATATTTACTTCTTCTGTTGAGTCTCCACCAACATGGGGGCTTTCTTACTTTCTTCATCAGCATCAGCATCAGCATCAGCACATGAGTAGTACAAGGTAATGGCTTGGAAACAGCCTAGCCATAGCTAGGCCTAGCACTGGATAATGATTTAATCTGTCTGTATCTGGTCTCCTACCTCATAAGATTTCACAAATGGAAAGGGAAAAAAGGGGAAGCAGCTGGCGCCTGGCAGTAAAAGGGAAAAAACCCCATTCACAATGTCAACACCTTAAACTAGAAAATTGACAAGAAGGGTAAAATGACAGGGAAGCCAAATAGTAAATTGTAGTCAGAAGTCAGATTATAGAATATTGTGAAGTTGTTCACATCCATCGGATCTCAATGTTTTGCCAGTGGAGCAATAGCATTTGGTAAGGTGTAGTTTTCAGGGATGAAGACTTCCAGCAAATTACTCAAATCGGGCTTCTTCAATGCTTGTACATGTGTATTTTCCTTGATTTAGTAACAGAGCTGTGGACCCGAGAAGTTAATAGAGGAAACAAGTCTTGGCATGGTCAAGACATTCGAGATAGCAAGACTAGTCTCCCCCTTATAATACCCTGTTGCGTATTATTATCCTGTTGTCTTCAAACAATTCTACCCATCACAAGAAAGTTTGCGCTGCTCGTTCGCCCCGTGCCCTCAGCTGTAATCGAGTGGCAGACACATGCTCCACTTTCAGTCCGAATCTTGTTTTAGAGGCGTTCAATTGTGTAAATCAACCATTCCTCTCATCTTAAATTGAATTATTATTGCAATGCGATCATTAGTAGGGTAAAGCTATCCTATGTCAAGACGGTCCAAAACACCAAGCATGGACCGTTGACATGACACATATCCTTAGTAGAAATTAAAATGAACGGTTTTCCTTCACCCCCCACTCAAAACCTGCCTTACTTGACACACAATTCCTTCACCTCCGCTGTAGCAGTAGTTGCAGTATTTTATTGTAGTGCTTGTAAGTCAAACAACTGAATCAAAATGTTTTTTAACATGAAGCTGATGGGTAGATTTGATCATCCACCATAAATGTTTGTTTATATGATATTGCTATATCTACAACTGATGAAGATGCTTTGTCAAAATATGGGGTAGGCCATGTTAAAAGTTATCAATGGAAGCCACCAAAGAGGTAGAAGCTGAATGGGATTGGAGGCCTCCAAACACTACTGATTAGGCAATTATTTAAGCAGTTGGCTTTTTCGTACTGTAAAGAGGATCTTAATTCAAAAGGTCCTTATCCTCCTGAATCATAAAAAAGTTGCCATTGTCCCCACCCTAATTATCAATACAATACAAGGCCTCAGAATCAGAATTATCCAAATCCATATGCCTTCTCATAATTATTAGTTAATTGTAGCTTCCTTGTATTGAATATTTCCCCTTAAAACCTGCAAAGAACAGTGGAAAAATACCAGCAAAATTGCTGAATTAGAATGCAGATTGCTGCAAAATGAAAGCAGAGACAAAGTCAAAGATATAATTGACCTGGTCATAGGGAAACAAGCATGTGTGTTTTCACAGAGTTGAAGCATCTTCATCAGCTTCACACAAAAAGCCGGAGAGGCAGCCCTTTCTTTTGGGTACATGGAAATGGTTTTATATTGTTTTGAATTCGAGGCATATGTTCCAAAGATGTGCAGTACTGTGTTCCAGAAAGAAAGGAAGTGGTGAGGCCACGTTTGGTTGTCTCCATGAGTGCGTGACAGTGCTTTTTGCAACGTTTTTCCCACTTTAATTTCCCCACCCAAATCCCCAAACCCTCAGCCCAGTTCTTCCATCACTTGTATAGGACCAGGATTCAATGGAGAGCCAACTAGTTAAAAATGGAGGCAAAGAGGCTGTTTGCTGCTAGAAACCAATGTCGGGGTTTCTTCAGAAATGAAGAAATGTACTGTTGTTGGTGAAATAGACAGATGATTTAGCCTGCAATACCTACAGGAGAAGAACCAGGGGCAGTAACAGGTTTCACAATTAAGCCTAATGGAGAGCCAAGTGATTAAAAATGGAGGCAGAGAGGCTGTTTGCTGCTGGAAATCAATGTTGGGGTTTCTTCAGAAATGAAGAAACTTAGAGTTGGTAAATGAGACAGATGGTTTAGGCTGCCACACCTACTGAATTGTTGATCCAGGGCAGGAGAAGATGGTCCAAATGATACATAGTTAGGTTTGCTATGCCAAGGTTTTTAGGTAGAAGAAGAATAGTAATCAAATATGAACAAATTGTCATCATAAATGAATTTACTCCCATTAATATTTACAAATTTTAATATTTTAATCACTTAATTATTAAAAAATTAATAATTTGATCGATGATAGTATTTGCATGATAATAATTTTGTTTTAAAAAAGAGTTTATATTGTCACATGTGATGTCAAATAATTAAGTAAATAATCTCTTTAAATTTAATTTTTAAATATATGCAATAATAATAATATTACAATTTTAATTATTTTAAAAAAGTGAGCTGGACCCAAGTTCAACTTTGAAAAAGGTCAAGCCCGGCCCACACATCCATCTATCAACACTAGCTTCTATCTCTTCTCTCTTCTTGTTTATTTAAAAATCCAAGAACATAATGATTTGAATATTTAATTCAATAATAAATAAATATATATTTTTAAAAAATAATAAATAATAATATATAAAAACACGAAAGCCCATGGAATCCAACAAGACAAACTTTGCTTGCATTATTACTTATCACCCATATGGAAAATGATTTTTCGTTTTCGGTTATTGAAATTGGAAAATGATGTTACATCAAAAGGGAGAAGGAAATACAAAAAATTAATATAAGATAATAGTAATTGAAATATAAACATATTATGTTACAAATATTATGTGATAAATTTTGAATATATAAAGTTTATTTATTTATTAAATATACTTTTTAAATTAAAAATATAAATATATAATTTGTAAACTTATTTAAATTTTATTTTTAAAATTTAAAATCGTAAAAAATTAAATTAAAATTCCAACCCGTGAAATATTGTATTACAACTGTTCCCACTTGCCAGTCCAAATGCTAAAAATCAAACAAGGTGGGGCCATCCGATTTAAATTTCCCGCCAGAATTTCTATTTAGCTTGTTTCCATCAGCCGTCCGGTCGGTGAATGGGTCCCCACGCCCCCACCTCTTAATCCCCCTTATTAAATCATTCCTTGTCCTTTTTACTACATTAACCTTGTTTGCTTTAGGATTTACGTTTTTCTTTTTCTCTCTTTCTTAACAAAATATTAATAATTATTAAATTTAATATCAATTGATATTATCGAAATTCTCGTATAAATAATAACAAATCACGATGTAAAATTTATGAAAATTTTCACATTTTATATTAATTATCATTTAATTATTTCATAATTACATTATCAATTCATATTATATGTCATGTAAATAAAAAATCATCGAATAATATTAAGTTTATGTATTTTTTATCTGTAAGTATGAAATATTAATTTTTATGTTTTGCGAGATTTATTATTATGAGGTAGAGTGTTCATATTGAATATTAATAAATTCGAAATTGAATTAATTAGGTTGGAAGGTAAAGAAGTAGGGGGTAAATTAGCTTATGAGCTACTTAGTAGTAGCTAGGTGTATATTAATGTCAAGTAAAGTAGGATGAATGAATAAGTACAAATTACAATAATTACAAGATGGAAATGGCCAAATAGAACAAATCATGGTTGGCCCACAAATTAGAGTAAACAATCAAGTGCTACTCAAATTTGAAGTTTGAAATTCCCAAAAATGGAGGAATAGGGAGGGAAGAAGAAAAGCAGGGGGGAGATTTGAAAATTGAAGGAAGGGGCAATATGGGGATGGAGGGGAAGAAAAATGAATCCCATGGAAAAAGGCGCCAAAAGGATGATGCCCCAAAAACATGGCCACGCTGCTTTCAAAGTCTCAATTATAGGGTGGTGGGTTTAGGCCTTCTGTCTTCCATCTCTCAACCCTTCTCTCCTTGTCTTCCTCTCTTTCTTTCTTTTTCTTGCTCACCAATCTCTGCAAATTTCAAAGTCTCAATTGTTCCTCTGCTTCTCTCATTCTTTCAGTAGAGAACAGGCAAAGGTCAGTGACTCAGTGATCTCAGCACATTTTTCTTTTCTTGTACATGCATGTTTTTGTGCTGATGTGCATCAATTTCTTTGTTTTAGTTTAGATTTATTCTGTTTATGCTATTGGTATGTCAAATAAAACCTTTGGAAGTGGTACAAAAATGGAAAAGGGGTGTTCTATTTAGATTACTTTCGTAGAATTTTTGTGAAAGCTGAAACGGGGAATGCTAAAACAAACACTGGGTTGCTCATAGATTTATATTCTATGAATGGAAACGGTGACGGTTCTACCGGAGATGGACGGTCTTTGTTGGTGATCATAACAACTGTGTTAAAATAGCATCATCCGTGAATCTCTCATTGGGGTTGAAGATTTCATCAGATCTGTGAGCTAATTAACCAATTGGCTTTTTTTCTATGGTTTGACATGAATATGAAGAGTTATCGGTATTCTAAGAGGTGAATCTGTGTTGTTTGTTGGTCCACTAGAACTTAAAATGTCTTCTATAAGGCCATAATGAAGTTCATGCACTGGTAATTTAGATTTCATGATTGGGTTCTGCTTAGAATTCTTTATCCGTTTTGTTCATGTTTGTTTACTGTGGTGAGGTCAAGCTGCTGCAGAGCAGAGCTTATGCCGTGTGCACTATTCAATCTTTATTTTGTGTGTTGGGCACACGCGAGAACAACAGGATGCCAAACCAAGCATTCTAAGTAGCTAATAAGTCAATCAAGTTTTTCCTTTGTGTTGACACCAAGAACATAATTAGTTTGTTACTTTTCTTTCGAGATTTTTTCTCCTGAAGTTTATTTTCTTGGAAGTCTTATACGATGTAGTTTATATCATTTGGAGACAGATGGAAGTAAATGTGAAGAAGGCAGAGTCGAAGAACACCAAATCATGTTGGTGGGATGCTCATCTGAATCCTGAGAATTCTGAATGGCTGGCAGAAAATTCCAAGGGTAAGCAGCCTTGTAAGAAGTTCCTGCATTTATTGTTCACTATTTTTTCTTGTTGATTTAAATCACATATGACAATCATACCTCTAAGTTGGGATGGTCATTCGTTTACTAAAACATGGTCTTGTCATGTCAGAAAATATTCTCTTTGCTACTCATTGTCTCCAATTTAACAATTATGGAATCATCCTGTGACTTATAAATGATAAAAGATTATTGGCTGCAGAAATGGAGCATAGTGTCAGACAAATACTGAAATTGGTGGAAGACAACATCGAGGATTTGGCAAAAAATGATGAAATGCATCATCAGAATAAGTCAGAGGTGATTGTCCATGTTCAGGAACTCTACCGTATTTATCTGTTGCTGGCTGAGCGCCATGATCATTTGACCAGGGAATTGCGCAAGAGTCTGCCATCTGATTGCCAAATACAAGGCGCTGGTAGTGGTTTTGATCAACACTCTCCACTGTTAACTCCTGATAAAAAACTGGGTATGCATAAGTCTATTCAGCAAGCTGCATTTTTCAGTTCTGGTGGTGGTAGTTCTGATCTCTCATTGAAGGAAGGCACTGAGTCATCGTCTTTATTGTCATCAGATTCTGACTCAGAATCTTTCAGCTCCTCTGTCAACATCTACATGGGCTTACCTATGAATACTGATAATGGTGTAGTACATGACAAAGTTATTGAGCTAGGAAGTGAGCTCCCAACAATGAAAGAGAAGGTACAAGTGGCTGATGAAGAGTTTTCAGATGGTAAGTTGAAGATGAGAGAAAACAGAAATTATGAAGAACTGACTGAAAGACTTACCAAGTTTGAAGAAGAGTTAAGAGATTCCAACCTAAAACTCCAGCTTGCAGAAGAGGAGATTGTGAGGTTGAAAGCAGAGCTCAAGAAGAGTGAGTCTGTTCCTGTCCTTGCAGAGCATGTGCTTGTTCAACTTGAATCATTGCAGAGGGATGCTGAATTGAGGGAAGCTGATCTTGTGTTGCAGAAAGATAAAGTACTTGAGTTGCAAAAAAAGATAGTTGACCTGGAAACTCATGTTTCAGACTCCAATTCTGAAGTTGTGAGGTTGATGGAGGAGCTTGCTGTAAGTAAAGGAAAGATCAAGGCATCAGAAGAAGAGATTGCAATGTTTAAGCATGAACTTGACATGGAGAGGAAGCAGGTTGTGAACCTGCAGGAGCAAATTGTTAGGTACAGCAATGATCTATCTCATCGTGGTCATGAAGTTGAAGAATTAAAGGTTGCATTATGTGATGCCCAGGATAATTTCTCCTTGCAGAAAGCAAGTTTTCAGTCTGAAATTTTTGGTCTGTTAGAAAAGGAGACCCTCTTAGAGGCAAGGCTCAAAGAATGGGAACTACATGCAAGGCTGTTGGAAGAAAAATTAAGGCAATGTGAAGCTGAAAAAATGGAAATCAAAGGTTTGCATGATGTTCAGGAGATTGGGTTGCAAGGTCAGATCAGTCGGTTGAAAGCAGAAGTTGCTGAGAAAAGTGTGCATGTGGAAGCTTTGAACAAGAACCTTGATAGACTGAAATTGCAGTATGATATGCTTATGGCAGAGAAAGATGGAGTCATTGCAAAGGTAAACTCTCTTGTGGCTGAGCTTAGTTCTCGAGATTTGCAGATTGGGCAAATGGAGGAGCATCTACAGCAGTTAAGCAGGGAACATCTACAGCTGATTTCTGGATCTAAACATGCAAAGAATCTAGAAGATGAGTTGAAATTGAGAATAAAAGACCTCGAGAAGGAAGTAGATAGGCAGAGAATTGTGATCTTAGATGTGGCTGAGGAGAAAAGAGAGGTAATACGACAGCTTTCCTTCACACTGGAGCATTACAGGAGTGGTTACAAAGAATTTCAGGCATTTTTCAAGCACAAACGGCATGCGGTCACGGCTTCATGAGTTTGATCAATTTGAGTACTAGTAAGGCTACAGGTCTAAATTGTCTCTTTTCATTTTTGTTGTATGTGTTTTAAAATTATTTTATGAACTTCTCACATTAGTTCTTAATATTTTTTTTCTTTGGGAGGTTTTGGGTAATTTGTTGCACACTTGCTTCGATGCTTAGATGATCTTGAGCTGCCATGCTATATCCTTGCATGCTATTAAACATCTGAACATGCCAATGGACAAATTTGAACCAAGTTGTTTGAAATTTCAATCAAACAGGGTTTTTCAGATTAGGCTCCTGCTGTATTGCGTACTGCAGAGTCTTGGGTCATATTTCCCTCGTTAGCATGTTGTATTGAGTGTGGATTGAATCAGTTTGTACATTCCATTGTTGAATTCTTGGTTATGAAATTTGTGGTTTTCCCCCCTATGTCCCAAGGAAGAAAGGGGGTCATACAAATATCAATCTTGTTTACCTGTGTATGCTTGAAATGCTGACATCTTTAATTTCAACCCTTTGTTAAGCCACCGTTAGATAGTTTTGTATTGATTTTGGTTTCTATTAATGGAAAACTAGAATTAGACAGAATACATGGGTGTTTCCCATGGAGGGGAAAGGATAATCATGCGCCATAGAACTCTTTAGCAGTTTTCTTTTCACTTAAGGTGACAGCAATTAACACAAGTCTGTTTGTGTTTCAAAACTTGCCATCACATTACCTTGTGGGAAATCTCGTTCTCATCTATGATTGACCCAGCAACTAGCAAGAGGAAAATTTCTGAAGCCAAAGGCTGTCATCTAGAATTTCAAGGCCTGCCGCGGGCTCCAGCATGGGTGATGTAATCTTTTGAGTGGTTTCCTTTTGTCAGCTTGGACTTAGTCATGGTCTGTTTTTTAACTTCGGAGGAAGTCAGTTCAATGATTGCTTTAAACTCCATAGTCTTGACCAAGCGTATGTCAAGCTCCATGAATAAATTGTAATTGTTCCAAAGTGGACAGAAAGTGATGCAGGTCGAATCAATATCCTTTCAAGTGGCATGTTCAATATTTGTCATGGTCAACAAGGCATTTCTCATTTATAATTGGATACTTTTAAAAATGTTAAACAAGTTCATGGGTTTGCATCAATTTCTTTTGTTTATCATTTTCTCAGTATGGTTCCACCAAAGAGTCTTGTGTCCAAGTGTTGGTGGATTGTGAATGGGGTGATTATAGGATCTTGTATAGTTTAATCAATTTCACATGAACAGAATTACAGCTTGGGTTATGAGTAAGCATGTTGGAAGAACATTTGTGACCACGGCATGGCATTGGAAGTTTATTCGGGAAAATGGGGTGTTTTCATTGGTCTGGTCTGGTCTGGTCGGCTCTCGAGATGCTGGTCTGGCCGCACTGTCTGTTTATTTTAGAAGAAGATACATTCATTGATATGTGATGGCCCAATCCAACCAATCCAAGGAAAGCAATCAGTCCATCTGCAGGTGACGCGTGGCAGAATCTAGGTGGTGGAGCAGCCACGTCAAAGGATCGCAAATCGTTGGATATTAATTCTGCGGATTTGGGGATTGGGTTTGGTGGTGCCAGTGTTGATTTGCCGGTCATCGAAGGCAAAAGCCATTAAGACAACGAAGTCAGCGTGAGCTTTACGACTTCAAGGGGTCCCTGGATGAGATGCTGCCACCTGGCTACGTCCCACTTGTCACACCCTGTCCCTCCCCACCTATTCCCCTTGACTTCTATTCCCCAAACCCAACCCGCCATTAAACCATTTGACCCTTGTTCATGATCCTAGAATATATAGTACAATTATTTAATTTAAAGTTATTTGATATTAAAACATTTTCATTATCACTTCAACACACCTTTTTATATATAAAAATGTTAGTTTTATTACGTAAAATGAATTACAAAAAATTTATATTGGAATTTAAATTTTTTAAAATAATAAATTTTTAGTCCATCACCAATTCACCATGAATCACTTTGGAAACTACTTGGAGCCACAGTTTTACTTTAATTAACATTCTTGAATCAACATTATTTGTATTACAGGATCGATACCTTGATTTTTTTTTTATAATGATGCAAAATGTAAATATTTATTAAGATAAAATATTCATCATATATATTTTTTAATTTAGTTTTGAGATTTGTTATAATTATATGTATGTTAGTTTTTGAAATGTACGTATTTAACATAAATTATTAAGAAGTCCATATTTTAATACCAAATGTGTTAATAAATTACTTAAATAAAAATAAAAGACATTAAATATAAGGAATTAAGGAGTTTTAATTTGTCTCATTTTAATTTGTTTTTTAGTATTTTCTTAGTATTTTTTTCAAAGCTTGTATGCAATTAACAAACGTCAAAAAGTCGAATTAATTATATTTTGTATCGAGATAAAATTTATTTTTATAAAATAGAAAATATATATTAATTATTGAATTAACTGGTTGGGTACGAATAAAAATAAAAGTATGAAAAAGCAGCAGCAAAAAATGACAAAATTTATATTATATAATAATAAAATAAAAATATAAAAACAAAAACAGGGGAAGAGTTGACCTGGTAAAACAGATCAAAGCTCCGGGTTACAGGAATTGGGACAAAACATGTCCTAGTACACTTCGAAAACCAACAATGGAGTCTGTCCCCTTCCTCTGTCACTGTATCTTTCAATTTTACCTAACAACACGACAGGTAGGACGCCACGTCATCTGAATTCCTCTCCCCCCCCCTCTCTCTTCCTTTACGTTAAATTTCATCGGCGCCGACTTTAACTCCTCAACGCCCGCGCTTCTCCATTTCTCTCTCTTCATGCAGCGCGGAAAGAGAGGCAAAGAAAAGAAGAAAAAGAGAAAAGTAAAAAAGAGGGAACACAGAGCGAGAGAATTGGAAGTCTGGGGTTTTGACTGTGAAGCCTTAAAGCCCACGAAACCACCCGCCAAAGAGCCAAAGACCCTTCTCTACCATTCTTCCATACCATTTTTCAAAACTTGAACAGACACAACAACTAGCAGAAGAACCAAAGACCATAACTTTTTGCCCCACGTCAATGGAATTTTCATTTCCCATACTTGGTCTCTTCCAAGCTTCGTTAATGGTCTTTCTTTAGTCCTACTTCTCTGGCTTTTCTCAAACAATCTCTGCCCTTTCTTTCTTTATTGCTTTCTTCTCTTTTTCTTTTGAGTACTCCCTATGCATTCTGGCTCACTTTTGATCTAAGGGTATGTTTCTATCACGTGATTCTCATCCCGATCTGCTCTCTTCTTTTTCTTTTCTCTAATTCTGAGCTTTCATTTTCTTCATCATGCTCTGCTCTGAATCTGAATGTTGCTCTTGACCAATGATTATCTTCTCTTCATTTGCATATTTCATTGTTCATTCTTTGGTAGATTTTCAAGCTGTTTATGTACATTTTAATTCTGTCGTTGACTGTGTTATTTGTGGATGCTGATTAACCAGTGAGGTGAATTTCTTTCTTTTTGTTTTTCTTGAGAAAACTTGTATGTATGAGCAAATTGATATCTTTGCCAAAGCTCGTTACTAGTAGATCTATTAATAATCATTCAGCTTTGCAAGATTTCTTGTCCCTTTGCTTGGCTTGATAAGGCAACTTCAACAGTTCAACCCCATTTCACATTTATCTGCTCTGCCTTGAGATGTTTATGCTTCACAGTTATCTACTTTTTCGTATTTAAATTCTTGCACCCCGCTTTTTCTGATTAAATTCGTCCTGCCTCTTCATTGACTCTATTCGTTCCATGTGACTATGGCTTCTTTTAGTATTTTTCTCTTTTAATTTTGAAGTTTTATTCCCCCTTCCTTATTAAGTGTCTTCTCTGGTGCAATTGACTTCACTTCTACATAAAGTTTTAGATCCTCTCTCTTGTTTAAGTTATTATTTAAATCTGTTGTTATGTAACATAAAATCATTGAGAATTGCCATGAAAATGCCTTATCTAATACAGTCAAAGCCCGTCTTGTATCTGTTTTTTGATAGATCATCCATAGAATGGAATTTGGTTGGCATTATTCCAGAGTCATGAAGTGTAATATCCCTTTCTTAAAAGTATAGTGCCAGTGTGATACTTTTTTTCTTCATGTATCTAACAAATGTATTTCCATCTGTTGGCAGACGGTGGGAGATTTTTGTTTTACTGCCAGGACATTGCCTGTGGTTGAAAGCTGCCTTTTGGATAATTTGACTGTGGCAGAATTAAGGGTGGACATCTGATCACAGGTTAATCTGGAGCAATATGGCCAGTGGAACAACTCCCAAAGTTCGATTAGTTAGATGTCCTAAATGTCGATTGGTTCTTCCGGAAGTGGCAGATGTTCCTGTATACAAGTGTGGAGGGTGTGGTACAATTCTTGTAGGTAAGCATTTTCCAAAATAAGAAACTTTTCATAGATCCTGCAAAGAAAAATAATCTGTTGTTATTTTGATGCATGCGGAAAGTGGGAAAGAGTACTGGTTATTTTGCTGACAGATATGTGTAATTCTTTGATTTCTCAAAATTTTTTGATCCTCTTTCATGGTTTTCTCAAATGACTTGAGCTTGGACATGTATCATTCTTTCACAATGGTTAAATAGTAATGACAGAATTATAACTTGGGTATCCTCATTAATGGACATTGGCCCTGCTTTCTTGTTGTGACCTACAAGATAAAAATCTCCACACCTTATTCTCCATTTTGTAAAAATAACTTCCTGTTTTGCTGCTTATTTCAATTTATTCCTGTTTGCAGCCAAAAATAAAAAAGTCATTGCCAAAAGCATGTCTGTCTTGCAAGAAACAGAAGCTGCTCAGGGAAATAAATTGGTTCATGTGTCTGAACGTGGAGAATCTAGCAGCTCAACTCCACAGGAAGTTCCTTCTTCCACTCCAGAGTGTCTCTTAAGTCAAGAAAGTGGGGGGAATCAGAACATTTCTAGAGACTCTCATAGTGAAAAACATGGTGAGAACTTATCAGTCGAAGGGCAACATAATGATCACTATGACAAGGATCAAAATACATCCTGTGATAGTGAAAGTGGGGGGAATCAGAACATATCTAGAGACTCTTACAGTGAGAAGCATGATGAGAACTTATCAATTGAGGGGCAACATAGTGATCACTATGACGAGGATCAAAATATATCTGGTGATAGTGATAGTGATCATGATAAGGTTGATGTAAATAGATCAAATGATGGGCAGCAAAATGGAAGTGAGCAGTTACAGTTGGAACCTTTAGAATATTGCGACGTTCTACAGCCAGGAGTTTCCATGGAAGGTTCCTTTTCCACTGAGCTTCATCGTGAGACTGAAGAGTTAATGTTGCTAGCAGAAGCAAATTTAGAAGCAGAGACAAATGACAAGATCTCCCAGTTAGAAGGTGTAAATTCAGAATTAGAGACTAATGAAAAGAGTGACTCCAACATCCAAGGCTCAAGCATTGACAACCCACTTGCTACAAAAGAAATTAATTTAACTGTTACTGCTTGTGCAGCAGCAGGGGCAGTCATTTCATCAGATAATCTGGAGCAACCTCAGGAAAGTGAAGATCGTGGGTTTGACCGTATAAGGTCTTCAGATTCTTTTGAAAGTGGAGATTTTGTCAGCCCCAGTTCTGAGCTCAGTGGTCATCTTGAATATTTGTCTAAATCCACTACCACCAGAAGCTCTCATGCTTATGATGGCAGTATCTCTTCTTATGATGGAATGGATGATCAATTCACTGACCAGCAAATAAATTCATTTAAGAATAATTATAAGGCTGCTAACTATCTTGTTCCTGAAGACAGTCACAGAACGGACAAGTTGCCAACCAAAGGCATGATGAATGGTAATTATGGAATGCAGGATCATGCTAGAAATTTCTCATCAGATTTGTCCAATAAGCGACATTATGCCACAGAAAAATACAGCAAGTGGTGTCGAGATGAACTGCTAGAACCTGTAATGCATCACCATGCGCCTAGAAACTGGCAAAGACTGGAGAGAGATGAATCTCCGTCTCAAATTCCTTTCTCTCAAAGGGCTTCCTTGGGTGGGTATGAAAGTGCTGGCCCTTCACGTCAATTGCATGATGAGTCCCCTTCTCATTCAGCCTTCTATCCTCTTGAGAAGGCCGAGTACACTGAACAGGAAAATATGAAACTGTTAAGAATGGTGTATGAACTGCAGGATCAAATTAGCAAAACATGCCATCTGAATGGAAAGCCCAATGGAAGGACTTCCATTGATGTACCTTGGAGGCAAAAGCATTTTCCTACATATTACTATCAGGAGCCCCTGGAGGAAGAAAATTTTTATCCTAGGTATCATGGAAGACACGGACCAAGGAGCAGCTGGAGCCAGCAAAGTAGATTCTCGCGTATACCTTTCTCAGGAGGTGAAATAAACACTAGACATCACATTGATAACTCCTGTTTATGCTGCCATCCCCAAGACTGGCACTGTTCAGAACATTTGCCTCCACCCATCTTTCGACATAACCAAGGATTTTGTAGAGCCCACCCTGGTGATAGTTGTTACAATTCCTACAGCTCTTGCCCCTCTAGTCCTCAAAGATATTTGGAGTCTGATTTTTCCATTTGGAGCCATGAAACAAAATCTGATAATCAGAGATATAAGGATCATGAGCTGAAGAGGTATTTGAGGGAGAAACATCATTCAGCTAGGCGACATCTCCGGCCCATGGCAGGTGGGGCACCTTTTGTAACTTGTTATCATTGCTTCAGACCATTGCAGTTACCTGCAGATTTTCTCCTTTTCAAAAGCAGGTTCCATCAGCTAAGATGTGGTGCTTGTTCAAAGGTACTTAAGTTTTCGCTTCAAAAGGGAATGCATATAGTTCCTTATGACTTAGTTGCTGCAGAACCTCCACCAAGTGAGACTGAGGACAGTGGAGATGTGATTGACATAAGAGTTTCAACATCAGCTTCTTGTAGCTGCTCCACTGATGGAGGTCCTGTTTCTCATGCACAATTTCATGATCTTCAGGGTGATCCTCATGTCAGAAATATGTCTTGTAGTTCTTCAAAACCTATGGAACAGAAAGAGGACTTTGCTTTGGAACAGTCTCAAAACAAACATAAGAATTCAGTGGAAAATTTTGATTCAGCTATGTCTTCCTCGAATATGTCCAGGTCGGAGAAAGTGTCCTCAGGAATTGAAGAGTTGCCACCAAGAACTGGAGGTTCACCACTTCATCAACTCATGGGCTATGCTTCACCAAGTCTAATGATAAATGGATTTGGACCATCCATCTCTGGCACAAGTTCATTCCATGCTGGCAAAAGCTCAGGATTAAATAGCTGAGTAATATTTTTCCAAGGTAATTGCCTCTGGCAAGAGCTAAATTTTCATGGCAAGTTGCAGTAGTTGAAAAGGCTCAGTGACCTATTTCCATGATTGAAGCTTTGAAGTGTTATGTGCTGAAATGGAAGAATCACCATAAGTTGAGACTCCGAAATGAAAAAGGAGCAGCATGGATGGAATGGGATTGATCTGATTGCTTTGTATTACAGAAGAGAAGTGAAGCAGAACTAAGGTTTTGGTTTATGATTCTGAAGGCACTTATACAGGATACATTTACTTGATTTGTTTATTCATGTATAGTATAGTTGATCCTGGATCATGTATAAATGATAGGAAAGACATCTCATCTTTTTATATTTACAGAATGAGATTTAATGTATCTCTTTTGTTGCGCTTATCCTCATCTTTCTTAGCTGTGCGATGTCTTTAGTTCACCTGGATTGTGTTTAGCTCCATTTGCTGTAACTAGTTATCACCAAACATTCAAGGAAAACATAAGACTTGGAACTCCATAACCAGCAATGATAAGAAGCTTGTGGTAGTCGTTCTCTAACCATAGCTGATGTCTTGAAGACCAATCATACAAGCTTCGGGAAGTTAAAATCAAACTAATGTAAGTCTTTTAAGATGATCAATCATGTGCTAAACTTCATACAAATTTTGAGTTATCGGTAACTGCAATCCTGTATCAGGGACATAAATCTCTTTTCTAATTTCTGAATGTACCATATGAAACATACAGTAAACCCAACTATTCAGTACCCCTGTTTCTTTTTCCTTGCATATACATAAAGCTGTACGATAAATGTGGGGGAAGGTGAAAACAAAAGAAGAGAAATATAAGATAAACTGACATCAATACATCTACAATTGTATAATCTATTTGAAGTTGTCCCTATAGTTGCTTCTTCTATTCGACACGATGGATATCCTTTGGTCCTGAAGCATGTTCAAGTTGGGGGCCAGCAACCGCGTATACCGGTCAAAATATAGGAGCTGTTTCATTAGAAGTGCAAATTCCCTTGGAAATCGCAGTCCATATGATTCACTCACCCGAACCTGCAAAGAGACAAAAAGATAGAAATGGCTAGAGATTATTATCACCATTAAGCAGTTCCATGAAGGTTGCCATTACTCTTAAAGAACTTCAACAATTCACTTTTACTTTCAGTCCTATTACAATTCACAGCAGAATAATTTGCTTCTCTATGTGGTCAGGGCCGGAGTGATTGTTACCTGATTCAAATATTCAGAAAACTCAAAAAAGTGAGCTACAAGTTTTCCTTTTTACTGAATGATAAGGACAGTAAGGGGCTTCCATCGATAGATCAGTAGGCCAGCAGGCAGTAACCAAAGGGATTAATATGAGTCAACTAATAATATGCCAATGTTTATACATTTCAGGAACATGCCACCACCAGGTAAATATACCTAACAAACTACAGCAGTACTAGATCTCTGCAAAAGGAAATTAAGACTCAATCTAAGAAAACAGCTTACCACATCAAGAAAGAGTGCATTCATCTGCCTCTCATCAACAATTACATTTGCAGAGACAGCAGTTGCATTTGTATTTGTCCCCCTGGCAGTAGCAACAACAATCTCCGTATCAAGTTCCTGCATGAATAAAAATGAAGCACCAATTTAGAATTTGAAAAAGGGAAAATTTGACCAGGAAATTCACAATAAGAGATAACTAGTAAAGGGAGCTTCGCTAGTACACATCTATCAGCTATGAATCTTTCAATAAAAATAATCTATTGATTCCTAACAAAATAAGGGTTTTTTGGGTTCCCACCATTGAGCAGAGATCCTTCATAATCCCCTGAACTTGACTATGTTTACAGTCAACAGACGTGATACCTATAAAATTGATGGTTACTATGTTCAAGGAAATAGGAATGCCTTAAGTCTTTGATGGTGCACCAATCGCTTAGGTACCAATGGCTCAATTATCCATGGGTATTTAACAACAAAGTAGTCTTGTCAGTTCAAGGGAAAGAAACAATAGGTTAACAGCAAAATACTTCAGCTGTTTAAATGGGTTCTCATGAGTGTTTGTGTGGGTGTGTGCATGCATGCACATGCACTTCTTAGGATATTATTTTATTTTGTTCACTTTTTTATTTTGTAAGCATATTGGGTTCCATATGCTTGCCTGTATAGATGAAAATATCTTTTCCAAGTCTCTTGCAAAGGCCTTAGCATCAACATCCTTATTGGTTGCTCCCATTTCAATCAAGGCAGCTGCCATTGACTCATACTCTTCAGTTGCAATAGATGCCAAAAACACTTCCATGGCAGCCCATGTTTTTGGTGATATGCGTCCAACAATACCTGTACATTTAAATAATGTATTGAGAAACACAATATTGCTTTCATGCGTAGATCAGATTAAAGTTGGATAAACTTGATGCAAAAGAAAACCAACTTACCAAAATCAAGAAATCCAATACGACCATCACGCAATAACCACAAATTGCCTGCATGCACATCAGCATGGAAGGACTCACAAGCAAGTAAACTACCAAACCTGCATATATTATTCATGTCAACAGCATAAGTGCTTCAACTGGAATCCTGTGCCTCATATATGGACAAGTTTCATAGTATGTGGATCATTGATGTCTTACCAGACATTAAGTGCAGTAATAAGACTATTCTCTGGGCTAGAGACAAGTGAACTTATAGTGTCTAAATCAGTAAGAGGAACCCCATATAGCCTCTCCATGGTTAAAACTCGTCGTGTGCTGCAATGGTTGTACACTCTCGGAGCTGTTGCCTGCCTTGTTAATCCCATGGCTTCAAGATATCTCCTGAAGGATTCAATATTTGCAGCCTCCTTATTGAAGTCAACTTCTTCAAGCATAGACTCCCGTATGTCCTTAACAATACCAACCTACTGAAAGGAGAAATATCTTATAATAAAAACATTTCAAAATCAGAACTTTACAAGAAAAGTGATTAATTAGAAGAGGACTCAATAAGATGCCAAAATATCCTAAGCTGCTGTTGTTTCAGTGATTAGTAACAAACATGCTATTAAGTCAAAAGAATGCTAAGAAGCAAATCGAAAATTAACAAGCAAATCGATACCTTGGCAATGAGCCAAAAAAAAAAAAAAAGAATCAAATGCCTAGTCATGTAGGTAAGGTCTACCTCCAAAAAAGAGTTCCAGTTTTCTAATCCCCTACCTCCAACTTAAATATTTTTTAAAAAATAAATAAATAATAAAAAAGATAAGATAACAGCCATAATAATCAAATAAATATGACTAGTTTATATGAAAGTTTGTAATTCCATTTTTACCAGTGAAGCACGGCTGAACTCAGGATTTAAGAACTCCAATATTCGAGCCACTACATAAATGAAGTTCAGGTCTGCCACCAAAATGTCCTCAATTCCAGGTTTCAACACCTTTATAACTACATCATCTTGGGAGCCTCTAAGCCTTGCACCATGTACCTACGCATGATAATGTACAGTTCTAATCAATAATTACACACACTTACAATAAATAACAAAAGTAATTTTGGGGACATATAAAGAAAGGGGAAGGGAGCCTTAATGAAAAAGAGAGAGAGATTTAAGACCTGTGCTATAGAGGCTGAGGCAATTGGTGTTGGATCAATATATTCATATACGCTATCAATTGGTCTCCCTAGTTCTTGACGTATGATCGCTTGGATGTCTTCATATGGAACCGCAGGAGCTCTATCAAAGCATTTCTGAAATTCTTCAACGTACTCTGGTGGGAATAATGTAGGAGCAGATGCTATGAACTGGCAAAATAATCTAAGATGAGCAATGATGTAACATTTTACACAAGAAGATTATCTGAAAGATATGACAATTGCAGTAGAATCAATTTTATTCAAAGAAGATTTAAGTTGGAAATTCTTTTTACACTGAATCACCAAAATTATGATGCCATCTCCCACAACATATCTAAGAAGTTGAGCAACTTTAATTGGGTATCAATGAACAATAATGTCATTTGAGTTCTATCAGCAGTTTATGATCAGTAAGAATCTCGGAAAGTAAAATAATCAAAGCCTACGACTTACCTGACCTAATTTGATATAGGTTGCACCCATACGTTCAAACAATTTCCTTAAGTAAAGTGGTGAAAGCAACCCAAGCTGCAATTCAGATGGTATTCCAGTAGATGTATTTGTGGACTGCAAATAATTTAGGGGAATCATAATTGCAAATGGTAAGGAAAACCCAAGAACATGAGGTTCTTTAAAAAGGAAAAGAAAGGCCCATGTAAGTAAAGTATCTTTAAAAGAAGAGGCAAAATACCCTAGAGACATCAGCAAGCCATTCCCCACCAACACCGACAAATGCTTGAATACCTTGAGCTAGCCTTAGGGCTCCTCGTGGACCTGTGCTTATAGATGTCCGGACAATGTCCTCCACCAATTGGGGTAAGTTCTCAATACTACCTGATAATGATATGAACACAAAACTATCATGGACAAGATTGATGGTAATCAAATTTTCCAATTCCAGAGCAGTAGCAGTAGCAGTGAATCCATAATCAAAGCCGAAATATTTGCACTTGAAAGGTGAGACAGGAGGAAGAAGAAGGTTACTAATCTAACAATAGTATAAAAAGATGGATACTCGAATTATGTTGCAGAAAGGAAGGGCAAAGAAAGTGGTGGGCAACGTACTTTGGAGGCGAGAAGAGAATCGATCCCGTTCCTGCGTTTGAGAAGGTTGAGAGTATTGGGCAAAAAGCAACAAGGCCCTGGAGTTGGAACGCCCGTTTAGCTTCTTTAATCCAACACCCGACCTTCTTGTACAACCTGCTGCTGCTGCTTTGTTAGGCAACTGAGGGTGATGAAACAGCGGCAATCGCCCGCTTCTAAATGTTGCAACCGCCATTTTAGTTGGTCTTTCGTTGTTTCCTTTACTACCTTAAAACTAAAAAAGGATTTTTAGAGAAAAACGGGGAGAGCTTTCCAGATTAAAATAATATCTACAACTGCAAGTCTTTGTCTTTGGGTTCTTACAACACAACAGACGGCTTTGCTTTTGGTTTTAAAAGCATGACAGAGCTGATGCCACGTGGCGTGGCAGTTCCTGGAAAGGCTAGCTCTTTCTGTTCCCCACCAACTTCCATGCATTTTTTGCTAGCACCCAATTCCTTGTCTGCCTTTCTCATTCCTTATAGCCTGCGTTTTAAAGTTAAACGCAAGCGTTGCCACCGGAAGCAGCATCCATTGCCACCCCCTCTCCTCCCGTTTCCTTTATAGTAGGAGTATGTAATTTTTCTTAGATAATTGAGATTTATTTGTCGAAAAGACACATGAACACCTGCTGTAAATTGAAGGTATAACAACAAAAACCCAGAGGCATTGAAAACAAAAGAATGGCCAACAACCCCCTTTCTTACATAAGTTGTGAAACATGAAGACATGCAAACTGAGGAACACCCGAGTTTAAACTTTAACAAAATTGAATGAACCCTTGTTGCGGGTTGTTTTCTTTTCTCAACACAAGATTTTTCCTACGTTGGAAACTATCAAAGATTACAATACAAGAAGCTTACACAAATTTAATTGTGTAAGGACGTTTGGGTACTGGAAATGCCGCACTTCATGTCATTTTTTGACATGAGAAATCAACAGTAAAAATTGGAAGATTGGTTTATATTAGTATGTTATAATCATTAATCAATCTGAATCCGATCCTGAGTCTGATTCTCTGTCTGATTGCAGCTCAAATGGCTTGATTCTGTTCAGATTAGCTTCTAGTGGGGGAAGTCCATCATCATCACTTGACTCTAACTCATCCTTCACTTCTTTCTCGGAGGGATGTCTCTGCAAACATTCTGAGGTGGCACCACCATCATTTTCAACTAAATCATCCAGATTTGAGGATTTGAAATTTTCAGGCCTGCAGGAATTGCAGGCAAGAATATCAGAAAAATAATAAAAACTCAATCTCAAGATTAGAAATTTGAGACCGGAGGACAGCTGAGTGGCAAAAGCAAGCATATCTGTATTAATATATAAGTCCTTCTAACAACTTCAAATTGCATGCTCCTAATTCTTTTGATGGGAGATTCATAATAGGAAACTGTATGCAGAAGCATCTGGAGGTCACAACACTTTAATAGGATGGCAAGTGTGCAAGTTGTAACTAAAAAGCTCTTTAAGTTGAAGTCATATGTAGAAAAACTGGATGGGGATTGAGTATGCTGAGTTGAGCAGGTAAAGAAGGATTCAGTTGGAATTGATTGAGATAAGAACGCTATCAATAAAATCAGAATGCAGGACATTAAACATTGACACCTTTAACCAGCATGCACGGTTGGTTGGTCAATGAAGATAAATGGCATATTGCAGAGATTGATATAACAAGAAAAAGAATCAGGAAAGAGACCCTAGGCAATCGCAAACATAAATGAAATAATGAACACCTCAAATTTGCCAGCTCAAGCAAATGCAGCACCCATCAATCAAACCTTCAGATTGTCTGGTTTAAACATCTAGAACCCAAGAACTAAGAGTAGAATAAGCAAAGATGCAAAACAATAGATAATGGAAAAGTATTCTAACAAGCTAACTCTAAGTTGTTAAGAAAACACACCATTCTGAAGATTTCTGTAGTGCACGAACTTGCTCATAGAACAGAACTTGAGAAACAATACATGCCACCTTGCTACCAGACTCAAGCGCCTTTTCTTTTCCACTTTCATCAACTACAACAAAACTCCCTAAAAATTGAAGAAGTAATCAAAAAATATTGAACACATGTTAAAATAAGAAGAACAGAAAACAATTGACAGAGTCATTAAGCTAAAAGTAATCACTTTCCAACAGTGCCTACAGCCAATGAGTTTTACTCCCAGGTTTAGGCAACTACCTAAAGAGAAAAAAGAAAAAAAAAATAGAGGAAATATGAAGTACACAATGTAACTGTTGGATCTAAGAGGCAACCGATCAACTGAACAGTTTAGCTGAGGAACTCATGAAGCACAGAGAAAAATATGGCATCAAGAAAGGACAAAAAGAGTAAGAGTAACACATAATTACAAATCAAGTAATAGCAGATGATGACTGAGATTCCAAAATGACTGTAGATTCTTGTTGATATTTTTGTATATTCAAATGAAGCAAACCTTGATAAATGTCATTAAAAAAAGCTCAAGTGGTATTTATTTGGAACAAACCTCGTTTTATCCACATGCTCTTCTGAAATTTAGCTGGAAATAGTGCTAGTGATTTCTCTCCTCGAGCATCCACTACCTTAATAAGAAAACAACCATGACAGAATTGTAACAATTTTGTGAAAAGAAAAAACCTTAATGAATGGCACCTGTGACATTAAGAGGAAGTTATGACAGAGTCGTTATGATACATTGTGCTACTCATAGAATATAGTCCTAAAACAAGATATTACAAAAAAAATCTAATTTTTTAATGAGTAAACTTCTCCTTGCATAAAATTCAGATAATCACAATGCCTCATACTTTCATCTAATAAAATAAGCGTGGCTTTGGTTGAAAACCCAGACTCAAGCTATGCATTTTGATAGCTTACTAACCAGACTTTAGCTGATAATCTATTTGCAGTATGAGAAAATTCTGAAGCTTAAAGGCAGTAAATTTGTGAAGTGAAAAGCAATGGGTACCTCAATGAGATTGGATCCCCTTAGAGACAGCACTTGCATAATGCTTTGGCCATGTTGAAGACTCAAGTTTTGGTCTTTTGCTGCCCTCTTTAGATTCTTCCTTCCCCTTTTCATTGCTTCTCCTTTGTGTAGCTGAAACCCAAACCCCCAGTCTTTTTTCTTTGAGAAAATTTCTTTAGGGTTTTCTCTGATTGTAGTTAAAACTTGAGAGGGAGCAAGTAGAGGAAAGTGCATTAACCCAGAGGCCAAAGGACAACCGTCTGGGTCTTTTGGTAATTCCATTGTGGAAGCTGTCACTGAAATAAATGACAGACCAATAAGAAAAAAAAGCCTTCTTTTGGCCGTGTTGTGTTTCATTCGAATAAGAGAGTATGAGTTTGGCCACGCCTTGCTTGGGAATTAGAAGTCCCATAAAACAAAACAAATCCATCTTCGAGTTACGGACTTTGGCGACTCGCACTTGGCGCGTGGCTGCAGTCTCCCAGCGGTCGTGACTCGTCTGCCTATGTTCTTCCCTCAAACCTCACAATTCAAATCCGAAACTTTCTCCTTATAACACCTTTTTTTAATGCAACCAAATTCTACCTTAACCTGTTCCAGGTATTGCTTTTGTTTCTCTTTCTCAGGTTTTATATTCTTTTCTCTAGCTTTTTTGCATTGTTTCCATCCAATTTGCTCCATTTCCCGTTTATATTTCTGCTTATTTGATTGAGTTTCTTTGCTTTCAACTTTTGTTTATTGCTTTTGGCATGTTCTAATGATCTGGGTATGCATCTTTGCTTCAAAAGAACTTTAGCAGCTGCTTGAATTGGCTATTGATACACTCTTAAGCTTCTGGCTTTGTTTGCATTTTTTCTGTACGTTTATCTAGTTTCTATTTGGTTTGTAGTGAGAACAATGGGTAGGAAAAAGCAATCCAATCCACGTCGATCGGGCGCCTTAGTTATAGAGAACAATGGTAATGCCGAACCAGATTTGTACAAACAGGAAGCAAACCAAAACGGGCAAAAAGGAAAGGAGGAACTCGTGGATACAGAAAAACCATTCTTTGTAGAAATTGATAAGACTTCTTGGCATTCGGATGAGCATCTTGATATATCTGAGGTTGTTCTGATTGATTTGAATTTGAGAGAAGGGTTTGCTGGTTATAGAATCAGTGAGGACTTTTATTGGGACTCCAAGTACTCCTTAAGGTTTCGAGTTTGTAATGTGTCTGAGTTTATCAGTCGTATTAAACTAGGACATTGGCCTGTGTTATCTTCCAGTGATGTATCTTTGGAATTTGTAGAGAAAAACATGAGTGATGGTGCGGAGATGGAATCAGTGATGTTATCTGGGAGTTTTGATGGTCTTGATGAAGGTATTTCTTCTCTTGTGCACTTAGCAAGTTTGAAATTTGTGACTTTGAGGCCAGTGATGGGAGTAATTCTTTCAGAGAGCTTGTCATCTCTCAGAGTGAGGGTGGAGATACTAAAGAGAGTTTTTGACAATTGTGAGTCGCTCATGGAGAACACGAGGCAACTTTGGAAAAAGAGTATGATGAATGTCATGGCTTGGTTACGTCCTGAAGTAATGACTTCTGAGGCTAAGTATGGAATTAGTGAATCAATGAACATGGAAGTTGATGTGTATCCAGTGAAAGAAGAAGAAACTTCCCGACCTGGGAAACGTGCGAGGTTTGATGTTTCTGGACTTTATGAAGCCATAAAGCCATCAAAGTGAGTTGACCAATTATTTTATTGTAGATTTATTTAGTGGTGCATAACTGTAGTAGTTCCTTTCCAGCTTCCTATTGTGGTTCAATACTGAAATGAAATTACTTGTATGTGTCCTGTGCAGAGAGAACTCAATGCTTGAGGATGAAATTCCTGACTTGCTCCCTGTTCTAAGACCATATCAGCGCCGTGCGGCTTACTGGATGGTACAAAGAGAGAAGGGAGATTCAAGAAGTCTGGATGAATGGGAAAGGAGCATGTTGTCTTCTCCATTGTGTATACCAGTGGATTTTCTGGATGATTATTCAAAAATGTACTTTAATCCATTTGGGTATGGTTTTCTTTCTTCAACTAGCATTGTACTTGAAAAGGATGTCGGCTTGTAGTTTTTCCCATCCCCAGTACCACCCCCTAAAAAATAAAAAAAAATACATTTTTTATATCTTCACTTGCTTACTATGTGAGATTATGTCTTCAGTGGAAATGTTTCGCTGCATTTGGAGTCCACTTCTCCATATGTCTATGGTGGTATTCTAGCGGGTAGGTAAGTTTGTTTAGTATGTGTCAGTTTTCTGGAAACTCTTGTAATCCTTGCAACAAATTTATATTCTTACAGAGCTGAAGTTTTAATAGTGATAGGGAATGAAAACTTTTGCATGCATAAGGCCTATCAACTTCTAGGAGAATTGAAAGTTCTCATTATAAAATTGATTTCTCCACTGTGATTGGTAGTTCAGAGACAGCAATTTTGCCACAGTAGTTACCGTGCTATGCAATATATACATCATTTCTGCTTCTTTCACTACTACGGCATCTCTTTGGTCAGTTCATTTAAGTTTGGCTTGTGAATGCCTAGATTTGTGAGATTGTGGTGCTCAAAAGTAACATGGGAATCCAGTCTTGCTTGGTTATTAGCCTGCATAGATATTGACACTACAAATTTTTCCAATTCTTTGTATGCTACTGTCTGGTGCATGCTCCAAAAATTTTTGGGCTCTTTTTGGATTTTTAATTCCTGAAGAGTTGTGCTGATTTTCTTTTTATATATATCGTTTAAAGCAGATATTTATCCACAAATCTGATTTCACTCTGCTTGCTTTGGTGGTGGTCATTTTGAATATCACAGATGAAATGGGTTTGGGGAAGACTGTTGAACTGCTTGCTTGCATCTTCGCACACCAGAAGCCAGCATCTGAAGGTGGCGTATGTAAGGATACTGAAGCAGAGGTTACTATGGATGAGAAAATTAGTATCAGAAGGTTGAAAAGGGAACGTGTTGAGTGCATATGTGGAGCTGTAAGTGAAAACCACAAATATAAAGGATTATGGGTACAGTGTGACATCTGTGATGCTTGGCAACATTCAGAGTGTGTCGGTTATTCACCTAGAGGAAAAGCTCGTAAAGCCAGTGCAAGTGCTGATGAACAAGAACTGCAAAAGCCGAAAAGAAGGAAAGAGATAACCAATATTGTTGTCAGAGAGGGAGAACATATCTGCCAGCCATGTTCACAGCTACTACAAGCTACTGACTCTCCCATTGCATCAGGTGCTACTCTTATAGTCTGTCCAGCTCCTATATTATCCCAATGGCACGATGAGATTATACGGTAAAATTTTTTTTCCTGGACTTCATTTTGTACACTTCCAAATTTCAGTATCCTTAGGACTATAATAATATTAAAGTTTGCATTGTCTTTGTGAGTAAACTTATGGTTTTGGAGAATGAAGAAATTTGCTTATCATTTTGCCCAGTTTCACCTAATTCATTCTGATTGTAAAGGAAAGAAAAAGGATTAAGATATATGAATGATCTGCTGATTCAATCAAACATAGTTTTCCATGAGCAACTGGGATGTTGGAAGTTATGGGCATATGACATCTTCTAATGGTAAGATAGAGCTCAAATCGACTAACACTTTGTTGTGATCCTGATGCAACCTTTTCTCTATATGGCCCTGATTAGAAGAATTAGTAGCCTCACCTCTTCTGAACTCTAATCTCTCAGCATCAATTGTAAGACGACAAGTTTACAAGCTTGTGGTACTAAGGGAGGCCTTCTTTCTGGTCTGCCCTGAAGTCCCTTAAACTTGATGATTTCCTAAAAGGCAGGTGCCCAATATGACGAAAGTACCAAACAGATCTGGAAAAATGAGGATGATCCATGTGTAGGCAATTTATGAAACATTGATCTGTCAATGTAACCTTCCATTGTTAATGCATTCAGAAAATTATGAGTCATTGGAGTTGAAATTGACACCATTATATTGAAAATGAATCTACAAATCATAGATCAAAACCAGTTTCATGCATGACATCTTAATCACTTTCATTTCTTTCTGATGAAAATTTGAAATATTTTGATAGATCTTATATGTGAATCCATTTACTTGAGATAATATTTTCATGTTCACAGGATTGTTGAATTGCATTACTTTATACCTTTTAATTTTGATTTCATTAAAGAAAGGTACTTATATATGTTTCTTTTACTTTATTGTTATCCTTAGTCATTCACGTCCAGGTTCCTTAAAAACTTGTATCTATGAAGGTGTGAGAAACCCTTCTCTTTCAAATACATCTAGAGTGGATATCAATGAACTTGTCAGTGCTGACATTGTATTAACAACATATGATGTACTCAAAGAGGACCTCTCTCACGACTCTGACAGGCATGAAGGTGATCGACGCTTCTTGAGATTCCAGAAGAGGTTCCTTCTTAACTTCTGATTTATTGTTTTTTGTTCAAAATGAGCATTTGATATCTTATTGGCTTTTTATTCCAAAGTGTCCTCAAGTTGTTACTAAAATACATTGCTTCTGAGATTGACTGGGTTCATCGAATGCTTGGAGCTGCCTTCATGGACATATCCAGGCTCTTCCAAAGTTTTATTTTGACCTTTTTGTCAACAATCTTTCTGATTTCTTCAGTGCTTAATTGCTTACCTTCAATTTTTTTTCCCTCCAATACCTGTAGTTTCTTTCAATATATATATGTAATCACTATAAATACATTTAGTGCATTCTTACAGTAATTTTATGAAAAGAACTTGCTAGAGCAGCTTATATGCTCCAAAAAGAAAATAGAAATAATTAGATAAGATTAAATGAAATTTTCAACTAATGAGAATGTGCCCCTGTTGACTAAATATTCTAGCTCCAAACCTGGCTGCCTTCAAATTTAATGTTTCAAGATGATAACTGGCTGTCCTTTTGGTAGGTACCCTGTCATTCCAACTCTTCTAACTAGAATATTTTGGTGGAGGATTTGTCTGGATGAAGCTCAAATGGTGGAGAGTAATACTGCTGCTGCAACAGAAATGGCCATGAGGCTATATGCTAAGCATCGCTGGTGCATTACAGGCACTCCTATACAACGCAAACTTGACGATTTATATGGACTTTTAAGATTCCTGAAACTAAGTCCTTTCAATGTTTCAAGATGGTGGGTGGAAGTTATACGAGATCCATATGAGGTATGAAGTTATCTTAACTTTGTATGTATTCAACATTCACATATGTGCATGATGGTCTCCAATGTAAACTTAAATAGGTGCCAATCTTTCTTACAAATAAATGCATTTGTCGTGTTATACAATATTATAACTTTGACATCACAAGCTGTCAAAAAATTTAAAATTTCTTGGTGGCATAAATTGCATAATAAATACTAACAAAAGCGTTTGGATGTAGTAGTTCTGATTATGTACCTACTAATTTAACAATGAGAAGTATGCAAATGAATTAATATCTTGCAATAAACTGGGACATCAGGAGTTTGCTCTGAAAGAACAGGCATGTGAAAGGTATGTGACATACTGCAGTGAAGTAGGTCGTGCCATCCGAAGTAAATTCTTCCCCTAGCATAAAGAAGAATAAGAATGAAATCATACTTTATAGATATTGTGGCTTGAATGTTGTACAAGTTCGGAGTCCTATAAAAGGGATGCTTTTATGTAACAAGAAGTGAGAGAGCTAACCAGCTCTCTTTAATCTATAAGCTTCTACCTTTCAGAAACACAAAAAAAAAACCTATAAGCTTCTTTGTCTTCTATGAGCATTCACTCTTGATATAAATTCTTTATAAGAACATTATACCCTGGGTAAGTTAGATTACAATAGCTGTCTTAAATATCCCATGCAATGTTCCATGGATGGTCCTTTTTGGATGATTTGGATTGCAATAGCTGTGTAAAATTTCCCAATAATGTTCCATGGATGGTCCTTTGTGGATGATATTGCTCGTATGTCTAAATTGCGTATGCTGCTAGCTTGTGACTGACATGTCTTTTAGAGATTTTAATTGAACACTTTATCAGATACTGCTAGCAAACTATGATCTTACTGTTTCGTCCACAATGCACTGTTCTTTGTGAATATTGACTAGCATCTTTTCACCGATTGTTCCTCTGGCTCTTCTTTAAATCCTGGAGTGGTTTTAAATAGTATCTTACAGTTTCCAAATTTTTATTTTTATATTTATTCTGCTCCTTTTGCAGAGGAGAGATGGAGGAGCAATGGAATTCACACATAAATTGTTTAAACGAATCATGTGGCGTTCTTCAAAAGTACATGTTGCAGATGAATTGCAGCTTCCCCCTCAAGAGGAATGTGTCTCTTGGCTCACTTTCTCGCCAATTGAAGAACACTTTTATCAAAGGCAACATGAAACATGTGTGAGTTATGCCAGTGAAGTCCTTGAAAGTTTGAAAGAAGATTTCCTGAAAAGAGAAGTCCCAGGTTGTTGGTAGTTGTACAATGACTTTATTTACGAGACATTTATAAGTAATGTACCAACTTAAAGTCAGAAAATGAATTTAGGTCTTATATATTCATATTTACTTTTCTAGGTAGTATTTCTTCTGGTGTGACTTTCGATCCTTTCATCACTCATACAGAAGCTGCAAAGCTGCTGAACTCACTCTTGAAGCTTCGCCAAGCCTGTTGTCACCCTCAAGTAGGAAGCTTCGGGCTGCGTTCTCTGCAACAGGCCCCAATGACTATGGAGGAAATATTAAATGTGGGTTAAACATTTGGTGAAATTTGCTGCAAAAGCTTTTATTATTGGTTCTTTACATTAAGAGTGATATTGTTTTTGTAGGTTCTTATAAGCAAGACCAAGACAGAAGGAGAGGAAGCGCTCAGGGTGTTAGTTAGTGCTTTAAATGGGCTTGCAGGAATAGCTATAATAGAGGAGAAACTTTCTCAAGCAGTATCATTGTACAAGGAAGCACTGGATATCACTAAAGAGCACTCTGAGGATTTTCGCCTGGACCCTCTGTTGAATATTCACATTCATCACAATCTTGCTGAGATACTCCAAATGGTTACAAGCTCAGAGAAACTTCCAGTAGAGATGCAACAGTTCTCTGGTAGCTCTGAGAAAGCCTGCAAAGCCCACAGTAATGAATTGTGTGATCAAAGTTCTGTGAAGAGGCAGAAACTTGATGACCAAGAGAATTCAGAAATCAATGCTGGGAATCTACCAGAAATAGCATCTGACCTAGCAGAAAATGGCATAAATAATGACCAAGATTCTAATGGTCAGTGCCACATGTCATCCGGAACTTTAAGCAAACAATCTTTGAGAATAGACTGTGAGAATTTAAAACAGAGGTACCTGTCAGCGTTCACTACAAAGTTATCTGCAGCTCAGCAAGAGTTCAGGAAATCGTACATGCAGGTAAAATCAATGTTTTTCCATAACATTTTGGTATGTGATGCATGATAAACGTTGGACAATATGTATCATCTGCACAGCCATACTAGTTGAGATGTAGGTGTTGTCATTTGATGCTACTTGCCGATTGTTACTTACATGTCATGCTATATTCTACAATGTACTTTGTGTTTATAGTACTTGCTCTCTCTCATCTGCATGCCCATTCAGTAGAATATTTGTGGCTATGTAATCAGCACATAGGGAAGCCAAAATGTAGTTGTTTCCTACCACATATAACCTCGAAAAATCAAAACTACTTTTCCAACCTCTTGAAAGCTCGCTTTGCATAAACAGGACCATTATAGTTCACTCAACTCAAAAAATAGGCATGATTGTTGCTTGCAGTAATATCAAGAGGATACAACAGGCAGTTCTTTGTTTTTCCTTATTGCTGCACTCTCCCACAAACACGGTTTTTTCTTTTTTTTTTCTGGAAAAGGATGGATTCCTCTCATGCTGGTATATGGCCCTCTGAGGGTGTTTTCTCTTTAATCATGTCGCAAGGTTCTAGTCAGGTTGGAATGATAGATTCCTGATGGCAACAAAAATCTGCTGCCAGAAGAATAGGTCATACCTTTCTTGTTCAAAAATTGATTTTACATCCTTTACAATGTCAAATAAAGCCACGTCTTGAATCAAATTAAAATTATGGAATGTTCTATAGAACATGTCAAGCCAAAGGTGGTAATTGTCAGTTGCAATAATAGCCTTCTTAGTTGTAGATTTCTATATCTTGCTGTTTGCTTTGCAATGGTTTGTCATCTACTGCACTTTGGATGATTAACAATTATGTTTTTGCAGGTTTGTAATGCATTTAGTGATATAAAAAATGAAGATACAGTTTGGTGGTTGGAAGCTCTTCATCATGCTGAGCAAAACAAGGACTTCTCTAACGAGTTAATCAGAAAGATTGAAGAGGCTATCGCAGGATCTCTTAAAAATCGACGCTCATTGCGGATGTCTTCCTGGTTAGTGATGATCTTAGTTTTCAGAATTGCCTTTCCTGAGCAGTGCTGCGAATCTTATATTTCATAACTTATTCTTTCTGCTCATTCAATTGTAACTTAAACCTGCCTTATTAATGCATGTTTTTCATTTCAAGAATCTGCTGATTTATACTGTTCAACAGAACACGTTTCATATATCTTTTTTAATCAGAAACAGGTTTGCAGTTGCAAAATGGGGTTCTTCTGTAAGCAGGCTATTAAAATTTTGTTGCTTTTTACATTGTAATTAGTATATTGTACGTTTTTTAAAGTTTCTGATGGAATATATTGTAATAGTTATAATTTAATTAAATGCTATTTTCCTGATAGTGACCAGCTTTTATTTGGCTTATTACAGGTTTCAGAGTATTACTGCTCTAAAGTATCACATCCAGACTGGTTTAGATCTATTGGAATCCGTTAGGGGAAAATTGCTTGATCGACTTTTAGAAATTGATAAAACAATGGAAAGACCAAAAGAGGAAGATATTGAACGGGTGAGATACTGCCGTAATTGCCAGGTCCTTGGTGATGGTCCCATTTGTGTACATTGTGAACTAGAGGATTTATTCCAGGTTTGCTTCAAAACTTGTTTGTTCTTGTTGATGTTTGACCTTGCAACTATAAACTGTTTCATATTCTTTATATTTTTAACTTCTTGCACCAGGATTATGAGGCAAGGCTCTTTCGTGTCAACAAAAAGGATGGAGATATAATTATATCTGCTGAAGAGGCAGTAGATTTGCAGAAGAAGAAGTCTGCACTAAATCGCTTTTATTGGAATTTATCACAGCCAAATAAAAATTCAACTTTATCTGATGTTGATAATAAAGAACTGAAGAGAGATGTTCAAGAAACAATAGTGGTTCGTTACTTTATCTCATCTGAATTTTATTCTTTAGGTGTATTAGGTTTCTCTAATCATGGTTGGCAAGTTGATGAACTTGAGAATCTACATACTTGATATTGCTATACCTTACAGTGTTGAGCTCTAGCACTGGCCCACTTTATATCTTAATGCTTACCTTGGGCTTAAGATTGTGACAGCTGCCTCTCTATCACATATTTTGTCATCACCGTTCTGATTTTATATGTTGTTTTTCTATTTTCATTCTCTCCTTTTTAATTTCTTTCTAATTTATTTAGTTTTGGTCTGCTTCTTGTTGATATTCAATCTTGACTTGTCGATAATCACTTGTGCCTAGGCCGATTTTCCTAGGATTTACAAAAGAACTGCTTTTCACATACAGGAGTTTGATATCAAACAGCACCTGGCTGTATACTTGTCAACCCCAGGACACCATCTCTAAAATTATGGTTGTATTTTTAGCTATGGTCTATCAACTAGTATTAATCATGTTGCATAGCATATCTTGAAAACTGCATAAAATCCGTTCCATTGTCAATTTGAATTTCAAATTTACTTTCATGAACTTCAATACTGCCAAAGACAATATTCTTAAGTAACAACTAGCTTTTACACTTTGTTCTCTTTGGCTTATCATTTATAGGTCTCAAAGTCTCCTTCTCAATTGGAAGTAGCTCTTGGAGTTATAAAGAGCTGTTGCAAGGGGCAGTTAGGAAAGGAGGGTATGTTGGCAGCTACAAAACAGCTACATATTCTGGAGGTATGGTCTGGTCCATTCAATTATTTTTGTTGGTATTAGCTGCTAAACTGCCACTAATTGGGTTGGTGGGGGGGGGGGGGGGGTGTGGGGTGTGTGTTGGTGTTGGTGGGGGACGTAATCATACTCAGTTGTTTCCTCATTGTATTAGCATGCTGTTTATATGCTTAGTTGTGAGGAGCTCTCAGGTGTTTTTGTCTCATGTAAATATCACGTCTTTTATGGAACTGATTTTCCTGTTTTCCTTGTTTTGTCCCCTCCTACCTTCTCATAACCTTGTTAAGGGCATGAGGAAGGAATATCGGCATGCAAGGCTCTTAGCAATTGCTCAAGCACAAGTTCTGAATGCACATGACGAAATCAAGATGGCAACCACTCGATTGCACATAAGAGAGGCTGAAAATGATAAATCTATTGATGCCTTAAGTCCAAATGAATTGGCTTCAGCTAGTGTGCAAAACACAAGTGACAAGTTCATGTCCTTGACTTTGTTATCAAATATCAAGGGAAACTTCGTTACTTGAAGGTACCACAAAAATGTCTGCTGGAAATTCTTTACGGTCAAGTTTTACTTTGCCCACTCCCCTCTGTACACCACAGTTTGTTCCTTTGCAATCTTATGGTTGACATGTTTTAGCTCTGGCAGGATGAAATCGTTGCTTCATTAGTTTTCTTTTTGTCATGGCTCTTCATATGCTTTGGGCTGAAGGAAATCGCATTTCTTAATATTTGTTTTCATTCAACTTTTTCCTTATGTCGTCTTCCTATATAAATAACATAACTCATTTGCTGCTATTATACTTACTTTACATGAATTATTTTCAGGGGTTGGTTCTATCCAAAAATAAGTTGCCAATGGAAAGTTCTGATAATTCAGCTTTAACTCAAGATATGACTACCATGTCAACTTCCATAGAACAGAAAAGTACATGTCTACCTAAAGCTGATGGGGAAGCTTGCCCTGTTTGTCAAGAAAGGCTAAGCAATCAAAAGATGGTATTTCAATGTGGACACATCACTTGCTGTAAATGTAAGTTTTGGATCATCCCTACCTCCATGTCCTAATTTCTGACCTGCCATAAAAGCCATCTGCACTAAAAAAAATGTTGGTGTTAAGGATATTAGCATTGAAAATTAATGTAACAATGTTTCATAAACTACATACAACTGATACATGCTAGTCAAGGAAACTTCTGCACCAGGGTCAGTTGCTGTTAGTAATTTTCTGCCATTAGTACATGGTGAACTGTTGAACTAGTAACCCTTCTTTCCTCATCTTATGTGGTGAACTGCATTCTCAGGTGACTGAATAGCTTGGTAAAATCTTGCCAAAAATAATATGGTTCTTTTAAGATATAATATTCATGTCCATAGTCTTGTAAAAGATCTTCCAAAAGCCTTATTTGGTACATAATGTCATTTGGCATACTTGTCTATATCCACGCCTTGTCTTTGAATTCACTTGAGTTGACAAATGGTGTCTCATCAATTGTCAATATCCGTTCGTTTATTTTTTTTAATTTTATTTGCAGTTTGTGACCATTTTAGGGTGACCTGTCATGTTTCCATTATTATATCCTATTGATTTATTATATTGACTATTTTATTTGCTTTGAACTTTTCATTTTATCCGTTTACACTTCACACTTCACTCTTACAGGTTTATTTGTCATGACTGAGCAAAGATCACGTTATTGGAATAAGTCTCAAAATAAGTGGGTAATGTGCCCAATATGTAGACAGCACACAGATGTTGGAAATATTGCTTTAGCGGATGATAGACAAATTAAATCACCTAACTCTGCCATCCTTCACACAATTCAAGGTGGTGACAACGGTGAAGAATCTTTGACCGTTCAAGGTTCCTATGGAACGAAGGTACATTTCCTAGTATTCTTTTTCTTTTTTAGATTGCACAACCTCTTTCCATGGTAGAATAACTTGCATGGAAAAAAAGAAATCTACCAGCTATTTATATCAGGACATCTAGATGACTGTTATGGTAAACTTGCCGTTGATGATTGTCCAGCTTGAAGCTGTTACAAGAAGGATATTGTGGATTAAGTCTGCCAACCCAAAAGCTAAAGTTCTGGTTTTCTCTAGTTGGAATGATGTTCTTGATGTGTTAGAACATGCATTCACCGCTAATGACATTACCTACATCCGAACAAAAGGGGGAAGGTAAGAGAATCTGTTTATCAGGTTGCTATTTTACTATATCGTTGCTGATTGATTACCTGAAGAGTTATGAAAATGCCATGAAAGGCATGCCACCCTAGCACAAGGGGTGAAAAGCTTGGCCCTTCTGCAGTGGCTGTTTAGATCCTTTAGTTTCTGCTTTCAAACTGTAGCCTAATTAGATTATTAGTTAAATATTGTAATGCACTGTCATTATCTGGAAAAAGAACTCAGTTATCAGATTGATTGAGTTATTAAGATTTGCAATTACAGGAAATCACATGTTGCCATCAGCGAATTTAGAGGACAGAAAATTGGTGGACAAGGAATCCAGAAGATAAATAAGAAGAAGCCAGAACCTAAATTTGTTCAAGTTTTATTGATTTTGATCCAACATGGAGCAAATGGCCTAAATCTTTTGGAGGCACAGCATGTTATTCTTGTGGAACCACTACTCAATCCTGCAGTAGAAGCACAAGCAATCAGCAGGGTACATCGAATTGGGCAGGAGAATAGGACGCTTGTTCATCGTTTTATAGTATGTGTATTTTCCTATCTATTGAGTGTTATATGACTGGAGTGTGTGCATGTTGCTTGCCTTTGTGTGTATGTGCGTATGCATTTTGTTGAGTGTATGATTATATCTCCATGTTGCAAGTACCGTTGAGAGTGCATATAGAAATGTTATAACTTTGCATTTAGGATTTCTTGCTGTATCTCTCCACCCAACAATTGACTTGTGAAATTTATATGATAATAAAAATCATACTCCATGAGATGAACTTTTCCATATTACCAGATTAGTGCCAAATAGGTTTATACATCTGAAGTTGCTTAGTGTTCCAGACAGGCATAAGTTCAACTTTCTTATATGCTGATCCCATTATATTTTACCATTAATTTTTCATACGTTGTTATCATTAATTGCTCTGGTCAATTTTTAGAAACTACTATGTAGGTTCAATAGTGAGGGTTTGGTTCGTTTTAATTCCTTCATTTCTCAGTTATTTATAAATGTTGTGTGTGAGTGCATATGTGTGTAACTATAAAATCCATGTGCACCTGAGCATTTGACTCATTGGTTGGTGCATAATTCCCCTACCTAAAAAGTAGGGTTCAAATCCCCCTTCCCCCAATTATTAAAAAAAAGAGAGGAAAAACTATAAACTCCATGTTTTATCCTTGTTCATCCTCTAAAATTCTGAAGAGGCCTTTGTTTAAGAAGCTCATTGGACAAGCACCCAATTTCAGATTATCAGTCATATTCATTCTCATGAAACCTAAGGAAGCTTTCAATACTCTCCCTAGTTTAATGTTGAACAATAGCATTCAATGATTTATATCTTGAGTTCAACATAACCGAACATGATAATCTAAGATCCGAACTCATTTGCTTCATTTCATTTTCATTTTTAAATTCGGATCATTGGCTTCTACATGCATGGTTTTCTGGCCTGATGTGATTTTTATCTTGTTGATATTAGGTTAAAAACACAGTGGAAGAGAGCATATATAAACTAAACAGAAGCAGGAACTCTAGTGGCTTTGTTGGGAACACCAGGAATCAAGACCAGCCTGTTCTGACGCTCAAAGATGTTGAATCCCTCTTCGCAGCAGCACCCAAAACTGATGAAAAGCCGACTGAAAGTGAAAGTCTGAGAAACTTGCCTCCTTCCATGGCTGCTGCCATAGCAGCTGAGAGGAGACTCAGAGGAAACCCAACTGCATGATATTCTTTCTGATTGAGCTTGAAACTTCTTTAGAGCAATGACCAGTTCCATCAGGTAGTTAAGATAATAGTAGAAATTCATTTTTAGGCTTTTGAGTTAAGGTTCATATTTGGTCTTCCCCCATTAGCTCTTTGAGCTTTCAATTGCTGAGACTAATTGAATTCAGTGTGTTATGTATATAACTAATTTAATAAGTTATGCAAATGCAGGTCAATTTATTAATAAATAAACTATTTTGTTGCTTTACAAACAGAGCTAAAAATTATCATAAATAAACTGCACTACAGAATGAGATGGCATCGTCAAAATGTAGAGCTTCTGGTGTCAAACATGGAAAATTCAAACAGTTCCTTGGCAAACTCATCTTCTCTCCATGTGAGGACCGCACTGTTAGTCTTGAGAACATAAATGTTACGTCTTGAACAATGTGAACACAAAACCAGTGACAAGGACATGGCCAGTTGAGTGCTGACAAGGGCGTTCACTTTGATCTTTGAGGCGTGTGCCCTTCTGCTAGGAATATAGGACCAACGTACTCGAACACCCTACCCAAGTCTTGACACGCGGTTTCTGTGTATGTTTCGTGTGCATCTTGAAACCACATTGTGCTACGTGGAGCGGTTGCATCGGCTCCCAAACTCAACTATAAAACTACCCCAGAAGGCTGGAATCAGACAAGTTCATTAGAACCACAGAAGAAGTTACAGCACAAACTACTCCTTTAGCGACATGGAAACAGCCGCTCTTTGTCAGACAAGCACTCAGGGTACTGGTTCATCGCCACCCATTAACAAGACCATCAAGCAGTTTCCAAAATCACTCGATGGTCGTTTTAGTCGGTTGAGGATGCCATCTAGGGGTTTGGGAACTCATGGTTTGAGGTTAAAGCAGCGGTTTGGTAGTGGAGTAGGACTTGGGTGCGTGGCTTCTGATTCTGGCTTATTGGCTGAATTCGAAAGAGAACTGGAAGCTGAGATGAAAACTGAAGAAGAAGAGTGGATGCGAGTGGGAAAACTGGGAGAAAGGTGCAAGGAAAGGAAAGGAGTGGTGGAGCTGTTAGAGTGCTTGGAAACAGAAGCAATCATGGGGGAAGACCAAGGGAAAGAGCCTACTGACTACAACAGAAGAGCCCAGATCTTTGATAAGAGTTCCAGAGTTTTTCAGGCTCTCAAGGCACGCAGCAAACCTTCTCAGTCTCAACAACAATCTTGACTTTTGTCAAGTAAATAAACATTCAGCTACTGAAAAAATAACTTATCAGGCCAACTGTTTCTCTGCAATTCTTATTTTCAAGTCAAAAACAATAGGATTTCTTTTACTTCACTGGCAGGTTTCCAGTTAGCTTGCAACTATACTTGTCCACTAAGAATAAGTAAAGATGATCATGCCTTGTGGGAAGATGTTATTTGCTCTAGAAATTCTATGAAAAATCAAATTCCATTTTAGATTTTGCATGAATTACTTTGCTCAGGAACCACAAGCAGGATTTACAGACAGTTGGAATTCTGGATATAAGTTCTCACAATCAACAACTTTGGCAAACTGTGGCACTACCACACAATGGCTAGCAGGTTCAGCTGCTCTGTCACAATCATCCAACAAGTTGCTTAATAAATGTTGAAAATGTCACAATTTTGACAAAGCTAAACGAGAAGAGAGCCAAAGAAAAGTTAGTTATAACAATCCACTCCTAACTGGTAAAAAATTCATAACAGCTCCTAATACTACTAATTACAGCTCCTATCCTAAACTTAAGCATGCAAACTGCAGCAAATGCTGAAAACACAACAGTTGCTGGCAGCCTAATGACCTTTCCTAGATGGTTCTCAGGAAAGAAAATATGAAGATGGAGCAACATGAGAACCATTAGCAAAACTTCCAACGGTTATTGCAATTTGTACATGTTACATATGTTGTCATGGGTTCATCAGCACTCCGAGTCTGCATCTGACTGTAGGTTGTCTTCCGACTTCCACATCGACCGCACTTGAATTGATCGGTTGTGGCTGTTGGAGCATCCATACGCTGACAGTTAAATATAGCTTTGTCTTTGAGTTGTTGGTTCTCAAGTTTCCTCCTATCACTTGCCATTTCTTCTGTTGTCATGGTGACAATCTTCTCCGGCTTACTTGTCCAAGCAGGATTTTTCTCCGGAAATCTGGGTTGTTTTGATCCTTCATGTTAAACAAGGTGACCTGTATCGAATCTTCTTGGCACTATTAGATTTGCCCCAGCTCTCAAACATGGCAGACTCCACAGAAACAGCCACTCTTATGGATCACAGGCATTTACTTCTTCTAGGAAGTTTTCCATCCACCCCTTGGCCAAAAACTTAAAGACCTTACACAAGCTCTCATAAATGTGTTCTCTTACTTTGTCCCTCAACTCATCATTACATTTCACCATAGAAGACAGCTTTGGAGGAGATTTCGCATCAGAAGAAGCTTGCCTCTCTTCTTTGATTATGTTTTCAACCTTATCCTCCACAGAATTGGTTTCTTCAGCAGCTCTCTCAGGGTTTGCTGTGCCATTCTTTTGTGTCTTTTGCACCTTCTTAGCATACGCAAGCTTTGCAGTTGCCGGCTCCGCTCTAACAGAGCTTTTGCTTCCCACTTTTCCATCGTTATCATCACTGTTCTTCTTCTCGATAACCAGGTTTTTCCATATCTGCAGCAAGTCACAAGCAAAAGCCTGGATTTTCTTCCTCGGATGTTTTGTCAGACACCGAAGTCGTTTACCAACCTGAATAACAAACCACATCTTAGAATGTAAATAATAATAATAAACCTAATACATTTATTCTCTTAAAAGAAAAGAAAATACTGCTTGTTTCCCGGGAAAAACAGAGCAAAATCAGAAATCCAAGCAGAACAAAAAATTAAAAAAAAAAGAACATAAACCCATATTTACATTCAACAGAAAGATGAAAAATTCATTTTTTTTTTTTGCAGGAAAAATTATTCATAGAAAAAGACCAACCGAAAGAGAGTAAATGTCAAAAAAAAAAAAACAGAGTACCTGAGTGGAGACAAGTAGTTGATAAGTGATGGGAAAGTCCTTGAGTTGAGAGAGAGCATCAATGCAACGGCTTTCCTCGGAGGCTCCGCCATCAAGCGCCGCCGCCCTGTCCGCAGCTTTCTTGGCCGCTTCAAACAATTCCACCACTTCTTTCTCCTTCACCTTCACCTTCTCCATTCTTTTTTTTTTTCCTTTACTAAACGAAATTACTTCAAAAAAGGAGAATCAACTGCAATTTACAGCAGTAAAACAGGGGATGTTGAGAGAATGTGAAAACAGAGGTCGAGCGAGTTTGCCTAGCTATTGAAGTTAACAGGAGTCAGGACTCTAATCTGACAGTTCTAAATATCTTACAACTGTGTTTCCAACTCGACACGTGGATTAAGGGGTTTTTTTTGTTTTCAATTAATATTTTTTCTTAAATTTAAGATTATTTATAAATTATATTAAAAAATAAATTATTTTCTTGATCTTTATCCAAACGAATTTATCAAATTATTAATTTGAGATTATTTATAAATTATATTTAAAAATAAATTATAATATTTATCGTCATGAAAATTAATGAGATGAATGTATGATAGAAAAGAATTAGTAAGATTGTCATACAACATTACCACATATATTTAATTAAATTCGCTTAGGAAATTTTAAAAACTAATTTAAAAAAATGAGATATAATTTAACAATTTAATATTGGAAGGTACCATGGTATATTCATAATTCACTCTTTTCATGCAAAATGAATGGTTAATTCTCGATTGCAACATGGAAAGCATGAATTGCAACTGCTTCCAACAGAAATACTGGACAAAAAACATAAAAGGATCATGAAATGCTGAAGTTTAGTGTATGCATTTGATCATGTTCAATCATTCATATCCAATGCCATTTCTCTTTTGATTTATTTTCATTTGCCAGACAGAATCTCCACCAACTATTCCTGAAACACAGGAATTAACTCCCAAACTGAAAAAGATAATGTTTCTTTCAAAGTTCCAAAGAAGCAATGCCAAGGTGGCCTCATTCTCATCGTAAAACTACTATCAATCAGAAAATTACAACTACATTATTATTCAAATGTCGATTCCCTCATCAGCAATCTGATAAACAAAATCACAACGAGTTGCGAGATCCCACTTGCTTCTACTCAGACTGTGGTTTCTCCAAAAAGGTCCTCTTCAACCAATCAAAAGGCTGGCAAAAGAAAGAGAAGTTTCGATCGTTAGCTAATCATTCAAAAACTCATAAACTACTGTAATCTCTAATGACAGGTTCACCATACAAGCACACTTTGCAAAATTTATGTGAAAATAAAAAGGCAGTTCAAAATAAGAAAAATCAAACATGGAAAACAGAAATTCAAAATCTCCTCAACAAAATAAGCATAAGAATAAGCATCCATTTAATTAATCAACCAAACCAAGCTTAGGGTAGAAAAAATGGTCATATCCCATCTTTCTGAGTTTCATTTAGTTGACTGAATGCACAAATCAAGCTCAACCTCACAACCTTTACAAAACAAAGGTTAACCAAATTAGCCAGTCATATATAACCTTTGAGTAATTGCAGATTAGATCTTTACAAGGTCATAGAGGGGAAGCTCTTTGCATGATGTTGACACCAGTTTTAAACATGTTAAACCAACAGATCATGTGTGGTTGGAACCAAAATGAGATAGATGATAGTTTTGGTGAGACAGGAAGGATTCAGCCAAAAGGGTGCCATGAGTGTGCAGAAGTCAATGCAAAACGAAAAGAAACATAACAGAGAACCAGCTAAGGATCAAAAAGTTTAATCGGAAAAGTGGACAACGATAGTAACCATTCTGCATCCGAACATGGTCAAAAAAGAGAATTTGTATCCAAGAGTGCTCTGTTCAATCATATTACACCCCTAACAGAACCATATCCCAATTGAAACCCTCACCATCAAGGCATATGTGCCCAATTCACAACTCCTATCTGCTTTATGTTTCCTCTATAACTGTCTAAAGGGGAAAAGAAGTTTCCAATATTCCATAAATACAAGGTGATTTTCTCATTATTAAGCAGAAGCTATCCTACATAAAAAGGCCATCTTTTGACGCGGACCAAACACCCCTAAGGTCCAGCAGAAAGTCTAATTTTTCTTTTTAAGAAGTAACTGCATAGCCATGGGTGTGTGATTAAGCAAAAACAGAAGTGAACATGATAATTGAAAAGCCTTGTTTTCCAACTAGATAATAAAAAATCAATGCATTGAATCCTACATTCAAAATGACACTAGTATTACAGAATGAATGGGTTCTTGAGGGATACCGAAGCAGGCATCAACCGTTTAATCAAATCAATATTCATAGCTTTAAATTAGAAGCAAAGATCTGTCCCAAAGACAGATCCCCAAAGAACAATTTGGGCCAAATCCCTAGATAAACAATCAAAGGTAGACTTTTCCTGTTGATCTAATAATAATACAGCAATAGTTATTCAAAAGGAAGAAAGAAAGAAAGAAACCTGGATCAGCCAAAGAGCGGCGGTAGTGCCGGCGACGCCCCACAAAGCGGCGGCCTGGATATCCGCGGGCTGAGGACGGAGCCTAGGCCTCAGGAACTTGAACATAGCGCCTTCTCCTGCCATTCCGTAATACCTCCGAATCCGATTTTCAAAAACCCTAACCTTGAAGAGGTAGTAGAATTAATTATGGCGAATTGGATTTGAATCCCTTTCCCTTTCAGCCTCCGTCTATGTCCAATGTCGAATGTTCAACTCCTATATTTCTAATCGTTTTTACACCCTCCGATTGTTTCTCATCAACGGTGCATATCCGCTCTTCCACCGCTTCAACCGTACCTCTTTTTGCCACGTCAGCTATCGGCCCTTCTCTCTTACCTTTTCTTTTTCTTTTTTTAATATTTATAAAAATTTCAAACAAATTAATCAAAATCGATTAAATTTATTTAATTTCAGTTTTAATTAATCAAATGCATGCTAATTCCTGCTACTAAGATGTAAAAATTATGGTATGAAGTCTTAGCTATGGATATGAGAACTGAGATGAGCACTTTGTTGTAAGTTTGTGTTATCTCTGTCCACCATGACTAGCCACGAAGCTCAAACACAGCAGCTCTCCATGGACACAAGACTTGCAACCAACGAAAGTCTTGGTCACACAGTTGGTAATGACATTCTTGCAAGATACATTAATGGAGTCTGAATCAAAATGGCACACAAAACCAACTTCCACAAGTTTGAAACAGAGTCTCATTTCCTCATCTTGAGATAACAAGCTTCCTGCCTACAAGCTCAGTACAAAACTGTGTTGGACATCTCCAATTACTAATTGCTATCTAAAACCTTCAGAGTCAAAACGGACTCTTACAACTAATTCTTCCAACATTTCGACTGTGTTGGATCATCTGCTGACTAGATTAAACTGAAGATGAGAGCTTGGCTTGGTTCCTCTTTATACTATCCAGCTTTGATGCAGGTCGCCGGCCCTTATCCAGACCACCAATAATGCCCCAAGTCTCAAATTGCCTCTGTCGTGCTCTTGCTCTCTCTTTCTCCTCTTCGGACTTTGACGAGAAACAGTGGGGACAAGAAACCCCATACTCCCACTCTGTTGCTTCCATGTCAGCATCACTAACAGGTTGCTTACACCCATAGCAAAGCTTGAAATTTCCTTGTACCAGACCATGCTCAACAGAGACTCGCTTGTCAAACACAAAGCACTCCCCCTCCCACAGGCTCTCTGTTTTGGGGACTTCCTCTAGGTATTTCAAAATCCCACCTTTCAAATGATAGACCTAATAAAACATTTAAGAATCATAAAACAGCGTCAGAATGGTCACTTTCACAACTTGATTTAGGAATGGAATGTAAATAATAAAGAGATCTCTAATTCTACAGATAGACTCTCAAGTTGTTTCAAGAAACATTTCATTCAGGAACAACTCCTAAAAGAATAACTTTACTACAGAAACAGTGGCAAAGCATCATGACCATGGATCACAAAACATCATATAACGTAGATAAGGTTCAAAAGGAAAAGCAACCTCTTCAAAACCTTTGTTGAGGAGAAAACTCGATGCTTTCTCACATCGAATTCCTCCTGTGCAATACATTGCAACCCGCTTTGGCATTTTTTGTTTTGGAATCTCTGCATCTTTATTCATGCTTTCATCCAATCCTTTCTTCCCCACTTTTGCATGCTCCAGATCTGAACCATCAAGTTGGAACTGGTCCTCCACCCAAGATGGGAAGTCACGAAATGCTGTGGTACATGGATCCACTGCTCCTTTGAACATCCCAATTCTAGTTTCATAATTATTGCGAACATCAATTACCACCTAAATATAAAATAAGCAACAAGATCAGTTAAAACAATCAGTTCCAATCCCTCCACCACTTCTAACAGGTCAAGAAAGTGGTGGTTGGGGGGTAGCGAAGGATTTTTTTGCTGACTAAAATATCGTGACTTGTTCAAAACCAATCAAACAAAAAGTTTTGATAGCATGGTGCATCGCTATTATTTATTGCCAATTTTCAACGCAAAGAACGTCATTTATTGACGCCTTGACCTGCTAATTGGCTTAATATTGAATTCAAATGATTTTGCAGTTGAGACCAAAAGGAAAGCGAACATCAGAACCCTCATGAAAGACACACATGAACTGTGTAGGAAGTCAAAACTTTTTGATGTTATCAATCTTAATAAGCTTGGAACAATAAGAATCTGAAATCAAAGTACTTCAGGCATACAAAGTGCATTTCTTAGTATTTCACACTTGCTTTCTTGCTAAAATAAAGTAAATATCAATAAAAAATTATAATTTTTGCACCGAAGAACTTAAACCATTTCCATTGCAGTCTAACCAGATAGACATAAGCGAGAAACAGAAACTGTTAAATGCTACTAATACTCTTCCACAATGCCACAACAGAATAAAATGAGGTTGTTGACTCAAAGTTTAAACTAATAAGAAAGCTAGTCAAATCTCTATATCCCACATCAGATAAGCCATCCAGTGACAAGCTGTACATGAAAGAGCGATGCTTGAAGACAAAAGGGGGTTTCAAGAAAGCTGGTTTGATCTTTGAATGGTAAATACATAGAGAACTCAAAACAAATAAAGATGTGTGAAATCCTGAAAAGCAAATTAGTAAATCACAATGTAGAGACCCAAGCTGCAACAAAGCTTCTTTACTCACAGTATCTGGATCACTGATCAAAGCATTCCAATCCTTTGGGCTGACATACTTTCCAACCTTTTCAATGGGTGATACTTCTGGCATTCCAAGAGTAACAATCTGCTTAAACATGAACACAGGAGCAACATTGTTATAAGAAGTTGACAAATGACAGATTAAATTATAAAAAAGCATGACACTCACTGCTTTGCTTATAAAGAAAATACCTCTTTCTTCAGCTTCACTCTGACATGGTCCCACCGAAAGGGTGCATCCTCACCTGCTGCAAGAGGAGAACTAGTAGAGTGTCCATGATGGATAGCTTCCTGCTCAGGACTAACCGGTGACTCTATCTGCCTTAACCCTTTTAAGCGGCCATCAGTTTGAATGAATCCAAGGATTCTTTCCACCGATTCCCGTGTGCCACAAATGCTACCATTGATCCCTTCAGGGGCAAGAATGATGCCACCTGAAACACGCTGATGGGATCAGCTTGGTAAGGTACGAATGACACGAATGCAACGAAGTTACATAGAATGTGCACAATAAAATCTCAAGGCAGAAAGTGGTGTTGAATTACCATGCCAAGAATAAAAGAATATGTTCCTAACAGTTAAACAAGTGCCATACAGCTAAATCCAATAACAATCACCATCATTTTCTGCATCCCACAATAAAAAGCATGAATATATTCAAACTAAAAAAAAAAAAAGTCAGTACCCTATATTCTCCACGAATTAAATGAGCTTGGATATCAAAAAATAATGAAAAAAAAAAGACCAATTTTTACTAAAAAATCAAAACATCCCATGCTTTGAGAATTCAGGGTGATAACATAAAACTCCTCCCAATTATCAACCAGCATTCCTTCAAATGTTTAAAGCAGCTTATACTACAAAACATACTAAACGAATATATCACTTTAAAGTGATGAAAGAGAAAGGATTGAGGAGTACCAGGTCCTCGCAAAGTTGCTTCAAGGGTTTACGCAAATCAGCATGGTCTGGAAAGTCAGCAAACCTGTAAAAGGAGACGACCACGAGTGAGTTCGAGTCGGGTTCCTCGGGGTTCTGGCGACAATGGGTTTGGCCCGAAGAAGAGACGGGAATCGGGTCAGCAGCGGCCCCAGTGAAGCACTTGGACAGCGTCATCCTCCGAGTGGAACTGCAAGAATTAGAGAGACGAGTCCTGAGGGGGAGAGCACAGATTGGTCGAGAAGTGCAGGGAAGACGGAATATAGGGTTGGGGTTAGAGGTGTGGGAAGATGATGAAAGCATCCTCAGCGCCAGCAATAGAGGTGATCTGCACCTTAGCATTTCCTTCCGCTCTTTCTTCGACTTTGCTCTATTCCTTCCCGGCTGATACCTGTTGGGTATATCGGGTCATGTGACTACCAAATGGGCTCATTTGAAGCCCATTTCTCCAGTCTCCAAACCCAAACAAGCCCATTTATCCAAATCCAATTACGAGCAAAATTTTTTTATAACGTAATTAAATTTATATAATTGCCAAGTGTTTATTTAATAATTAATTTTTATTTAAATATAATCTAAATAAATGCGTATCATCTTTTTAATTCGTGTTGTAAAATTAAAGAACTCTATTAATGATTATCACCAACGTTAATTCTAATTCGAGTTTTAAATTCCATTATCGATATATTAGATAATAATTCTGAAATTATTGATAACCGACAGCATTCTTAATCTGGATTTTCTTTTAAATGAATCATTAAAATCAATTTAATAATAATTCTAATCGTCAATCAAAGATTTTCCTCAAGATGGTATTAATCAACTATTTGCATGATGTGGGATTGACAACTAGGATTAAACTAAATATTTGGGTATATAATAATGCTTATACAATGTTCATTTTCATTTTCGTTTCGATACGTGTCAAAATTTATTATATTTAGGTCGTGACACGCGATAAATGATCCAAAGTCAAAATAATAATACTAATAAGTATAGGATGTATAAATAATAAATAATATTTCATAATTTCAAACTATTACAATCTATATATTTAGTTAAATTATTACTCCTTTTGACCCTAAATGTTTATATTGAAAGTTTACATTGTTTTCATGCATTTCCATATTTAAACTACTGTATAATAATGAATTTAATATTGCAAATTACAGCAGTAAAGTGTTACTTAGTTTTTCCTATTGTTTTAGTACAATGATATAGGACAAGAGAAATGTAAGTTTGACAGTTATAGTTATGGCTTTACTGCCAGGAATAATATTATACCAAGGAAATAACCCATCACTTTCTGCTTCTAGACTAGTCAACCTAATCTTTTGCTAAAAATCTCAAGCAATCAAAGGGAGGGGCAATTTGTCAAAAACATGGAACCAGTTCATCTAGAAGGGGAGGGGAAGGAAGACTCATGGAAAGTTCAGTCCATGGACTTCTCCACTCCTTATCAATATCAATCACAAATTAATTCATCTGTTTCTTTCCTTTGTTTTCTATTACTTTATATTCCCATAACTTTTTCTTTGGTCATGTTTTGCTCACCATATTATTATCTCCTACCCCAACCTGCCTTAATTTCTTCAAACATTTATCCATTCCTTTCTTAATTTCCATTCATTTTTTTTTTAAATTAAGAAAGAATGTCGATACTTTTAAGACACGAAATAAAAAAAAACTCTGAATTTAAACTTTTTTAATTATGTAATGTTTTGTGAAAACGGGTCGTGTCCAAAATTATCCGAAACAAACTAAATGTTAGAGTTGAATGGAAAGAAAGAAAGAAAAACAAATGGCTTCTGCCAGCTTTTGGTTTTCAATAGGAAACATGGTCATATATACTCACATGGTACCTACTTGTAGATCATCACAATATATATATATATATATAGCAATTTGATTATATAAGTGAAGCTTTTCTTGGAGATGAATCCCAATACTTTACAAACAGCATGATGCAAGACGAATTCCATTCATTGGACTGTCTAAAATGTTTATGCATTCCTGAATTTTCAACACATAAGGCAGGCAAAAAAGAAATATGAACTAGAGATGATACTACAGATAGTGGTATGTTTACAGTAAAGTCGTCCATGGGGAAAACAATGGAATAATCTTTGAGGGCTACCCTACCTTGAATTTCAAACACAAAAATAGTTTTTCCACACTCATTTAATACTCCTTGAGGCCACAGTTTTTCTAGAAAATGATGGCTTGGGGTGGAATTGTTTATCATCAACAAGCCCTTTGTTTTCCTTTTTCCACATGATTTGAATAAGTGTACAGTTGTTGCCCTGTGTTTGCAGATGAGAAAGAAAAGGAGAGGTCGGCCTCAGGTTCCAGCCAGAAAAAACAAAAGGAATAGGAAGTTATGAAGAGATGTTGTTGGCATCACGCTTCCATCAGGAAGAAACGTCAGCTTGCTTTTGTCAGCATTTGTTTCTTTCACTATCCCCACTTAATATCAATGCCCCCTTCCTTACATTTTCCTCTCATTTGCTTCTCCCCTTCCTCACCTCTGCCTTTTTCCTGTCTAAAGCGATGTATTAAATCCTTATCTCTTCTGATCCCTTGCAACCTAGATCCTAGTTACTTGGAGTGAGCAAAGCCAAGTAGAAAGTAGACAGGTTTCCTTTTTCTTGCTGATAACAGTTATGGGTACTAGCCTTTGTCCCTGGCCTGAAAGGCTGTCAAGCAACAAGAAAAGGGTGATACAAGAACTTGTTCATGGGCAAGAGTGTGCTACCCAGCTTCAGATTCTTTTCCACAAGCCCTCTGAAGAAGGTGGGC